>NW_016807065.1:239798-264114 GCF_001698545.2 Rhinopithecus bieti
ACAGACAGATCACCTGAGGTCAGGAGTTCAAGACCAGCCTGGCCAACATGGTAAAACCCAGTGTCTACCAAAAATACAAAAATTATCCAGGCATCATGGTGCATGCCTGTAACCCCAGCTACTAGGGAGGCTGAGGCACGAGAATCACTTGAACCCAGGAGACAGAGGTTGCAGTGAGCCTAGATCACACCACAGCACTGTGGCCTGGGTGACAGAGTGAGACTCTGTCAAAAAAAAAAAAAAAAAAAAAAAAAAAAGAGAGAAAGAAAGAAAGAAAAAGAACTGTACTAAGAATCTAAGAATCTAGAATCTGGCTGGGCACGGTGGCTCACGCCTGTAATCCCAGCACTTTGGGAGGCCGAGCTGGGCGGATCATGAGGTCAGGAGATCAAGACCATCCTAGCTAACACGGTGAAACCCCGTCTCTACTAAAAATATGAAACAAATTAGCCAGGCATGGTGGCGGGTGCCTGTAGTCCCAGCTACTCAGGAGGCTGAGGCAGGAGAATGGCGTGAACCCAGGAGGCAGAGCTTGCAGTGAGCCTAGATCACACCACAGCACTGTGGCCTGGGTGACAGAGTGAGACTCTGTCAAAAAAAAAAAAAAAAAAAAATCTAGAATCCCGATTATGCACTGTGACTTTTGTTTTGTTTTGTTTTGTTTTGTTTTGAGGCAGAGTCTCGCTCTGACGCCTAGGCCAACATCTTTCTTTAGAGATGGGGTCTCACTATGTTGCTCAGGCTAGTTTCGAACTTCTGGGCTCAAGTAATCCTCCTTCCTTGTCCTCCTAAAGTTCTGGGGTTACAGGCATGAGCCATTGTGCCTGACCAATCGACTCAGTTTCCACTCATCAATCATCTGAGCCTTTCCACCTCAAGGCTGGTCAGTTCTTTTCCTACTCAAACACCTTCCATGGCTCCCTGCCGCCTTTGATAATGGCCAAACCCTTTAGCCCAGCATTCAAGGATCTTTAAGAAGTCAACCCTGCAGTGGCTCACACCGGTAATCCCAGCATTTTGAGAGGCCAAGGTGGGAGGAGTGCTTGAGCCCAGGAGTTCAAGACCAGACTGGGAAATATACTGCAACCTCATCTCTAGAAAAAATTTTAAAAATTAGCCAGGTGTGGTGGCACACATCTGTGCCTGTAATCCCAGCTAGTCAGGAGGCTGAGATGTGAGAATCACTTGCGTCCAGGAGGCAGAGGCTGCAGTGAGCCAAGATCATGCCACTGCACTCCAGCCTGAGCAACAGAGCAAGATCCTGTCTGAAAAAGCAAACAAACAAAAAAATAGAAGTCAGCCCATCTGCAGCCTCAGCCCTATCTCCCTCCTCTAGTCCCTCCTTCACACCCAAGTTCAGTAGACACCTTGCAATCCTTCTGGCACTCCTTGGAGGTTCCCGGAATCCACATGAGCTTCCGCCTTCGCTTGGCAGAAACCCCCACTCCTGCCCCAACCCACACTGATGAAACTCAGTTACCCCCCCTGCATCTCCTCTGGGCTCCTAAACTGCCTGGGCTTCCCCATCAAAGTTTCCATCATAGGGCAGGAGGAGTGGCTCACACCTGTAATCCTAGCACTTTCGGAGGCCGAGGCGGATGGATCACAAGGTCAGGAGATCGAGACCATCCTGGCTAACACGGTGAAACCTCGTCTCTACCAAAAATACAAAAAATTAGCCGGGTGTGGTGGCGGGCGCCTGTAGTCCCAGCTACTCAGGAGGCTGAGGCAGGAAAATTGCTTGAACCCGGGAGGCAGAGGTTGCAACGAGCTGAGATCGCACCACTGCACTCCAGCCTGGGCGATAGAGCGAGACTCTATCTCAAAAAACAAAACAAAACAAAACAAAAACAAAGCTTCCATCACTATGAGTTGCTTGAAGTTACACAGCAAGTGAACCATTAGGGCCAAGCTCAGAATGTGGGCACCAAACTCAGCCATCCATTTATTCACTGCTCATTCATCTATCCGTCTATTCACTGAGTCAACACTCATTTCCTGAGCACCTACTGAGTTCCAGCTCCTGCTGTAAAAACAGGGAATACCACAGTGAATAAGACAGATACAACCCCGACTTTAAGGAGCTGACATTGTGGAGCAGGGAAAACACCCATTTCACACCCTCCCACCTCGGCCTCCCAAAGTGCTGGGATTACAGGCATGAGCCACCATGCCAGAGGTGACATTTAAACAGAGCCCAGACAAGGGAATGATTCAAGCCAAGCCGACTGTAGGGGGAGGGGTGCACCTGGGAGAGGAATGGTGGGTGCAAAAGCCCGGAGCTGGAAATCATCTCCCTGCGGAGGTGGATACTGGAAGGATGCAAGGGAGGCCAGTGTGGTCAGAATGGAGCCAAATGTAGTGAGCATAGCTCACTACAGCCTCCAACTCCTGGGCTCAAGTGATCCTCCCCCATCAGCCACCCAAGTAGCGGGGGAGGAAGGAGGAGACAGGTCCACGTCATGCCAGAGCAGGTTGTGCAGGTCCCCTGGTGAAAGGTGCAACAGGGACAAGTGTCTAGGGTTTGGGTGTGATATCCTGTGCTCTTTACTTGGGGTTAAACCCAGTGGCCCAGAGCTGCCTGGTGACACCTCCCTGAAAGCAGAGGAGGCTCAGGACTCGCAGCCATGGGTGCGCATATATTCCGAAAATTCCTCCAGTTGCTTCCGCAATTCTTTCTTGCTGGCATCTCCATCTGCTGGCCAAAGCATGAGGAACGTCTCCCTGCCCAGAACATAGCTGTACCTGTGGGTTACAAGAAGCAAGAAGGTGAGGAGGGCCTGGTGGCCCTGGGGACATGGGAACCTCCCTGCCTTGCCCTGTCTGACAGCCTGCCAGAGCCTTAGCTTGTAGTGTCCCTGCCCGAAGGCCTTCTCTGGTCTTCAACCCTCTTAGTCCAAATCACTGGGAATTAGTAAATGCTTCCCTGGTGGGGTGCGGTGGCTCATGGCTGTAACCCCAGGATTTTGGGAGGCCAAGGTGGGCGGATCACTTGAGGCCAGGAGTTCGAGACCAGCCTGGCCAACATGATGAAACACCGTCTGTACTAAAAATACCAAAACTAGCCAGGCGTGGTGGCGCATGCCTGTAATCCCAGCTACTACTTGGGAGGCTGAGGCTGGAGAATCACTTGGAACCTCCAGCAAAAATTGTGGAACTGAGGGCTGGGTTGAGGGTAAGGAAGAGGGCCCAGGCTTGAGTTCCTAGGACAGGTGGAGCCCCTCACGCACTCAGATTTGATTCTCCACAGGTCTGACGTCTGGCCCATGATAAGGTACGATTCCTGTTCTTGCAACCCAAGGGAGTCGTGGCAGGTGGCATGGGAGACGAATTTCTTCATGGCAAGGGGTGTGGCAGGATCCGTACCTGGAGAAAACCCAGTGTGTGCGCGCGTACAAGGTCTGACCCTCCCACACAATGGGAACCCCAGGGTAGGCCCACAGGGTGACCCCACACTGAGATTCTTCCTTTGTCACCTGGGACATACCACTCTTAATGATGTCTTCCAGCTGCATGTTGTAATAGACATAAGAGTTGGAGGCAGAGACCTCCACAGATTCCAGCTTTGTCTTGTACACTGGGGAAGGGGGAGGGCAGAAGGGTGTCGTGTTGGCATTCGGCCTGCAAGTGGGCTCTGCCTGTCCCCTGCGGCTCCCCACACTCACCAAAATCCACGCCTGCCTCACATGCTGTTGTCTGGAGCTCCTCCTGCCTCAATTGGCCACTGGGCTTCTGCAGGGATGGGCACTGTCCTGCAGGGTCAGGTGAGCGGCTGCACTGGCTGCACTGGGACAGGGGACTTCCTCCTATTAAGCCCCCACCCTCCCTCCCTTCAGCCCCCAGGCCTGGGTCTCTGGATCTGGCCCTTCTAGTCTGTGGAGCTCTCTCTCTGTCTCTCTTTCTTTTTCTTTTTCCTTCCTCCTTCCTTTCTTTTCCTTCTCTCTCTCATTATTATTATTATTTTTTAAGACATGAAGTCTCACTATGTTGCCCCGGCTGGTCTCAAATTCCTAGGCCGAAGCAATCCTCTCACCTTGGCCTCCCAAAGTGTTGGGACAACAGGTGTGAGCCATCATACTTGGCCTATTTATTTATTTATTTTTTTGAGACAGAGTCTCGCTGTGTTGCCCAGGCTGGATTGCAGTGGTATGATCTCAGCTCACTGCAGCCTCCACCTCCCAGGTTCAAGCGATTCTCGTACCTCGGTCTCCCAAGTAACTGGGACTACAGGCATGCACCAACATGCTTAGCTAAGTTTTGTATTTTCAGTAGAGATGGAATTTCACCATGTTGACCAGGCCGGTCTTGAACTCCTGACCTCAAGTGATCCACCCACCTTGGCTCCCAAAATGCTGGGATTACAGGTGTAAGCCACTGAGCCCGGCTTTTTAAAGTTTATTTTTGAGAGAAGGTCTTGTTGTATCACCGTGGCCGGAGTGCAGTGGCATAAGCATAGCTCACTACAGCCTCCAACTCCTGGGTTCAAGTGATTCTCCTGCCTCAGCCGCCCAAGTAGCTGGGGCTACAGGTACTTACCACCACTCCTGGCTAATTTTTTTTTTTTTTTTAATTTTTTTGTAGAGATGGGGTCTCACTCTGTTGCCCAGGCTGATCTGGAACTCCTGGCCTCAAGCCATCCTCCTCCCAAAGTGCTGGGATTACAGGCATAAGCCACCATGCCCAGCGTCTGTCTCTCTTTTTGGTCACTTTCTTGTCTATTTCTCCTGTCTTTGTCGCTTTGTGTCTTTCTCTCTGTCTCAATGTCATTTGATCCTTGGCAGTGCGAGTGTGTGTGTGTGACAAGCTTTGTCTCTCTGTGCCTTCTTTCTGTCTCTCTTTGCCTCTGTCTCTTTCTCTTTCTGTCTAAACTTAGGCCAGACTACATCCAGGAGGAGGCTCCTGGATCCACCCCCCACAACCTGGCAGCCCCAGCCTGGCGGCATGGGGCTCACCCTCGGCACATCTCACCCTCTGCACATCTGCAGACGTCTTTGTGGCAGATCTTTCGCAGGGAAGATTGCTCTGTAGGCAGGTTGTAGAAAGTGCTGCACCTCTGGGCTGTGGATGGAGGGTGCAGGGGTTGAGTGGGGTGCATTGTCTTGGCCAGTGTTCCTGGGGGTTCAGTGCCTACCTGGCCTAGTCTTCACCTGCTCTGGGCCCTGGTCTTGTCTTCCCCATCCTCCAAAGTCCAGGCTCCCTCCTGCCTCTCCTTGTCACTGGGCTGTGCCTTCCAGGTCCTCCCAGACCTTCCCCTCTTCCTGGCCCTGCCCACTGCAAACCTCACGTTGAAGGGCCCTGGCCAGCCACCTCTGTCGACAGGCCACGCCCACTCAAAAGAGCCTGCCCCTTCCCCACCAATTCCCAGCAGGCCACGCCCAGTCCCCTTTCAACTTTGCCCCATCTCCTTCCTGTTCCCACCCACGAAGGTCACTCCAATAAGACCACGCCCCTTATGTCCACCCAGACCCAGCCCCCTTTTGGTAATTCCCAGTCTCTCATCGCCTGGCACCTGGCCCTGTCTTTTGCAGGCCTCATCCCCATGCACGGGACTCCTCCTTACAAGGCTCGTAGTAGTCGTAGATAGTGACCAGGGCGGCCTGCAGGAACTCCGCCTGCAGCATCCTGTGAACCCGAAAGCCCAGCACCGTGTTTTTCTCATGGGAGAGCTGGAGAGAACAGAGTCCTGTCTGAGCCGACCAGGGCCACTGACTGTGGGGCACTGACCTTGTGGCACTGACTACGAGGCCTTGGCTGTTGGCATTGGCCATGACCACAGACCATGTGACCTTGACCACAGGAATCACAACCAGAGGAGCTGACCTCAGAGGGCCTGGCTCTCTGCAAAACCCACCCAGGGGACTGACCTTGGGTTCTCCAGCCCCCGGGGTGCCCACACATCTCTGGCGGAGGGCACCCAGCCCCTCTCACCTTTTCCAGGTAGAGGACAACGGTGCTGTCACTGGTACTTGTCTTGGTTTCGTACTGAAAGGCGTACCTCTCCACATCACTCGTGAGCTGGGGCAGAGAGTGGAGACTGGAGGGTGGCTGACATTTCCAAGGCCCCTAGCCCTAGAGCTCCAGCCTTTGTCCAGTCAACCTCACGGTAGAGGAAACTGAGTCCCAAGCAGGGAAAAGATTTGGTTGAGGCCATGCAGGGAGTCATCCAGAAGTGACGATGGGGCATTAACCCAGGAGCCTTGATTTGAGTAGACACTGCCCTGCACCCATGTGGGAAGTATGGGGAAAGTTGCTGAGGAAGCCTGTAGGTGGGGTCTGCGTTACCTGTTTGAGGTCATCCTGGTTGGGGTAGAAGCCAGTGAGCAGGGAGACCTCCATGATGGTCATTGTGGCCTCTCGATTGTTCTAGAACCTGGAAGTTCACAGCCCCAGTCTTCCCCCACTGTCCTCCCGTCTCTCTCTCCATCCCCCCGACTGCTATTGTCTCTGGCTTGGACTAGTGCAGTAGCCTCCTCCCAGGTCTCCCCATATCCCCTTTGCCACTCACAACACAGATCTTTAGCAAGCAGAAATCTGACTACCTGCCTCCTTGCTTCAATTACCAAATGCCTTGCCTCAATCCTGACACCCTTCCACGTCACACCCTCCCACCTCAGCCTCCATTCGATCACCGTTAGCCTTGTTCCCTCTCCTGCCATCGGGCCTTTGCACATGCTGTTCACTCAGCCTGGAATCTTCGCCCCTGCCTCTTCACCTGAAACACCTCTCATGTTTTCCATCTCAGCTGATGTATCACTCCCTCTGGGATGTATCTTCCCTCTGGGAAGCCTTCCCCAACCTACACCCCACACACCAGATCATTCTTTTTTTTTGAGACAGGGTCACCCAGGCTGGAGCACAGTGGTTCAATCATGGCTCACTGTAGCCTCAGCTTCCTGGGCTCAAGTGATTCTCCTGTCTCAGGCTCATGAGTAGCTGAGACTATAGACATGCACCCCCACTCCTAGCTAATTTTAAATTTTATTATTTATTTATTTATTTATTTATTTATTTTTAAGAGATGAAGTCTTTCTGTGTTGCCCTGGCTGGCCTCAAACTCCTGGGGTCAAGTGATCCTCTCAGCTTCCCAAAGTGCTGGGATTATAGGCATGAGCCACCACGCCAGGCCCAGATCATTCTCTGATTTGCCTCCCATGGCTCTGTAAACCTCTCCTTTGCCACATGAAATCACATTTGCCATTTCACATTGGTTCTGTATGATAATTTGATGATTGTCTGTCTCTCCTGATAGACTGTGGGCTTCGCCAGGGCAGGGAGAGGCTGCCTTGCTCATAGCTGGGTCCCTAGCTCCAAGAACAGGGCCTGTCACAGAGTAGGTGCCCACTAATGTTTCTATCTGAAGCAAACTTGGGCAAGGGAGGTATGGACAGGGCAGGACTGGGGTGGGAGCTGGGGTGACTGGAGCAAATGAGAACCACGGGGACAGCTTCAGGGCTTGGAGCCAGCTCCGGGCATCTGAGTCACGGAGCATGTCAGCTGAGGTAGAGCCTGTCATCTGAGGTAGAGCCTGTCATCTGAGGACATGCAGACATGGCAGGAGGCAGGGACAGAATGGGGGACAGACATGGAGAGGTAAGCTTGGCTGGTTCCCACTGTCCACTCAGTACACAAGGAAGGCCGCTAAGGAATCTGGATAGCAGAAAGCGAGAGCTTCCTCCCGCCCAGTTCAAGATCCTGGTGCCCTGACCTTGTTTCCATCCTGAGCCGAAAGGTCTCATCTCCCTTTTTATTTTCTGCAGAGAGAAGGCAGCAGTTTAGAGGCTGGGGAGCACAGTGATCAAGTGCACAGTCTCTGGAGCCAGCTTCTTGGATTCAAATCCTGCCTCTGCTGTGTGACTTTGAGCAAGTTGCTTAACTTCTCTGTGCTTTGGTTTACTCATCCATAAGGGGGGATCATAATGTTCCCAACCCAATAGGGTTGTGGTGAGGATTAAGTAAGTTAATATAAGTAAAGCCCTCAGCATGGTGCCTGATCGGTGCTTTGTAACTATTTTTTTTTTTTTTTTTTTTTTTTTTTTTTTTTTTTGAGACGGAGTCTCGCTCTGTCGCCCAGGCTGGAGTGCAGTGGCCGGATCTCAGCTCACTGCAAGCTCCGCCTCCCGGGTTCACGCCATTCTCCTGCCTCAGCCTCCCGAGTAGCTGGGACTACAGGCGCCACCACCTCGCCCGGCTAGTTTTTGTATTTTTTAGTAGAGACGAGGTTTCACCGTGTTTGCCAGGATGGTCTCGAACTCCTGACCTCGTGATCCGCCCGTCTCGGCCTCCCAAAGTGCTGGGATTACAGGCTTGAGCCACCGCGCCCGGCCTGTGCTTTGTAACTATTATTATTATTGTTATTATTATTAAGAAATCAAGCAACAACCAAAACCTTGGCAATGTTTAGTCCCTAAAATTCATGGAACTGGTGAGGGTTGTTCCTCTTACTCCTACAGTGAACTCCCAATAGTCCTCTCTCCTTCTTGGTGCCCCAGGCTGGGAACTGTGGAATCCAACTATTTCTCTGATATTTTTCTTTTGAAAGAGGGTCTCACTCTGTTGCCCAGGCTAGAGTATAATGGCGCAATCATGGTTCACTGCAGCCTCCACCTCCTGGGCTCAAGTGATCCTCCCACCTCAACTTCCTGAGTAGCTGGAACCACAGGCATGCATCACCATGCCCAACTAATTTTTTGTAGAGATGGGGTCTCACTATGCTACCCGGGCTGGTCTTGAATTCCTGAGCTCAAGCGATCCTCCTGCCTCAGCCTCCCAAAGTGTTAGATAGCAGGCATGAGCCACTGTGCCTGGCCCGCTAATATCTGATAGTCTCTAGAGTCCCTAATCTGGCTCGGCCTCCATCGTCTCCTGCAGGACCAATGCAGTCACATCCTTCCTGGTCACCTGGCTCCCACCCTTACCTTCTAGAGTGGTCAGATCAGAGGGAGCCTGTGCAAACCTGTGCTAGGTCACGTCCCTCCTCTGTTTGGAACCTTCCATGCCCCACCTTACTCAGAACAAAAGCCAAAGTCCTCACTGTGGCTAACAAGTCCCTACACCGTCTTCCCCCATCACCTTTCCAACTTCTTCTCCTAAAACTCTACCCTGTAAAGCTCCTCCTGTAGCCACACCAGGCTTACCTTCTAAGACACTGTGGAGAGTTGCATTCAGGTGGTACAGGTTGCAGTTGTCCTCCCAGGACTCTGAGGACTTGTGGTACATGGTCAGAATCTGCCGGGCCAGGAAAGGGGACTGTCAGAGCCCTTCCCCACCCACTGCCTTTCCTCTGCACCCCAATCCTTGACTTCCCAAGTCTCTGGCCATGTGGGGAATTTACTGCAAGATCGCCCCCCTCCCCCGACCCCATCAATTCCTAGGTGCAGTGGCCAGAGCAGTGTCTGGAGTCTAGACCAGCTCTGTGTAAAATAACTTTATGCGATAACAGAAATGGTCCCATTTGGCATTGTCCAGTGTGGCAGCCGTTAGCCACATGTGGCTACCGAACACTTGAAATGTGGCTAGTTTGATGGAGAAACTGAATTTTGAATTTTATTTAATTTTAACCCATTCACAGAGGCTTGAAGAAAGGCATGACTTGCTCAGGGTCATATAACAAAGGCACATAACAAAGGCAGAGATTCAACCATGACTCCACTGTCTGGAACATGACACCAGACTACCTTTTGGTGAACAAAAGAGCTGTCATATGTCCCAAACTGCTGGGATTACAGCCCCAGGCATATGTCACGGGGCTGGAAGATGTCATGGATGTCAGGCCGGGCATGGTGGCTCATGCCTATAATCCCAGCACTTTGGGAGGCCAAGGCGGTTAGATTACTTCAGGTCAGGAGTTTGAGACCAGCCTGGCCAATAAGATGAAACCCCATCTCTACTAAAAATACAAAAATTTGCCGGGCGTGCTGCTATGCACCTGTAGTCCCAGCTACTCAGGAAGCTGAGGCAAGAGAATCACTTGAACCTGGGAGGCAGAGGTTGCAGTGAGCCAAGATCACGCCACTGCACTCCAGCCTGGCAACAGAGCGAGACTCCATCTCAAAAAAAAAAAAAAAAAAAAAAAAAAAAAAAAAAAATCATGGATGTCATCCCAGCACTCAGCCTCCCAAAGTGCTGGGATTGCAGGCATGAATCACAATGACTGGCCTATATTTATTTATTTAGGTTATAAATAAATAATAATATTAGTATAATATATTACTATTTATTTATTTATTTTGACACAGAGCCTTGCTCTGTCGCCCAGGCTGGAGTGCAGTGGCGCAATCTCAGCTCAGTGCAAGCTCTGCCTCCCAGGTTCACGCCATTCCCCTGCCTCAGTCTCCCCAGCAGCTGGGAATACAGGTGCACATCGCCACGCTCAGCTAATTTTTTGTATTTTTAGTAGAGACGGGGTTTCACCCTGTTAGCCAGGATGGTTTCTATCTCCTGATCTTGTGATCCACCCGCCTTGGCCTCCCAAAGTGATGAGATTACAGGCGTGAGCCACCGCGCCCAGCCTGAAAGAGAGAGTGTTACCTTGCCTTGATCTTGGACTTCCCATCTTCCAGAACTGTGAGTGATAAATTTCTCCCTCTCTCTTTCTCCTTTCTTACTTGTCTTTCTTCCTCCCTCCCTCCCTCCCTCTCTCTCTCTCTCTTTCTCTCTCTCTCTCTCTTTCCTTCCTTCCTTCCTTCCTTCCTTTCTTCCTTTCTCCTCCTCCTCCTCCTCTCTCTCTCTTTCTTTTCTTTCTTCTTTCTTTCTGACAGAGTTTTGCTCTGGTCACCCAGACTGGGGTGCAACGGCTCAATCTTGGCGCATTTCAACCTCTGCCTCCTGTGTTCAAGTGATTCTCCTGCCTCAGCCTCCTGAGTAACTGGGACTATAGGTGCCTGCTACCATGCTTGGTTAACTTTCATATTTTTTGTAGAGACAAGGTTTCACCACATTGACTAGGCTAGTCTCGAACTCCTGACCTTAGGTGATCCTCCCCCTTCGGCCTCACAAACTGCTGGGATTACAGGCGTGAGCCACCGTGCCCAGCCAAGCCACTGCACCTGGCCATTCTTTCTTGCTTTCTTTCTTTCCTTTCTTTTCTTTCTTCTCTTTCTCTTCCTTCCTTTGAGATAGACTCTTACTCTGTCATTTAGGGGAGAATGCAAAGTCTTGATCACGACTCACTGCAACTTCCACCTCCTGGGCTCAAGCAATCCTCCCACCTCAGCCTCTTGAGTAGCTGTGACTATAGACATGTGCCACCACGCCCAGCTAATTTTTCAATTTTTTGTAGAGACAGTCTCACTCTGTTGCCCCAGTGCATCTTGAACTCCTGGACTCAAGCGATTCTCCCGCCTGGGCCTCTCAAAATGCTGGGATTGCAGGCATGAGCCACCATGCTGGGCCAATTTCTGTTGTTTATAAGCCACCCAGTCTATTTTGCTGTAGCAGCCTGAACAGACTAATACAGTTGAATACAAAACTTACCGAGATGGTGCCTCTCCTGTTGCCACTGGCTTTGATCTCTAGGTCATCCCGGGCAAGGAACTGAAGAGAACAAAGAGGAAGATTTAAGGATGGAGGAAGCAGCAAAGTGAGGGTCAAGTGTAGGGAGATGTGAGGCCTGAACACTCACCAGGGCCTCGGTTATTGCCTAACCTGGGACCTGGTGATTCATTTTCCATCTCTCTCCACGCAGATGGTTTTGTTTTTCCCTCTTCAGAGATCATTTGTGGTGTCTACACTATCATAGATCAACTGGAACTGCTCATTCAGCCTGTTTTGTTTGTTTGTTTGTTTGTTTTTGAGACCAGGTCTCAGTCTGTAGCCCAGGCTGGAGTGTAGTGGTGCGATCTCGGCTCACCTCGGTGCGCCTCTGCCTCCTGGTCTTAAGCGATCCTCCTGTCTTAGCCTCCAAAGTAGCTAGGACTACAGGTGTGTGCCACCACACCTAGCTAATTTTTTTTTTTTTTTTTTTTTTTTGTATTTTTTTGTAGTGACAGGATCTAACTATGTTGCCCATGCTGGTCTTGAACTCCTGACCTCAAGTGATCCACCCACCTTGGACTCCCAGAGTATTAGGATTACAAGCGTGAGCCACCAAGTCCAGCCTAAGGCTGTGTCTTTTTTTTTTTTTTTTTTTTTTTGAGACAGAGACTCGCTTTGTTGCCCAGGCTGGAGTGCAGTGGCATGATCCCGGTTCACTGCAACTTCTGTCTCCTGGGTTCAAGTGATTCTCCTTCCTCAGCCTTCTGAGTAGTTGGGACTACAGGCTTGTGCTGTCACGCCCAGCTAATTTTGATATTTTTAGTAGAGATGGGGTTTCACCATGTTGGCCAGGCTGGTCTTGAACTCCTGACCTCAGATTATCTGCACGCCTCAGCTCAGGCTGTGTCCTAATGTGCATCCCTGGAATCTGTTCTCTTTGGAGCATTTCCAACTTTCTCTGTGCGCGGAGCTCCCATGAGCCCCTTCTCACTGGCACCTCTGCACCTGTCTTTATTTGTCTTTGCCTTTTAAAATTGATGCATAATGGGCTGGGTGCAGTGGCTCATGCCTGAAATCCTAGCACTTTGGGAGGCCGAGGCGGGTGGACCATCTGAGGTCAGGAGTTCAAGCAGCCTGGCCAACATGGTGAAACCCCGTCTTTATTAAAAAATACAAAAATTAGCTGAGGGTGGTGGCAGGTGCCTGTAATCTCAGCTACTCGGGAGGCGGAGGCAGGAGAATCACTTGACCCCAGGAAGCAGAGCCTGCAGTGAGCTAAGACTGTGCCACTGCACTCCAGCCTGGGCAACAGAGTAGGACACTGTCTCTAAAAAACAAAAAATAACAAAAAAAAAGGGAAAAAAAAGAAAAAAAGAAAAAGAAAAGGAAAGAAAAAAATTACAGCCAATCACTCAAATCTCATTGCCTATAAGATCAAATCTTATCGCCTATAGGATCAAGTCCTAATTCTTGCCATGGCCTCCCAGCCTTCTGCTGAGCTCTGCCAGCCTTCAAGCCTCCTAATAGCCTGCTTTATTTGCTGTTCTCCCTTCTGACCATTCCTGTGCCTGAGTGGCTCCGGGTCTCCACTCTATGCTGTTCCCTATGTCAGAAACACTCTTCCTCAGCTGGGCGTGGTGGCTCATGCCTGTAATCCCAGCAATTTGGGAGGCCAAGGCGGGCAGATCACATGAGGCTAGGATTTCGAGACCAGCCTGGCCACCATGGTGAAACCCCATTTCTACTAAAACTACAAAACTTAGCTGAGCCCGGTGGTGTGTGCCTGTAATCCCAGCTACTGGGGAGGCTGACACAGGTGACACAGGAGAATCACTTGAACCCCGGAGATGGAGGTTTCAGTGAGGCAAGATCACGCCGCTGCACTCCAGCCTGGGTGACTGAGTGAGACTCTGTCTCAACAACAACAACAACAACAAAGACAACAACAATAACAACAAAAAGAAACACTCTCCCCTCCCTCTGCTTTCTTCATCCTGACAACGATTTATCCAGGGACATCCACTTAACAACGCGTGACTTTAGATGAGTTGTTTCCCTTCTTTTCTTTTTTCGTAGAGATGGAGTCTCACTATGTTGCCCAGCATGTCGTTTCTTTTCATTTATTTATTTATTTATTTATTTATTTATTTATTTATTTATTTCTTGAGCACCGCGCCCGGCCCTATTTATTTATTTTATTTTATTTTATTTTATTTTATTTTATTTTGAGATGGAGTCTCACTCTGCCACCCAGGTGCGATCCCAGGTCACTACAACTTCCTCCTCCTCCTGGGTTCAAGTGATTCTCCTGCCTCAGCCTCCCGAATAGCTGGGATTACAGGCATGCACCACCATGCCCGGGTAATTTTTGTATTTTTAGTAGAGATGGGGTTTCACTACATTGACCAGGCTGGTCTCAAACTCCTGACCTCAGGTGATCCACCGACCTCGGCCTCCGAAAGTGCTGGGATTACAGGTGTGAGTCACGTCACCCGGCCCATTTTCTTCTAGATCTTATGGAATCTTCTAGATTCCATAAGAGCAGGGACCATGGATCTTTCATAACATAACCTCAATGCCTAGGAGAGTCTTTGATGCATAGTAGATGCTCAGGAAATGTTGATGGAATAGAAGAACCAATATATAGCCGGGCACGGTGGCTCAAGCCTCTAATCCCAGCACTTTGGGAGGCCGAGATGGGTGGATCACAAGGTCAGGAGATCGGGACCATCCTGGCTACCACGGTGAAACCCCGTCTCTACTAAAAAATACAAAAAACTAGCCGGGCAAGGTGGCGGGCGCCTGTAGTCCCAGCTACTCGGGAGGCTGAGGCAGAAGAATGGCATAAACCTGGGAGGCGGAGCTTGCAGTGAGCTGAGATCCGGCCACTGCACTCCAGCCTGGGCGACAGAGCGAGACTCCGTCTCAAAAAAAAAAAAAAAAAAAAAAAAAAAAAAAAAAAAAATTGACAGTATAGCCACATTTCTATCGCTTATGATATCTTGGGGTGTGAGGAGAGAGACCAGCAGGGACATGACGCTTCGCCTCATCTCCAATGTCATCTCTGCGTGTACTCTGGCCTGCCCCTTAGTGACATACCTTTGCTGACCGCTGTTGGTAGGCATTGTTGTGATCAATGTGCCAATTCACATTCAGGGCTTTCTTGGGGGCGCTGATCTGGACGTGGAGATCCTGGACGCCCTGGAAGGGGACAGCTTCGCGGAAGCGGGTCAGAGCTTCAAGGGCCACCACCGTGGTCTGAGTGTTGGAATGGGGCGGGGAGGTAGGGGAATGTGGATCAGCACCACAGACAGCACTCGAGAAACCATCGGCCGGCGTGTCAGCACCACGGACAGCCCCCCACACTCCCGCGTTGGACTAGTCGCGTCAGCATCTCGGCTAGCGACTCTGGCCCTCACCTCCCGGGGGTCCCCGTCATCTGGGTGGACCCGAAGCCTCCTCCCAGCTCCCGCTTCTCTAGTTGCCACTTGGCGATGGCGTGCGTCTCATTGTACCGGCCCAGCTCCAGCTTCTGCATGAGCGCATAGGCTGTGGCCTCAATGGTGTACAGGGAGCCGAGGTTCTGTTCATCCACCGGCCAGTGGGTTTTGTCTAGAAACAGGGACGTCCGCCTTGTCACCCAGAGCTGGGTCTACCCACCGTAACCTGCCCTCTCCTTGTGTCATCTGGCCCAGTTTTCTCATCTGCCATCTTATTGATCACCTACTTTATTTTATTTTGTAGAGATGGAGGAGTGGGGTGGGGAGTTCTCATTATGTTGTCGATGTTGGTTTTGAACTCCTGGCTCAAGCCATTCTCTCACCTCGACCTCCCAAAGTGTTGGGATTATAGGCGTGAGCCACCGTGCCCAGTCCTGATCACCTACTTTATGTGAAGCTCTTTGCTGAGAAAACGCGGACATCCAATTTTCAGAACGACCCTAGGAGATGGGATCTATTTTCCGATGGGGAAATTGAGTTTCAAAAAAAAGTTCCCGGCCGGGCGCGGTGGCTCAAGCCTGTAATCCCAGCACTTTGGGAGGCCGAGACGGGCGGATCACGAGGTCAGGAGATCGAGACCATCCTGGCTAACACGGTGAAACCCCGTCTCTACTAAAAAATACAAAAAACTAGCCGGGCGAGGTGGCGGGCGCCTGTAGTCCCAGCTACTCTGGTGGCTGAGGCAGGAGAATGGCGTGAACCCGGGTGGCGGAGCTTGCAGTGAGCTGAGGTCCGGGCCCTGCACTCTCAGCCCGGGCGACAGAGCGAGACTCCATCTCAAAAAAAAAAAAAAAAAAAAAAAAAAGTTCCTGGCTGGGGCCGGGGCTTACACCTGTAATCTCAGAACTTTGGGAGGCCAAGGCAGGCAGATCACCTGAGGAGTTCGAGACCAGTCTGGCCAACATGGTGAAACCCCGTTTCTACTAAAATTACAAAAAAATTAGCCAGCTGTGCTGGTGGGTGCCTGTAATCCCAGCTACTCAGGAGGCTGAGGCAGGAGAATCGCTCAAACCTGGGAGGCAGATGTTGCAGTGAGCCGAGATCTCACCACTTCACTCTAGCCTGGGTGACAGAGCCAGACTCTGTTTCAAAAAAAAAAAAGAAAAATCCGGATGCGGTGGTTCACGCCTGTAATCCCAGCATGTTGGGAGGCTGAGGTGGGCAGATCATGAGGTCAGGAGTTCGAGACCAGCCTGGCCAATATGGTGAAACCCTGTCTCTACTAAAAATACAAAAAGTAGCCGGACATGGTGGACTTGCCTGCAGTCCCAGTTACTCAGGAGGCTGAGGCAGAAGAATCACTTGAACCCAGGAGGCGGAGGTTGCAGTGAGCTGAGATCATGCTACTATACTCCAGCCTGGGCGACAGAGCAAGACTCCGTCTCAAAAAAAAAAAAAAAGAAGGTCATGTCAGGGCCAGAGGTGATGGCTCATGCCCGTAATCCCAGTACTTTGGGGGACAAAGACAGGCAGATCACATGAGGTCAGGAGTTCGAGACTAGCCTGGGCAACATGGCAAAACCCTGCCTCTACTAAAACTACAAAACTTAGCCAAGCATGGTGGTGCGTGCCTGTAGTCCCAGCTACTCAGGAAGCTGAGGCAGGAGGATCTCTTGAACCCAGGAGGCAGAGGTTGCAGTGAGCCGAGATTTCGCCACTGCACTTCAGCCAGGGCAACAGAGCGAGACTCCATCCCAAAAAAAAAAAAAAAAAAAAAAAAAATTAGCCGGGAATGGTGGTTTGCACCTTTAGTCCCAGCCACTGAGGAGGCTAAGGCAAGGGGACTCTTGAGCTCAGAAGTTTGAGGCTGTAATGAGCTATGATTGTGCCACTGCATTCCAGTCTGGGCAACAGAGCAAGATCCTGTCTCTAAAAATAATAATAGGCTGAACCCAGGAGGCAGAGGCAGTGAGCCGAGATCGTGCTACTGCACTCCAGCTGAGGCTCATGTCTGTAATCCCAGAACTTTGGGAGGCCGAGGCAGGCAGATCACTTAAGGTCAGGAGTTTGAGACCAGCCTGGACAACATGGTGAAACCCCATCTACTAAAACAAAAATGTACAAATTAGCTGAATCTGGTGGCACATGCCTGTAATCTCAGCTACTCGGGTGGCTGAGGCATAAGAATCGCTTGAACCCAGGAGATGGAGGTTGCAGTGAGTTGAGATCATGCCACTACATTCCCGTCTGGGTGACAGAGGGGAACTCTGTCTCAAAATAATAAATAGTAATAATAATAATTTGGCCTGTTGCTTGCAGAGAGGGCAGCAAAAGTGCTTTTTGGAGGAGAGTTGGAGGAGCCTATGAGTGGTTAAGTGTGAATACTGAGAAAGTAGTGGTGGGGTGAGGCCTAGGAGGTGATACAGACAAAGATAGCTGTGAGCTACAGCAGGTGTTTGAGCAGGGGAGAGACCTGCCAGACTGCGTTTGAAAGACATTTCTGGATGCTGGTGTGAGGGGACTCTTGGTGGAGATGGGTGTGCAAGCTGGGGAGGACTCAGTGCCCGAGGGAGGAGGGACAGGGCAGGCCACTGCTTGATGTGGGGATGAGGAAGAGTGTGAGGTGGTTCAGACCTGGGTGGGGATGTGATCCTTGGCACAGAGCCTCAGCTCTTTCCTGTTCTCATTCTGCCCAAGAGCAGTTTGAGAGCCTGAAATTTCCGTCTTAGCACACAGAGTCCCTGGGATTTGTTTGAATGACCCGGGCAGGGAGGGGTGTGATCACCTGCATGGATGTCATGACCACGGGACCCTCCTCCAGGAAGTGCCCGTCCTCTGCCTGCCTGTCGGTGATGATCCAGTTGGCCATGTCACAGAGAGAGGACAGGCTAAGCACTTGCGTCGTCATTGTAGAGTAGGCCAGGGCAAAGACACGGAACACATAGCTTGTGAGCCTGTCAGGAGAGGGCGAAGGTGACACCTGCGAATGGCAGCCAAGGGGGCTCTGGGATAGGGGGAGTCTACATCATGATCCACACCATTCCATGTGGACCCCTGCCATTCGCCACTGCCCAGGTCTGCCAGTGTAGAATTCCCCAGACCCATGTGCTGGACACCCCAAGACCCCAAGACTCTACAGCGTGGATGCTCCTGAGTCATCAGACTCCAGACTGGCCCCTTGGGCTTCCAGGGTGGCAGTGGCAGGAGAGATAGGGTCATCCTCACCAGGTGCTTCCTGGGTTCCCCTTGGAGGTGTGGTAGGTGCTGTCTGAACTCCGGTGGGTCAACATCCGAGTGTAGCCTGAGGAAACAGAGCAGGGCTTTGAGGGACAGTCAGTGTTATCAGGAATAACCTGGCGGGCAGGGACTGGAGGTGACGTGGGGGTGTTACACATAGAGGTAATCTAGAGGGAGAGACCTGTTGCCCAGGTGTACTTTGGAGGGGTGTTTAGGGCCCAGGTGTAAATGAGGAGCAGGGCTCAGGAATGACTTTGAGGGACCCAGGATGCAGTTGTCTCTGAGTGTAACCCAGAAAATCTTCACCTCAGGGACTCTGGGGCAGGGCGTGCTACCCTTGGAGCTGCTGCTGGAAGAAACATAGGTATTGTTGTCCACATGTAACCTGGGAGATGGGGCAACTTGAGGGGTGCTGCGTGGGAGTTGTTGTTGTTGTTGTTTTTTGAGACGGAATTTTGCTGTGTCTCAGGCTGGAGTGCAGTGGCCGGATCTCAGCTCACTGCAAGCTCTGCCTCCTGGGTTTACGCCATTCTCCTGCCTCAGCCTCCCGAGTAGCTGGGACTACAGGTGCCCGCCACCTCGCCGGGCTAGTTTTTTTGTATTTTTTAGTAGAGACAGGGTTTCACCGTGTTAGCCAGGATGGTCTCGATCTCCTGACCTCGTGATCCGCCCGTCTCGGCCTCCCAAAGTGCTGGGATTACAGGCTTGAGCCACCGTGCCCGGCCTTTTTTTTTTTTTTTGTGACAGTCTTTCTCTATTGCCCAGGCTGGAATGCAGTGGTGCGATCTCGGCTCACTGCAACCTCCGCCTCCCGGGTTCAAGCGATTTTCCAGCTTCAGCCTCCCAAGTAGCTGGGATTACAGGCATGAGTAACCACGCCCGGCTAATTTTTGTATTTTAGTAGAGGGGGTTTCACCATGTTGGCCAGGCTGGTCTGAAACTCCTCACCTCAGGTGATCCACTCACATTGGCCTCCCAGAGTACTGGGATTACAGGCGTGAGCCACTGTGCCTGACCAGCCTAGGAGTTTTCTTGGGGGTTATTTCTTGGATGTAAACCTGGAGTGTCAGTGGGTCTGCGTCACCCAGGGGAGGTTACTTGGGGGCGTGATCTTAGATGAGTACTTCTCTGGTGTATTCTTTTTATTTATTTATTTATTTATTTATTATTTATTTTTGTATTTTTAGTAGAGACGGGTTTCCCCCGTGTTAGCCAGATGGTTCGATCTTCCTGACCTCGTGATTCCGCATCTCGGCCTCCAAAGTGCTGGGGATTACAGGCTTGAGCCACCGCACCCGGCCTCTTTTTATTTTAGTCTTGCTCTGTCACCCAGGCTATAGTACAGTGGCGCGATCTCAGCTCACTGCAACTTCTGCCTCCTGGGTTGAAGTGATTCTCTTGCCTCAGCCTCCTGAGTAGCTGGGACTACAGGGGCCCACCACCACACCTGGCTAATTTTTGTATTTTTAGTAGAGATGGGGTTTCACCATGTTGACCAGGGTGGTCTTGAACTCCTGACCTCAGATGATCCACCTGCCTCGGTCTCCCAAAGTGCTGGGATTACAGGTGTGTGCCCGGCCCTCTTTTTATTTATTTTTATTTTTTTGAGACCAAGTCTCACTCTGTCACCCAGGCTGGAGTGCAGTGGTACAATCATAGCTCACTTCAGCCTCAACCTTCCCTGGTCAAGTTATCCTCCCACGTCAGCCTCCCAAGCAGTAGCTGGGACTACAGGCATGTACTACTACACCAGGCTAATTCTTTTTTAAATATGAGGTCTCACTATGTTGCCCAGGCTAGTCTCAAACTCTGGGGCTCAAGCAATCCTCCCGCTCAGGCTCCTGAACAGCTGAGACTGCAGATGGGAACCATCATACCTAGCCAATTTAAACATTTTTTTGTACAGATGAGGGTCTCACTATATTGTCCAGGCTGGTCTCAAACTCCTGGGCTCAAGTGATCTTCCTACCTTGGCCTCCCAAAGTGCTGAGATTACAGGCATGAGCCACCAAACCCAGCCTTTCAGGTGTATTCCGAGCCTTGCTACTCATTACTTGAAGTTCCTCTGGAGGTTTACTGTTTGCTTGGAGCACTGGGGTGACAGTATCTGGATGTTACCTGTGGGATTACTGTTTGAGAAAACCTGGAGGGAAAGTTGGAGTCTGAGGGAAACCTGGGACCAATTAACTCAGAGTTCTGTGGGTGTTACTAGGGGTGTTCATCTCTAGTTGCTCCCTGGGGTGTTTGGTTGTAACCCGGGGAAGTATCAGCATACAGGTGCAACTAAGAGGCCACTGCCTGGGGTTATTCTGGGGTTTGCTGCTTGGGTGTTCCCTGGGGTTCCCTGGGAGTAGCACTGAGGGGGTGTAACCTGGGGCAGGGCCTGAGTATAACATCCTCTCGCAGCATGGCTTTTTTGGGAGATATCAGGGTGTCTGACATAAGATCGAAGCCTAGAGGTCTGGCGTGGTGGCTCACACCTGTAATCCCAGCACTTAGGGAGGCCAAGGCAGGTGGATCACCTGAGGTCACGAGTTCGAGAGCAGCCTGACCAACATGGCAAAACCCCATCTGCACTAAAAATACAAAAATTAGCCAAGTGTGGTGGGGGGCACCTGAAATTGCGCCACTGCACTCCAGCCTGGGCGACAGAGTGAGATGCCGTCTCTAAATAAGTAAACAAATAAATAAATACAAATACAAAAATTAGCCAGGCATGGTAGCGGGCACCAGTAATCCCAGTTACTCAGGAGGCTGAGGCAGGAGAATGGCTCGAATCTGGGAGGTGGAGGTTGCAGTGAGCCAAGATCATGCCAGTGCACTCCAGCCTTGGTGACAGAGCGACACTACATCGCCAAAAAAAAAAAAAAAAAGATTGAAGCCTGGGGAAGCGGTCAGGTGAAGAATTCCCATGGGTGTGTCACAGTTGGGTGATGACCTTGGGGAATTGGTACCAGGTTGTAGTCTGGGGAAGGAGTCACAGTTTGGGTGTTAATGCCTGAGGCGGGGGCTGGGGGGGTCCCATGAAGATTTCCCCAATCTTGGGGGTGCCCCAGCCACCCTCTGGGAAATCCCCAGGCACCCTCATGGAGGCCCCAAGAGGGTCCCCGCTCTCACCGCTGACAATATTCTTCATCACCTGGTCCCTGTGCTCCACCCCGACCTTGCCCCACTGGCCGGTGGCATCCAAATAGCGGGACAGGATGATGACAGGTGTCAGGGAGCTCAGCGTCTGCTCAGGGCAGCCCGTGGGGACCCGCAGCAGATGCCAAATCTCGTTGGGTGTCAGGCTGCCCACAATTGTCTCACCAAGGATGTCACCTGTCGGGTGGGTGAGTTGGGTCACCCTGGGAGTGGTCTATGCCTAAGCCACCATGGTTCACTGATGGCCCCACAGGGCCACCCCCAGCTCCTCCTGCCCTGGTGCCTCGTGGACCTTAGAGGACCCAGTGTCAGCCCTCCCCACGTTCCTGTGTCCCCCAGCACCTTGAACACTGATAAACACTTCCGCCTCCATGTCGGGTACCATGTTCAAGAACTCCTGTCTTGGCACCAGTTTTGTCTGGGTCTGACCTGAAGAACCACAACCTTCTGTGACAAGTGGGCTCTGGGGCTGGGGAAGTCAGGGTGCACAGAGCCTGGGGCTGGAGCTTGGAATCCCCACCTGGGCACACCCTCTCATGCCAACTCCTTCCTCCTCCCTAGCACAGCCCCAGGATCTCACATACCCCCTGCAGATTTCACAAGCCTTGGGGTTCCAAGACGATGCTATAGGACGTTTGCTGGATCTGACCCCCTGCCTGAGGGATGAGTTGAGGATATCAGTCAAAAGTAAAAACAGCAACCACAGTAAAAATGACAATCACAGTGATGGTGAGAAGAGGCATTGCTTGGCTGTGATAAGCACAGACTCTGGAGCCCAAATACCTGGGTTCGAATCCCAACTCTTCTGCTTCCTAGCTGTATGTCCTTGGGAAAAATTAGTTACCCTCTCTCTGCCTCAGTTTTCTCATCTGTCAAAGGGGGATTATAATAGTCCCTCACTCATAGGGTTGTTTGGAGGGCTGAATTAGTTACTTTTTTTTTTTTTGAGACAGGGTCTCATTCTGTCACCCAGGCTGGAGGCAGTGGCATGATCTCAGCTCATTGAAGCCTCCACCTCCTAAGTTCAAGGGATTCTCATGCGTCAGTGTCCTGAGTAGCTGGAATTACAGGTGCACACCACCACGCCAGGCTAATTTTGGTACTTTTAGTAGAGATAGCGTTTTGCCATGTTGGCTAGTATGGTCTTGAACTCCTGGCCTCAAGTGATTCACCTGCTTCAGCCTCCAAAAGTGCTGAGATTACAGGCATGAGCCACCACGCCTGACCTAGTTTTTTTTTTGTTTTTTTTTTTTCAGAGAAAAAAAAATTTCAGGTTGCCCAGGCTGGACTCAAATTTCTAGGCTCAAATGATCCTCCCACCTCAGCCTCCCAAATAGCTGGGAGTACATGGGGGTGCCACCACACCTGACTGAGTTAATATTCTTAAACACTTACATCTTAAGTGTTAAACATGTGTTTGTTAAGTAAATAAGGTCTTTTGTTTGTTTGTTTTTTAGAGAGAGGGTCTTGCTCTGTTGCCCAGGCTGGGGTGCAGGGGCGTGATCTCAGCTTCAGGCTCAATCTCATCGGTTCAAGCAATCCTCCCGTAGCTTCCTGAGTAACTGAGACTACCGGTGCCAGTTACTAATGCCAGGCTAATTTAAAAATTTTTTCTAGAGAGGTCTTGCTATATTGCCCAGGTTGGTCTTGAACTCATGGGCTCAAGCAATCTTCCTGCCTTGGCCTCCCAAAATACTGGGATTATAGGCATGAGCCACCAAGCCCAGCCTAATAAAGTATTTTTGATAGGCCGTACACTGGTTCTGGGTCATTTTCCCAGCTCTCTGATTATTCGTGGATATGGTGATTATCCTCATCCTGCAAGCAAGGAAATGCAGGCTCAGAAGAGAGAAGTTAAGTAAGTTGCCCAAGGTCACACAGCAGAGACAGGATTTGAACCCAGGCTTGACTCCAAAACTCCAAAGTGGGGGCTTATGACCCAACCCCCTCACATCAGTCCACTGACTAAACTTTCTTCTTCTTCTTCTTCTTCTTCTTCTTCTTCTTCTTCTTCTTCTTCTTCTTCTTCTTCTTCTTCTTCTTCTTCTTCTTCTTCTTCTTCTTTTTGAGATGGAGTCTCGCTCTGTTGCCCAGGCTGTGTGGTGCAGTGGTACAGTCTCGGCTCACTGCATCCTCCACCTCCTGGGTTTAAACAATTCTCCGGCCTCAGCCTCCCGAGTAGCTGGGACTCCAGGCGTGCACCACCATGCCCAGCTAATTTTTGTATTTTTAGCAGAGATGGAGTTTCACCATGTTGGCCAGGCTGGTCTCGAACTCCTGACCTCAGGTGATCCACCTGCCTTGGCCTCCCAAGCTGCTGAGATTATGGGTGTGAGCCACCGCGCCCGGCCAACTGATTGAACTTTCAAATCTGTTCTCTCATCTCACTCCCATCTAGAAGCCCTGTTTATCGATCCTGGGCCCACCTGCCCAGCCTGGACCTGGTGGAAGCCCCGCTGTCTGCACCAGCAGCTAGGGAGTTGGGGGTGCCCATTACCCGGACCAAGAGTGTCTTCTTCACATGGTCCTGGACCCCGTAGCCCACAGCCTTGACCTCCACGTCCACTTTGCCTATCTCCAGAGGGAGAAGCACAAAGGGTACTATCTTGGAGGAGGTGGGGGGCACGACCACCACCTGGCGGGATGGTGCTCCTGGCTTTGACGCACTGCACAGCGGCTCCTTGTGGGGGAACTCCACTCGGACCTAGGGCAGGATGGGCAAAGGGAGACGGTATTGATGTATGACGTAGTTCAGGACCCTAGGGTCACAGTCCCCTCCCCACCCTGAGATGCCCGAGTAGGTGACAGTGAAGCCTAGTGATGGGGACCACAGACCCAGCCTGAGTCAGAGTCCCATCTGCCATTTATGTGCTGTGTGACTCCAGGCAAGCCCTTTAACCTCTCTGTGTCTCAATTTCCTCATCTCTAAACCAAGAACAATAATAGTACCCATCTGATGGGGTTGTTGTGAGGTTTATATTCCTTCCTTCCTTCCTTCCTTCCTTCCTTCCTTCCTTCCTTCC
>NW_016807065.1:264529-284529 GCF_001698545.2 Rhinopithecus bieti
TTCTTTTGAAGTCTTATAGTGGCTTCCCTTAGAAACAATAGATGATATATGTTTTCCATTCAGATGTTTAAAAGGTGCTAGACTTCTAGTTAATTTTTTTTTTTTTTTTTTTGATGGAGTCTCACACTGCTGTCCAGGCTGGAGTGCAGTGGCACGATCTCGGCTCACTGCAAGCTCCCCATCCTGGGTTCATGCCATTCTCCTGCCTTGGCCTCCCGGGTAGCTGGGACTACAGGCGCCCACCACCACGCCTGGCTAAATTTTGTATTTTTAGTAGAGATGGGGTTTCACGGTGTTAGCCAGGATGGTCTTGATCTCCTGACCTCGTGATCTGCCCACCTCGGCCTCCCAAAGTGCTGGGATTATAGGCATGAGCCGCTGTGCCCCGCCCCCCTTTCTCCCTTTCTTTCTCTCTCTCTGCCTCTCTTTCTCTCTTTCTTTCTTCTTTCTTTTTCTTTATTTCTTTTTTTTTTTTATTTTTTATTCTTTATTTATTTATTTTTTATTCTTTATTTTCTTTATTTCAAGCGATCCTTCTGCTTTCGCTTCCTGAGCAGTGGGACCACAGGTGCATGCCATCAAGCCTGGCTAATTTTTTTAAAATTATTTTTTTGTAGAGATAAGGTCTCACTCTGTTGCCCAGGCTGGAGTGCAGTGGTGTGATCACAGCTCACTGCAGCCTTGACCTCCTGGGCTCAAGCAATTCTCCCACCTCAGCCTCTCAAGTAGCTGAAACTACAGGTGTGCACCACTATGCCTGGCTAAATAAGAGAATATCTTAAATTTTCCGAAAGAGCCACCACTTCACTGATTCATAGGAATAACAAATACACCCAATTTCCTTTTCTAAAGCACATTAACAGGCTAGGCACGGTGGCTCGTGCCTGTAATTCTAACACTTTGGGAGGCGAAGGAGGATGGATTACTCAAGCTCAGGAGTTTGAGACCAGCCTGGGCAACATGGCAAAATCCTGTCTCTGCCCAAAATACTAAAAATTAGCCAGGCATGGTGGTGCACATCTGTGATCCCAGCTACTGGGGAGGCTGAGGCAAGAGAATTGCTTGCACCTGTAAGGTGAAATTGCAGTGAGCCGAGATCACATCACTGCACTCCAGCCTGGGTGACAGGGCAAGACACTGTTTCCAAAAATAAAATAAAATATACTGGATGCAGTGGCTCATGCCTGTAACCCCAGCACTTTGAGAGGCCGAGGCGGGTGGATCACTTGAGGTCAGGAGTTTGAGACCAGCCTGGCCAAAAGGGTGAAACCCTGTCTCTACTAAAAATACAAAACTTAGCCGGGCGTGGTGGCAGGTGCCTGTAGTCCCAGCTACTCAGGTGGCTGAGGTAGGATAATCGCTTGAACCCGGGAGACAGAGGTTGCAGTGAACCAAAATCGTGCCACTGAACTCCAGTCTGGGTGACAGAGCAAACTGTCTCAAAAAATAAATAAAATGAAATAAAATAATAAAAAAAAAATACACCCTAGCAGAGGTTTTGGCAGGAAGTTGAGGGTTTGGGGCTTCACTTTGGCCTGGCGATCCCTGAAATTGTACAACACGGCTTGGATCTGGACCTGCTCATTCCTGACCACGGAGGAGGGCAACTTAAGGTCCACAAAGAACGATTTCATAACTGTCAGCTCAAAGGGGTCCGAGACACAGAGACCTAAAGCCAGGAGAGCACATTGGGTTTAAGCAGAGGCTCGGTGCGGGGAGGGGCTGGGTAAGGTCACCATACCCCCATTCCCTTAGCACTGAGCTTGCTGGGACTCACCTTGTCCAGCCTTGAGGCTGACCGCCACAAACTGCCATGTGGTGATGGAATCTGGCACATTCACAGAGATGGGGTAATGGGAGATGCTGTTGTGAGTGAGGAAACATCACTGAGTTTGTGCTGCATGGACAGAGCTTCTGGGTTGGGGGTCACCATGCAGCAGTTATGGTCACCATTGAGGATCATCAGGTCACCTAATTAGTGACAGCATCGCTAGAGGGTCATCCTTTTAGGGAATCCACTAAGATGTTTTCCCCATTGTGGGACTGTCCTGAGGCTCAATGTCACTGCTGGGGTCATTGTCCCTGACCAGCATCCACTGATGATTGCAAGGACCTGGGACCAGATTCTGGCATGGAGGCTGATGTCCTACCCTGATTCACTCTTCGGCAGAGTGAACTTCCTCCAGAGCCAACTCTCAGGGAACCAGGTCCGCGCCGGCATGTCATCCAGGAAGAGGTCGTCAAAATCCTCCTCTTCATCCGCTGGAGGGAGCAGGTGTGAAGTAGAGTCTCCTTCATGTTTCTTCCATGTTCCACCAACTCCTTGTGGGATCCTCCTATCCAACCCTCCATGGCCCATATCACCCCTTAACCTGTCCCGTGTCACTCTGTATCCCTCCATGAAGCCCCCACCCTGCATCTCCTGCCATGGCCCCCTCACTTGTCCCCAGACGCAGCTGATCCTCTCGAGCCTCCCGCGTCAGGGTCTCAGACAGATGGCAGCAGTCCAGGAAAGCAGCCACACAGGCTGGACCATGGCGGACATGCCAGGTCCTCTCCTCACAGGACAGCTCCACTGGGCTTTCCTGGAGCCCAGCCTCACAGCACTTTTGCTCCAGCTCTGTCTTAAACTTGTTCACTGTGGGCCAGAGTCAGAGGGAAAGAGGAGGGTTGGGCAGGACCTAAGGACCATTCACCTTGATGCTATGCACACCTTGCCACTATTTAGCGATGACTCCGTGGTAGATTCTATGCCTAGTGCCTTATCTGTGCCCTTTCTGAAGCCTCATATTGAACTCACATGGTGAGATTCTGACAAGGAAGATGAGCCACAGAGAGCTGAATTCATTTGCATAGAGTCAAGGCTTCCAAGTGGCAGGGGTGGGATCAGATTCCATACTGCTTTTTTTTTTTTTTTTTTTTTTTTTGTGAGACGGAGTAGCACTCTGTCACCCAGGCTGGAGTGCAGTGGCGCAATAATTTCGGCTTACTGCAAACCTCTGCCTCTCAGGTTCAAGTGATTCTCATGCCTCAGCCTCCCATGTAGCTGGGATTACAGGTGCCCACCACCACATTGCCTAATTTTTGTACTTTTAGTAGAGACAGGGTTTCACCATGTTGGCCAGGCTGGTATCGAACTCCTGACTTCAAGCGATCCACCCGTCTCGGCCTCCCAAAGTGCTGGGTTTACAGGCATGAGCCTCCATGCCAGCCTCAGAATCCATGCTTCTAACACCACCTGGTGCTGCCTCCCATCTTCCTCTGAATCCAGGCTCAAAACCTCTTCTTCTGGTCCACACTCTAGCCTTCAGGATGGCAGTTTATTCAGATATTGTCCAATGACACTCAAGACCTATCTCTCCTTTTGTCTACATTCCATCCTGGACCACAGAGGCTAGACATTTGAAAACTACATTTCCCAGACTCCCTTGCTGCTAGGGTTCTGAATGGGATTGGATGCAGCCACTAATATGCTCTTATGAGAGATCTGGGAGATAGAAGAGAAGCAGAAACCATTTTTCCTGCAGCAGTGGTAGCTGATGGGTGGGCTCCAGTCTATGTGTGTTTTTGTAATGGGCACGATTTCATGTTTGATTATCAACCTACCAGCCTTTTGAGAGATATTGGCAGCAGTTTCCTGATATTTCATGGATTGCAAGACTGAAGTGGGGTGATCTTGAGTCCCAGCAAGCAGGCTTCCAACTTCCACCCCAAAAGCCTCTCTAATGATTTTGTAAGCACCAAACTCCCCCTATTAGATCCCTCCCTGCTAGAAATGCATAGAGTGGTTTTGGTGTCCTGTTCTAAGCCCTTATGGATACCATAGGTTGGGGAGATGGAGGGAGGCATACAGCTTTAACACTGACCTGCATTCCTCTTTGTCTCCAGCCTCTTCAGGGAGCGGCAATGGTGGCTGGGAGGAGGGTCCTGGGGGCAGGGCCAGTCTGGGGGTCAGAGGGAATGATGATAGAACAATTACCAAGATCATTATCAATATCCTTGATGATGTTTATTGGGTGTTTGCTGTATGTCCAGCGCTTTATATGCATCACTTCATTTCATCTGACAGCCTCCTATATTCAAGACTTGTCACTTAAAAGCTGGGTGATTTTCAACAAGCCACTTAACCTCTCTGGGGGTTAATTTCCCCAGTGATGTAAAATGGGCATAATCAGAGTTCTGTCAATGCGGTCATGCATATACAAGTACTTAGCACTGGGTCTGGCATGTAATAAATAAGAACCGTTATTAATATTACAATTTATAGCTGAGAGAATACACTCTTAGTTGTCTCCAAATCCATTATCATCCCTCATCTGTGGCAAGTAAGCCTCCATATTGTATAGATCACTCAGAATAAAGACTACATTTCCCAGCCTCTCTTGCACTTAGATGGGGCCATGTGACTGTATTCTGACCAATGAGATGTGGAATAAGTGTCCACCCCTTTCCACTTCCCTTCATCTTCCTGCCTGGCATGGATAGACTCCTAGAAGGAGTCTGAGTCCCAGGATGACCTCTGTAGTGTTACTGAATGAGAAATAAACTACCTGTTTAACCTGCTATTATTTGTATTTTTGATACACATGGCTAACCCTGTCTTAACCAACACACAGTGAGTTACTTCTGTTATTATCTGTAATTTATGGACAAAGAAATCAAGACTCAGAGAGAAATGTGACTGGCCCATGGTAAGTGACAGGATGTGGATTACAGCCCATATCTCTTTGACACTAAACCCCACTAGGCAGCACTGCCCCCATTCCTGCCCTCCTCTTGCCCCAACCCCCCCCCCCCAGCCTGTACCTGTGCTTGCCAGGCTATCCATTCCTGTGCTCATTTTCAGGTCCAATCCAGCATCCTTGAACACAGCAAATCTGTCTTTTCCACTTCCTGCTGTGCAGCCAATGTCATGTTCCTCCACGACATCCCAGACCTAGAGGTTAAGACAGGAACCTGGATTTGGGACCTATATGACTCCTCCATGAAAGGAAAAATGGTATACTGGAATTGCAGGCTCAAATAATAATTCTCATACTATCTCCCATTTCTTGAGCTCTTATCACCTTTCAGTCATTAGACTTTGCACCATCTCCTTGAATCATTACGTTGATGTTGTCCTCTTTATGGCTGAAGAAGCTGAGGTTCCAGCTAGAATATCCTGGCAACATCTTGGCCCAAAGCCCATACGCTCTTACCTTCTTCTGAGTGAGCTTGTGTTTGCTGTTCAAAACATAGACAGCCTTGTCCACAGCCACCAGCCCCACTGTGGCTTCTGCATCACCTGTCACGTTCAGTTCCACTTGGCTGTTGGGCTCCAAAGACGGGAAGAATCTATCATTCTTCAAGCTGACTTTCAGCTGAGCCAAGAAAAAGAGAGATGTCAGAAGAAGGGAATCATAGACCACATAACTCCACCTTCAGGTTTATGTTCCCTACTGCTCTGGTGTAGCATCTGAGAACTCCACTAGGCTAATCCCAATTCCATATATTTATTTATTTGCATCATCGCCACACCTTGTGTTGAGCTCTTAAGGCCACATATTCTCCTCTTCCCTGGCTTCCAGTTTGGGAATGCCTAAATTTGTACGGCCCCTTTCTGGGGTTTTGTGACGATGATTCACAATTATAAGGAGTTTGGCTTACCGTCCCTATGCATCTGTCATTCACATCAATCCATATGGAATCAGCCACCAACTCAGGATCCTGGCTCACTCCTCTGGGAAGTAAATAAAATGCCAGAATGTGGAAGAAGGGAAGCATCGCTGAAGTTACATCAATAATGGCTGACGTATAGACACTCCCCTGGCTTTTTGACTGACGTTTGGCACTCACAATCTGGCCCTTACTCAGGACCTTGGAGACAAGGGAGCTCAAGGATGAGAAGGGTAAGGTCAATCTTTCCCTGAAGCTGTCCCACCCCACAATGGAAGCTCATAGTCTCTTTTCTTCAGCCTCTTGATCTGAGCCCACTCAAGATTGTTGCCACCTTCACATCTTTTTTCATAGTTTCTCCAACCCAGCAAGCCAAGGTTTTCCAAGGAAAGAATTCCTTGACTCAAACGCTGGTCCTAGTCCCTCACCAGGATGGTGAAGTGAGTAATCCGGTCCTTAGTTTTAGGGTCCTGATGCTTTGTGTTGAGGCTCAGCTGGATGCTGCTGCCAACCTCTGTGCCCAATGTCTTTACTTCGATGTGCAGGAAGTTTCCTGACCCATCCTGAGTCAAGTAAGGCCAAGCTGTCATCTTGGCTGAAGCCTGCTCCTCTGGCTGAAGAGGTTCCTCAGTTTTCACCTAGACAGGATAAGGGGCAAGTAAACCCCAACCTTTCCAACTCACACAGCTCCAACCCCACCCTCCTTGCCTTGTCAAGTCGGTACCTTGATGGGGAGCTTGTCCAGATTTGCACCTGTGTTGATGGTCAGAGTGGCCAATCCCTCAGTTGAGGTGTACACTTTGTGGTTTTGGGACTGGACAAGGACTCTGTCAGCTGGGGATCCATCAGGATTTGAGACGAAGACCTGGGGTGGAATCTGGGGTGAGGTGAAGGAAAAGCCTAGGGTGGCCTGGTGTGAGAGGTGAGACTGGAATATGATCTTAATAGGACTGCTTTGTACAACTTTATACATGGTGCACTCAACAACACCAGAGGCACCATTCATATTAGAGTTTTTATGAATGGTGTGTCCTAGAGCTTTGCAGTGTACAACCACATGTAGTTATGCTGGGTGTTGCGGAACCAATGGTAAGTGGGAAGACTGAGAGTGGAGAGGGAAGGAGGACACACGAGACCCTACAGGAGTCTTGGAGTAGGATTGGTGCCAAGGGACATCCCTGACTTTCCTAATGCCCATCCAAATTAATATATGTGAAAAGACCACACTTTACTTTGCAAGCGCAGCCTCTATATAAACCCTCAAACACCCTCTTCCAGCCTGACTGTGACCTCTAAGTCCCCATAGAGAAATTCTGGAGTCATCACTGTGCTTTGGGGGTACCTGGGTTAACGTTTGGGGGGACTCTGAGATTAGCTTGGGGAGTATGATGGACTCAACCTTCATATGAGTTGGATGCAGGTGAGTCCAGTGTGGATTTTTGTCTCTTTGTGGGAGGTCTGTTTTGGTGAGGGGGCCCTGAGTCCCTGGGTGTAGTGAGTCCAGACTCTGACCCGAAAGTGGAAGGGCATTCCTGGCTTGAAATACTGGGGTGTCCTGGTGAACTTGATGTTGTATGGGCTCTGGACAATCTTCACCCCTGAGGTCTCGGCTTGCACCATCTCACCCCCTGTAGAGACAGCAAGAACATAGAGTATGTGAGGGAGTTCAGTTTCTTAAGTGAGTGGCAGGACTAGTATGGGAGCCCCATCTTGGTGAAGGCAGAGAAAGACAATAACTCCATTTCAGCTCCTTCTACCCTTTCTGGTGTTTTCCCATTTCTCTATTGAGGAAACTGAGGCTGGGAGGCAGCCCAAGGTCACGTGGGTGGAGTGTCTGCGCTGGGCAAGAACACCATGTCCTGACCTCAGTCAGGGGCCTGGGTGAGGGTGGCACCTGAGGAGAACACGGTGACATTGACAAAGATTGATCCTCCAATGAAGTCCTTTTCTGGGCCTTGGAACACAGCCATCAGCGTATCCATCTGGAGGGAGACGTGACCCAGGCCTTCCGAGATCTGTTCTTAAGGTAAGAGAGAGGAAGAGGATATGGTTTCTTGGGGAGTGATAGAAAGTGGAGTCGATTGGAGTTTGGGGAGGAGCTGGGATTCAGTCACCTCCACCCTCTGCAGGGAGCTTTGGATAGGGATCCGGCGGGAGTCCAGTTTCACCCCGAAGATGACCAGAGCATGTCCATCCACCGGCTTGTTAAATATATACCTGGGGGATGGAGGACCATTCCACTGTCTCTGAAGCACCCACATACCTCATGTTGCTTCAGAGATGGCTGTGCAAAATAAGGAGGGGAAGAGGTGGAACTTGGAAACTTAGATGGTTTCACTGATGACCCACACAACTCTGGGAGGTGACAGATATATCCCATAAAGCCTTGATGAGCTGTAGATGTGGTCTGTGCAATCTCCCTAGATGGTAGAGGTGGACTTAAAACTATATAAAGCCACAAAGAAGTCTGGGCAACCTACGAAGTGACCTGTGCAGCCTCACCAGGGAAACTAGGTGGCCTATGTAGCATGTTAGAGCTGCAGGAATGGTTCATATAATGTCCAGAAGTGGCCTTCACCAAGATGGGGCTCCCATAGCCCGTATAATCTCAGGTGGACAGCATCGCCTGCACAACCTCATAGAGCAATGCAGACGGTCTGTAAAACACAAGGCAGCAAATGTGTCATTTGCCATCTCATAGAACAGCAGAGATGGTTTGGACAATCTCTCAATGGTAAAGGTAACCTGTACCACCTCATGGACTTTCAGAGGTGGTCTAAACTGTGAAGTGGTAGATGAGATGAGACTCAGTACAACTCCATTGGGTAGACAAGGTGGCCTCTACAAATTCATAGACTGAATACAACTTCACAGGTGGCAGACATGGTCTGTACAACCTCACAGGACAACATAGGTGGCCCAGAATATCTCATGGGTAGGAGGAGAGTGCGTTTGCCACACTAAGTGCTACAGAAGTGGCTTGCTTCTCTCTTTCTTTCTTTCTTTTTTTTTTTTTTTTTTTTGAGACAGGGTCTCACTCTGTCACCCACACTGGAGTGCAGTGGCACAGTCTTGGCTCACTGCAACCTTTACCTCCTGGGCTCAAGCGATCCTCCCACCTCAGCCTCCCTAGCAACTGGGACAACAGGCACGCGCCACCACTCCCAGATAATTTTTTTTTTTTTTTTTTTAAGACGGAGTCTCACTCTGTCGCCCAGGCTGGAGTGCAGTGGCACGCACGATCGCCAGCTCACTGGCAAGCTGCTGCCTCTCAGGTTCATCGCCGGTCTCTCTCCTCGAGCCTCCCAATGTAGCTGACTACCAAGTTGCTGACCACGCCCGGCTTAATATTTTGTCATTTTTAGCTAGATATGGGATTTCACCTGTTAGCCAGGATGGTCTTGATCTCCTGACCTGTGATCCGCCCATCTCCGGCCTCCCAAAGGTGCTGGGAATTTAGACAGGCTTGAAGCCACCAGGCGCCTGGGGCCCAATTTTTTTTTTGTTGTTTTTTTTTTTTGTTTTTTTTGGAGGGACAGGAGTCTCACTCTGTCACCCAGGCGTAGAGTGCAGTGATGCGATCTCGGCTCACGTGCAACCTCTCCTCCTGTGGTCAATGCGATTCTCTCCACCTCAGTAGTCCCGTGAGTACCTGGGATACAGTGTGCACCACGCATGCCTGGGCTATTTTTGTAGTTTTATAGATGATGGGTTTTTCTGTTGGCCAGGCTGGTCTCGAACCCTGACCGTCAGGGGTGATCACCTCCTCGACCTCCCAAGTGCTGGGTATACAGGTGTGAGCACACGCACCAAGGCACCAAGGTGTGTGGGCTATTTTTTTTGTTTTTTTTTTTGGGTAGAGAAGGGGTTTTGCCATGTTGTCCAGGCTGGTCTTGAACTCCTGGCCTCAAGTGATCCTCCTGCCTTGGTCTCCCAAAGCACTGGGATTACAGATGTGAACCACAGCACCTGGCACTTATTTCTCTGTATTCAATCTTTGTGTCCCTGGTCTTCTGGCAGGGCTGGGAGGAAGGCGGCTCACTGAGCCTGGATGTCAATGCCCAGAACCTCATCCTTGAGACAGAAGAAAGTCTTGTTTGGGACCAGCTGGACCTCAAAAGATGGGAGGACTGGGAGAAAAAAAAAAAAGCCATGGCCACCCTCAGTATTGTACCTGCTCCCTCATCTCCTCCCAGTCCTGCTCCTTCCTTGGTGGCTCTGCCAAGCCCCGAGGGCTGGAACACCAGCACCCAGCACTTAGCACCCAACTCAGGCCCTGGTTTACAGCAGAGGCTCCCCTTGAAACCTCCTTTCCATTCCCAGTCCCGTCCCTGGCATATTCATCTTGCCCACCCCACCCACACCCTTCTCACCATATTCCTTCACATCAAAGGCAGCCTTGAACTTCTGCTTGGGTGTACTTTGGTAGCTGGCTTCGATGGGGCATTAAGGGACTTGAGTAGGGAAAGTGACACCAAACAGGAGTCACAAGCTGGAATCACGCAGACATCAGATGTGCAGGAAGCCGGCTGCCCATTCCCCAGACTCACAGAGGCTCAGCGTGGGTGAGGGGGCTTCCCAACAGAAGCAGAATCCACCCTAGGGGCCAGGGCATGTCCATGGTGGGTGGGAGGGTGACAGGTGGCCACAGGCTGCAGATGTCTGTCCCCTTGTCTGTCCTCTCGTCTGCCCTGGCCCTGGCCTGTTTGCCTTGACTGGTGGTGGCTGAGTTAATATCTAAACAGGTGTGGGGCAAGAATCCCTATAAATCCAACCGGGTGGAGTTGGAGGTGTTTCTTTCTTCCCAGCCAAGCCTCCAAGATAGGCTTGAGAAGTGCCCCAGCCGCTTCCTTGGGGGCCAGAGTGGTAAGATTCCATGACCTGTTCCATGAGCCATGAGGGTCTTTATCCTCCCCTACTTTTTTTTGAGACAGAGTCTGGCTCTGCCACCCAGGCTGGAGTGCAGTGGCACAATGTCAGCTTACTGCAACCTCTGCCTCCCGGGTTCAAGCAGTTCTCATGCCTCAGCCTCCCAAGTAGCGGGGATTACACGCATAAGCCAGCATGCTCAACTAATTTTTGTATTTTAAATAGAGACAGGGTTTCACCATGTTGGCCAGGCTGGTCTCGAACTCCTGACCTCAAGTGATCCTCCCGCCTCGATCTCCCCAAGTGCTGGGATTACAGGTATGAGCCACTGTGCGTGGCCATGAAGGTCATATCCTAAAGCCCTCCCCTCCCCCAGCAAGGAGCTTTGCACACCCAGGACACTGAACTTATGACTTGGTTGGGATTGGCTGGCAGGAGGAGGAGCAAACATCTTTCTACCCTAGCCTGGATGGATTTTCCCTACTTCTGCCCTTGTGAAATTGGCAAAACAGGGCAGCTGCACAAACAGGGGCAGTGCTGGCGTTTTTTCCCTATTTCTCAATTCCGGGAGTGAGCAGCCTGTGGCATTTGACCATCTGACCCCAGGACCCACCATAACGAAACCTGCTAAGAAATCCGTGGGTCAAAGTCCTCTTGTTGGGCTTCAAGTCCTTGCACTACATGGATTTCTTCATCCTCGCAGGAAACGATTATGCTTGGTAAATTGTGACATTGTCTATTGTTTCCTAAGTCATGCCAGAGTCTCTGGGCTCCTTTTCCAGAAGACAAATTATACATATTAAGCCAGGGAAGGAAACACATCATGCTTGAAACATTCCTGGAAAAAGGCTTTCTCTGTCCTCAAATAATTCTCACTGTTTAGCGGGCTTATTAGAGAATTGTCGAGACGGCTTTGTGGTGTCTGCCTCTAAGAAGCGGTTGGTCTTAATGATGAGTCTGTTTGAATCTGCCCCCTACAGTGATGTCAATTCAGCCAGCTTGGGAAATTTTGCCTATTGAAGAGTCCCTGATCCCCCCATCAAATGATAATACACTTTTTATTTTTTTAAAGACAGATCTCACTCTGTTGCCCAGGCTGTAGTGCAGTGGTGCAATCCTGGTTCACTGCAACCTTTGCCTCTCAGGTTCAAGCCATTCTCCCACCTCAGCCTCCCGAGTATCTGGGATTACAGGCACGCACCACCACATCTGGCTACTTTTTAAATATTTTTAGTAGAGATGGGGTTTCACCATGTTGGCCAGGCTGGTCTCAAACTCCTGACCTCATGATCCGCCCACCTCAGCCTCCCAAAGTACGGAGATTACAGGCATGAGCCACCGCATCCAGCGGATAATATACTTTCATCTGCCAAAGATTCATCAAGCATTTACTTTGAGCCTGGCCCCTACTTAGCATGCTGGGGACACAGCAGTGAACGTGACAGACAAAATCCCTTCCTGTGTGAAGTGGACATTTACTGCAAACTTACAAATGGCATTTTCTACTGAAATCTCATAGTCTCCCATGAATTGGGGCTGAACGTGTGCCCATCTGCTAGATCCTGCCTTCGTAGAGAGCTGAAACCAAGGACGTTAGAAGCAAAGGGAGGAGTAGGATCTAGTTATTTATTCCTTGGGCATTTGTCGAGCACCTATTAGGTGCCAGACACTGTTCAATGTGCTCTATGTCCCCTAATAGAAGCCTTGCAGCTGGGTCAGGAGTGGTGACTCATGCCTAGCGCTTTGGGAAGCTGAGGCGGGAGGATTGTTTGAGGCCAGGAATTCGAGACCAGCCTAGGCAACAGAGTGAGACTCAGTCCCTACAAAACGAACAAACAAACAAAAAAAAAAACCAGGTGTGGTAGTGCACACCTGTAGTCCCAGTCACTCAGGATGCTGAGGTGGGAGGATTGCTTGGGCCCAGGAGGTCGAGGCTGCAGTGAGCTGTGATTACATCACTGCACTCCAGCCTGGGCAACCCTACCTCAAAAGAAGAAGAAAAGAAGAGGAAGAAGAAGAAGTGGTAGTCTTGCAGCCATGCTGAAGTAATTAGCACCCATTGCACAGATGAAGAGACGCCCCAAGAGGCTAAGCAATTTGCCCTATGTCAGGCAACTAGGGAGCAGTGAGGCTTCAGCTAATGTTCTTAAGTTGATGTTTTAGGGAGCAAAGACTCAATATAATCAAATTAAAGCCTGGCTTAGGGAAGCAAGTGACACTTAATTTGAAAGGTTCTAGAACATTAGGGTCTATTTACTGTCCCAGGGTCTCAGGAATCTCCACTGGTTCTGTTTGTTTTGTTTTGTTTTATGGAGTCTCACTCTGTTGCCCAGGCTAGAGTGCAGTGGTACAATCTTGGGCTCCAGCAATTCTCCTGCCTTAGCTCCCCAGGTAGCTGAGGTTACAGGTGCAGGCCATCACAACCGGCTAATTTTTATATTTTTAGTAGAGACGAGGTTTCGGCCGGGCGCGGTGGCTCAAGCCTGTAATCCCAGCACTTTGGGAGGCCGAGACGGGCGGATCACGAGGTCAGGAGATCGAGACCATCCTGGCTAATACGGTGAAACCCCGTCTCTACTAAAAAATACAAAAAAACTAGCCGGGCGATGTGGTGGGCGCCTGTAGTCCCAGCTACTTGGGAGGCTGAGGCAGGAGAATGGTGTAAACCCGGGGGGCGGAGCTTGCAGTGAGCTGAGATCCGGCCATTGCACTCCAGCTTGGGCGACAGAGCGAGACTCCGTCTCAAAAAAAAAAAAAAAAAAAAAAAGAGACGAGGTTTCATCATGTTGGCCAGGCTGGTCTCAAACTCTTGACCTCACATAATCCGCCCACCTCGGCCTCCCAAAGTGTCAGGATTACAGGTCTGAGCCACCGTGCCTGGCCTCCACTGGTTCTGCTTAGCTCTGCCTGGGCTGGGGGTGAGCGTTCCCCTTCACCAGGTGTTCACATCCCCCCTCTGTTGGGGGCAGGGATTGCAGGTGTCCGGGACAGGCGATTGTCCAAAGGCAAAGGTCATCAGGGCCTCTCTCCGCAGTCCTTCCCTTCTTTTCCTCCAGTCTGGGCCTTCTCTCCCAGTACCAGTGTCTCATCTACACAGTGGGAATTGCCAGGTAGAACCATCTGAGTCATTAAAAAAATTTTTTTATTTTTATTTTTTGTTTTTAGAGACAGACTCTCCCTCTGTATCCAGGCTGGAGTGCGGTGGCACAATCACAGCTCACTGCAGCCTTGACTTCCTGGACTCAGGTGATCCTCTTGCCTCAGTCTCTCAAGCAGCTGGGACTACAGGCAGGCACCACCACGCCCAGCTAATTTTTTTCTATTTTTGGTAAAGACGGGGTCTCCCTATGTTACCCAGTCTGGTCTTGAACTCCTGGGCTCAAGCAATCCTCCGGCCTCAGCCTCCCAAAGCCCTGGGATTACAGGTGTGAGCCACCATGCCCAGCCTGGAGTACGTATTTTTACTGTAGCCACATTCACCTGGACTGTCTTTTTCAATCCTCTCAGCAATCTAAGGAATTAAGGATCATCACTGGCCCATTTTACAGATTAAAAACTCTCCGGGCTCCGGGGCTGACACCTGGAATTCCAGCGCTTTGGGAGGCAGAGCCGGGAGGATCGCTTGAGACCAGGAGATGGAGACCAGCCTGGACAACATGGCTGACCCAATCTCTACAAATTGTTTTCTTTTCTTTTCTTTTCTGAGATGGAGTCTCACTCTGTCGCCCAGGCTAGAGCGCAGTGGTGTGATCTCCCCTCACTGAAAGCTCCACCTCCTGGGTTCACACCATTCTCCTGCCTCAGCCTCCCAAGTAACTGGGACTACAGGTGCCCGCCACTCTACGAAATTTTTTTTTAAATTAGCTGAGTATAGTGGTGTGTGCCTGTAAAGACCAACTCTAAGGTCCTCCGAACGGGCTACACCATAGTCGAACCATTGTGACCCCCGTGACCCACACCTACAGGCCTCCTGGGGTCACAAAGACTGGAACAACAGGAGAACCACTTAAACAGCTAGTTCCAGCCGGGCGCGGTGGCTCACACCTGTAATCCCAGCACTTTGGGAGGCTGAGGCGGGTGGATCACAATGTCAGGAGATCGAGACAATCCTGGCTAACACAGTGAAACCCCATCTCCACTAAAAATACAAAAAATTAGCCGGGCATGGTGGCGGGCACCTGTAGTCCTAGCTACTTGGGAGGCTGAGGCAGGAGAATGGCATGAACCCAGGAGGCAGAGCTTGCAGTGAGCCAAGATTGCACCACTGCACTCCAACCTGGGCAACAGAACGAGACTCCGTCTCTAAAAAAAAAAAAAAGAAACAGCTAGTTCCTGCCTTAACTTATTAATCGACCTTGCAACATTCCACCGTTGTGATATGTTCCTGCCCTACCCTAACTGATCAATAGACCTTGTGATATTGTGCCTTGTGACCTCCCCCTACCTTGTGGCTATAAACCTTGTGACATTTTTCCCCTGCCTGAAAAACCTGCCCCTAACTGTAACTTTCCACTACCTACCCCAAACCTATAAAACCAGTTCCACTGCCACCACCCTTCACTGACTGTCTTTTCGGACTCAGCCTGCTTGCACCCGAGTGAATAAACAGTCTTGTTGCTCACACTTAGCCTGTTCAGGGTACCTCTTCAATTAGATGTGCGCAGAACATTTGGTGCCGAAAGCCCTGGATAGGGGATCTCCTGGAGACCTACCCCCTATTCCCCTGAGCTCTCCCTCCAAGAGACGCCCTTCGACCTTGGGACTTCAGACCCGCCCCTGCAAAAGGACCCCACTCCTACCTACAGATCGGTTAAGCTGTCTCAGTCTCTCTTCATCTCTCTCTCTCTCTTTTTCTTTCAGACAATGAGCCTCCTTTTGTCCGTGTTTCTGAAATCCAATAATGGTCACGGCTGTACAACTCCGGACTTCCACTGGGGATCCTAGTGGTCGTTCTATTCCTTGTCTCTTTCTTTCCCATCCAATCTTCCCTGTTCTATCATGGGCAACCTCCCGCCCTCCATCTCTCCTTCTTCCCCTCTGGCTTGTGTCCTCAAAAATCTCAAACCTCTTCGGCTTTCACCCGATCTAAAGCCTAAACGTTTATCATTATTGTTATTATTATTTTCTGTAACACGGCCTGGCCCCAGTATAAATTAGACAATGGCTCTCAGTGGCCAGAAACCAGCACTTTCGATTTCTCTATTTTGCGGGACTTTGACAACTTCTGTCACAAAATGGGCAAATGGTCTGAGGTACCCTACGTCCAGGCATTGTTTTTTTTTTCTTTGACACAGAGTCTCGCTCTGTCGCCCAGGCTGGAGTACAGTAGTGTGATCTCGACTCACTGCAAGCTCTGCCTCCCGGGTTCACGCCATTCTCCTGCCTCAGCCTCCCAAGTAGCTGAGACTACAGGCGCCCGCCACCATGCCCAGCTAATTTTTTTGTATTTTTAGTAGAGAAGAGTTTTCACCGCGTTAGCCAGGATGGTCTCAAACTCCTGGACTCAAGTGATCTGCTGGCCTCGGCCTCCCAAAGTGCTGGGATTACAGGCACGAGCCACTGCGCCTGGCCGTCCAGGCATTTTTTGCACTACGATCTCTCCCTAGTCTCTGCTCCCAATGTGACCCGTCCCAAATTTTCCTTATCTCCCTTCCGTCTACCCCTCCTTCTTCCATTGGCGATGCCGATTCCTGTTAGTCCGTTAATCCCTCTGATATTTCTCCCCCTCACCCACCCGAACTCGGTTCTAATTCTCCCTCAGAATCTGACCCCTCTTGTACCCACAACCCACCCCCTTATGCCCCTCCCATCACCACCCCTCCTTGCACCCTATCTGGCTTGCAATTTGGCCCCGCGGCCGGTCCCCTGCCCCTGCCCAGCAATTTCCCCTTCCAGAGGTGGCAGAAGCCGAAGGAATAGTCCAGGTTCATGTCCCTTTCTCCCTGTCGAACCTTTCCCAAATTAGTCAACGCCTAGGCTCTTTCCCGTCTGACCCCACCAACTATATACAAGAATTCTGATACTTAACCCAGTGCTATAATCTTAACTGGAATGACTTAAACATCATCCTCACCTCTACTCTGGCTCTTGAGGAGCGAGAGCGAGTTTGGACCCCAGCTCAATCTTATGCTGATGACTACGGGCACCTTGAGCCTGGCCTCCAAAAAGGTGCTAGGGAGGTACCCAGTGAAGACCCCCGATGCACCTACCAGTCAGGGCTCCAAGGAATAGCCAGGCAGGACTATAGGATCTCTTGCCTAGCTCAAGGGCTTCAGAAGGCTGCATATAAAACCATCAATTATGACAAACTAAAGGAGACCATTCAGAACAAATACGAAAATCCAGCTCAGTTTATGGCCAATCTAGCTGCCACCTTCAGGTGATATACAACACTAGACCCTGAAGGGCCAGAAGGCTGCCTTATTCTTTTTTTTTTTTCTTTTCTTTTCTTTTCTTTTTTGAGACGGAGTCTCACTCTGTCACCCAGACTGGAGTGCAGTGGCCTGATCTCCGCTCACTGCAAGCTCCGCCTCCCAGGTTCATGCCATTCTCCTGCCTCAGCCTCCCGAGTAGCTGGGACTTCAGGCAGCCACCACCACGCCCGGCTAATTTTTTGTATTTTTAGTAGAGACGGGGTTTCACCATGTTAACTAGGATGGTCTCGATCTCCTGGCCTCGTGATCCACCCGCCTTGCCCTCCCAAAGTTCTGGGATTACAGGCGTGACCCACCACGCCTGGCTCTGCCTATTCTTAAATGAAGAATGCTGCTTTTACTTAAATCAATCTGGCCTCATATATGATAACATTAAAAAACTTAAAGACAAAGCTCAAAAACTTGCAAATCAGGCAAATAATTATTCTGGACTTCCCTTGCCATTCTCTAGTCTAGCTTCATGGCTCCTTCCACTAACAGGCCCTTTCACACTCATCCTTCTCGTCCTCTTGATCAGACCTTGTCTTTTCAGGCTAATCTCTCAGTTTATACAAAATCGTATCTAAGCTATTGCTAATCAATCAATACGGCAAATGCTCCTTCTAACAACCCCACAATACCAACTCCTACCCCAAGATCTTTCCTCAGTTTAATCTCTCCAACTTTAGGTTCCCATGCTGCCCCTAACCCCACTCAAAGCAGCCCTTAGAAACATTGTCCATCACCCCAAAACATCACCCATCACCCCTCCTTGGCACCCCTAAAATTTTCACCCCAACATTCCAACATTACACTACTCTTTCTCATTTTATTTCTTTCTTATTTTATTTTTCATTATTAAACATAACAAGACAGGAATGTAAGGTCCTGTGAACGTACTACACCATGGTCGAGCCATTGTGGTCCCTGTGACCCACATGTACAGGCCTCCTGGAGTCACAAAGCCTGGAGCAATAGGAGAACCACTAAAGAAGAAATAGCTGGTTCCTGCCTTAACTGATTAACCGATCTTGCAACATTCCACCATTGTGATCTGTTCCTGTCCTATCCTAACTAATCAATCGACCTTGTGATATCGTGCCTTGTGACCTTCCCCCACCTTGTGACTATGCACCTTGTGACATTCTTCCCCTGCCCGAAGAAACCGCCCCTATCTTTCCACTACCTACCCCAAACCTATAAAACCAGTTCCACTCCCACCACCCTTCGCTGACTCCCTTTTCAGACTCAGCTGAAAAGTGAATAAACAGCCTTGTTGCTCACACTTAGTCTGTTCAGGGTGTCTCTTCAATTAGACGTGTGCATAACACCAACTACTTACTCATGGGCTGAGGTGGGAGGATCGCTTGAGCACAGGAGTCAAGGCTACAGTGAACAGTAATCCTACCACTGCACTCTGGCCTGGGTGACAGAGTGAGATTGTGTACCAAAAATTAAAAAAAAAAAAAAGAAAAGAAGAAAGAAAGAAAAAGAAAAAAAAAAAAAGAAGAAGGCAACCGGGAGTGGTGGCTTACTCTTGTAATCCCAGCATTTTGGGAGGCCAAAGCAGGAGGAGTGCTTGAGCCCAGGAGTTTGAGACCAGCATGGGCAACATAGTGAGACCCCATCTCTATAATAGAGAGAGAGAGAGAAGAAAGAAAAGAAAGAAGAGACAGAAAGAAGAGAAAAAGAGAAGAAGAAAGAGAAAGAACGAATGAATGAAAGAGAAGAAAGAAAAAAGAAAGAAAAGAGAAAGAAATAATAGAAAGAAGAGAAAAAGAAAGAGAAGAAAGAAAAAGAAAGAACGAATGAAAGAAGAGAGAAAAAGAAAGAAAGAGAAAGAAAGATAAAAGAAGAAAGAAGAAAGAGAAAGAAAGATAAAAGAAGAAAGAAGAAAGAAAGAAAGAAAGAAAGAAAGAAAGAAAGAAAGAAAGAAAGAAAGAAAGAAAGTGGCACTAAAAAGGTGAAGGATCCTGTCCCACATTGCACAGCTAAGAAACTGTGGCTCAGGGAGGTTGAGTGTCTTGCTCAGGGTCACACAGCAAGTTTAGTGATGGAAGCTGAGTTCGTGAACCCGAATGGTAAAGGGAGCCCAAGAAAGGTAGGGGGTAGACCTAGCTCCACCTAGGTCCACCTGAGCGGCAGACAGTGGCCTGGGACAGACCGGCTGCTCGGGCGCAAGTCCACGTGGCCTCTCGCACTTGGACACCAGAGGGCGCAAGCGAGCCTCCGGCCAGGCAGGCAGCTGCGCTCGGCCCCTCCCGCAGGAATGCCAGTGAGGGAGGGAGGGGACTTTGGCCGCCCGCCCGGAGCAGCTGCGCCTGCCGCTCAGATTCCGCCCGCCTTCCCCTCCCTGGGATCGGGAGTTTGCTCTGAGAAGGCGCGGGCGGGAGGGGCGGTCTTGTAGGGATGTGTCCTTGCAGAGATGCAGCCTCTGGTTTTACTCCCTCCTCCAGGGCTTTGAGCTCAGAGCTTCTCAGGCAAGGCCGGGCAGGACCCAGGAGACCAAGGAATAAAGCTACCATCAACATAACTATTAAGGGCTCTAATTTATTAGACACCGACTACATTCCAGCCCTTAATAAGACTTTCTTCCTGGCAAGTTCCATTTCACAGATGAAGAAACTGAGGGTTAGAGAATTAGCCTGTCTTGTCCAGGTAGAAGGTGTCAGGAGCTTCTCAGGTTGGACTGTACTGCCAGGATGTGCCAGCTTGATCACTTCTAGTCCCCAACCCAGGCTCCTTGAGTCATTTTTTGATTTCCACAGTGTTTATGATGTGGGTAGAGCAAATAGACAACAGTCCCCTGCCCATGGAGCTGACATTTTAGTGGGTGGAGACAGGCAAGAAACAAGCATAGTAGTATATGCCTTCAGGGCATGGTGGTTCATGTCTGTAATCCCAGCACTTTGGGAGGCCGAGGTGGGAGGATCACTTGAGCCCAGGAATCCAAAAGCAGCCTGCTCAATAAAGCAATACCCGTTTCTATTTTTGGTTTTTTTAGAAAGAAAAGAAAAGGAAGGGAAGGGAGGGAGAGAGGAAGGAAGGATGGGAGGGAGGGAG
>NW_016807065.1:284771-289920 GCF_001698545.2 Rhinopithecus bieti
AGGGAGGGAGGGAGGGAAAAGAGAGAGAACCATGTCAGATGATGGGAAATAAAACAGATAAGAAAATAAAGGGACAGTGTACTATCTTGAGGTGATCCTGGAGGGCCTCTTGGAGGAAGTGATATTTGAGCACATGCAGGAAATGAAGAAGGGAGCCTTGTGGATATTTGGGAAAAGCATTCTATGTAGAGGGAACAGCAAGTGCAAAGGTATTGAAGTTGGTGTGTTTAAGAAACAACAAGTAGGCCAAACGTGGTGGCTCACACCTGTAATACCACCACTTTAGGAGGCCAAGGCTGGAGGATCACTTGAGTCCAGGAGTTTGAGGTTGCAGTGAACTATGATCATGCCACTGCACACCAGCCTGGGTGACAGACAGATACCCTGTCTCTGAAAAGAAATAAAGAAAGACAGATAGATGAAATGGCACAGCAAAGAAGTCAGTGTTGCTGGAATGAGTGGGTGATGGGGAAAAAGTAGGCGATAATTTGAGACAAATATTCAGTGATCAGATGATGCAGTTTTGATCTGAGTCTAAATAAGAGGGGAAGCATGCCGGACGTCATGGCTCACACCTGTAATCCCAGCACTTTGGGAGGCCAAGGCGGAAGGATTGTTTGAGACCAGGAGTTCAAGACCAGCCTGGGCAACATAGTGAGACCCCATATCTACAAAATTTTTTTTAAAAGTTAGCTAGTTATGGAGGCACACACCTGTGGTCCTAGCTACTCAGGAGGCTGAGGTGGGAGGATCTCCTGAGCTGGGAGGTTAAGGCTGAGTGATTGCACCATTGTACCTTAATCTGAATGACAGAGCAAGACCCTGTCTCAAAAAAAAAAAAAAAAAAAAAAGTAAATAAAAGGAGAAGCCACTGCAGAGGTTTGAAAGGAGGAATGATATTGTCTTTGGGTTTTAACTGAATCAGTCTGTGTATGTCCTTTCTTATTTTATTTATTTATCTATTTATTTATTTATTCGAGACAGGGTCTGTCTCAGTCAGCAAGTTGAAGTGCATTGGTGCGATCATAGCTTACTGCAGCCTCCAACTCCTGGATGCAAGGGATCCTTCCACTTCAGCCTCCTGAGTAACTGAGACTATAGGGACATGCCAGCACACCAGGCTAATTTTTTAAATTTTTTATAGAGATGGGATTTTGCTGTGCTGCCCAGGCTTGTCTCAAAATCCTGGACTCAGGTGATTCTCTTGCCTCCACCTCCCAGTGTTGGGATTACATGCCTGAGCCACTGTGCTATCAGTATGTCCTGTGTTTCTGTGTCTTGAAATTTAAAAGTAAAATAATAATAATGCTCTGGTGTGGTGGCTCATGCCTGTAATCCCAGGACTTTGGGAGGCCAAGGCAAGAGGATCACCTGAGGTTGGGAGTTTGAGACCGGCCTGACCAACATGGAGAAACGCCATCTCTACTAAAAATACAAAAATTAGCCGGGCGTGGTGGTACATGCCTGTAATCCCAGCACTTTGGGAGGCCAAGGAGGGCGAATCAGTCAGGAGTTTGAGACCAGCCTGGCTAACACGGTGAAATCCCATCTCTACTAAAAATACAAAACTTAACCAGGCGTGATGGCACACACCTGTAGTCCCAGCTACTCAGGAGGCTGAGGTAGGAGAATTGCTTGAACCCGGGAGGCAGAGGTTGCAGTGAGCCGAGATTGTGCTACCGCACTCCAGCCTGGGCAACAGAGCGAGACCCTGTCTCAAAAAAGAAAATCCTCCAAGGTATACATGATTCAAGGGAACAACTGAAGTTCACATTTATTTGTATAGTATGCTGCTTTTAGTGAAAAAGTTTTTTTAAAAGTATATATTCAGGTTTTAAAAGTATTTTTTTAAAAGTATATATTCAGTATATACTATTTAAAAAACTTTTTTGAAAGTATTTTTAAAAAGCGTATATTCAGTATATACTATTTAAAAAAGTATATATTCAGTTTTTGAAAGTATATATTCAAAATGTCCCCTTGGTCCACAGAGCTCTGGTGTCTGCATGGGGGTGCAGGGTGGGTTATTAATTATTCCTGTATTCTCAGGCCCAGGATCATGAAGTCACGAGGTTGAATGTAGCAGGGTCTGTCTCATCCTTCAAGGCTCATAACAATGCCCCTTCCTCCAGGAAACCTCCCTTGCTTTTCCAGAGACAGCTGCAGCTTCCTGCTCTGGGCTCCCCAGGCCAAGTTCCCAGGGTCCCTCTCTCTGCTCCGCTGTGACCACAGAGGAGTCCTCAGCCCCTGGCACCCACTGTGACTTTCTATCTCTATGAATTTGATTACTTTAGGCATCTCAGATAAGTGGAATTTTCTATCTGGTTTATTTCACTCAGCATGGTGTTCTCAGTATTTACCCGCATGTCAGAATTTCCTTCCTTTTTAAGGATACACAAAAGTCTGCTTATCCATTTGTGAGTTTTTGTTTTTGTATTTTTTTGAGACAGAGTCTCACTCTGTTGCCCAGGCTGGAGTGCGGTGGCGCCATCTTGGCCTCACTGCAACCTCCATCTCCTGGGTTCAAGTGATTCTTATGCCTCAGCTTCCCAAGTAGCTGGGATTACAGGCGCCTGTCACCATGCCCAGCTAATTTTTGTATTTTTAGTAGAGAGAGGGTTTCACTATGTTGGCCAGACTGATCTCGAACTCCTGGCTTCAAGTGATCCACCTGCCTCTGCCTCCCAAAATGCTGGGATTACAGGCGTGATGCACCACGCTTGGCTTGCTTGCTTTCTCTCTCTTGCTCTCTCTCTCTTTGGAGCCAGTAGTTCAACTGTCTTTTTTTTTTTTTTTTTTTTTTTTTTTTTGAGGTGGAGTCTCGCTCTGTCACCCAGGCTGGAGTGCAGTGGCTGGATCTCAGCTCACTGCAAGCTCCGCCTCCCAGATTTACGCCATTCTCCTGCCTCAGCCTCCCGAGTAGCTGGGACTACAGGCGCCCGCCACCTCGCCTGGCTAGTTTTGTATTTTTTTAGTAGAGACGAGGTTTCACCATGTCAGCCAGGATGGTCTCGATCTCCTGACCTCGTGATCCGCCCGTCTCGGCCTCCCAAAGTGCTGGGATTACAGGCTTGAGCCACCGCGCCCGGCCTCAACTGTCTTTTTAAGTTTTTATTTAATTTTAAGAAATTGAGCTTTATTAAATAGTAAATGTAACTACAACTTGTGGTTATAAATATATATTTAATGGAAAAAATATACATACATTGCTGGTGTGTGCTCAAATACATTTTGTTGATGGGGTGTGTGACCAGGAATGTCCCCTTGGTCCACAGAGCTCTGGTGTCTGCATGGGGGTGCAGGGTGGGTTATTAATTATTCCTGTATTCTCAGGCCCAGGATCATGAAGTCACGAGGTTGAATGTGGCAGGATCTGTCTCATCCTTCAAGGCTCATAACAATGCCCCTTCCTCCAGGAAGCCTCCCTTGCTTTCCCAGAGACAGCTGCAGCTTCCTGCTCTGGGCTCCCCAGGCCAAGTTCCCAGGGTCCCTCTCTCTGCTCCAGCTGTGACCGCAGAGGAGTCTATGCCTGAAAATTGAAGCCCTTCTGGGATTCTAGCCTTGTCCAGGCACAGAGCAGGGGAGGGGGAGTTTGCAGAATGAATGAATGAAGCATCTTTTCATCCTTTGAATTAGATGTGGAATGAAGAGGTCTGGTTGTTCAGGGATGGGGATCGTGAGCTCCGTTCTGCTCATCTTGGCCGCACTCGGGTTGGGAGGCAGCCGCAGGACAGACATTGAAGGCCAAGGTTGAGGAGGCGTGGACAGCGGAAGAGAAGGCGGTGGGTGGTTCGCACATACAGGCTGCCGGAGGAGTCCACGGTTTTGAGCATGATCAACGGGGAGTAGCGGACGTTGGTCTGTCGGCGCAGGGGTGGCCGAGTCGAGCTGATGACATTCACAATGGCCTGCAGAGTGGAGCGCCTGAGCGCTGGGACTCAGGGAGGGCTTCACCCCGCAACATACCTGAGCCACCGCTTGGGGCTCTGGGCCCTTCACTCACCTGAACCACGTCCTGTGGGCTCTGTCCCACGGAGCGAAACAGCTCCCTGGAGGCTGGGAGATAGAGGTCCCGGAAGTAGTGCAGGGTGTCAGGGTCAGTGCCTGGGAACTCAGCTGTAGAAACCTGCGCCAGAAGCTTCCCCTCAAACTCGGTGACCACGGGGCCTGGTTCAACCAGGGAGATGCTGGCGACCGGGCAGGGTTAGTGTCAGTCTGATGCCCCAACCACTCCCTGACCTATTTTGTCCATTTATTTATGTATTTATTTTAAGATACAGGGTCTCACTCTCTTGCCCAGGCTGGAGTGCAGTGGCATGATCATAGCTCACCACAACCTCCAACTCCTGGGTTCAAGCAATCCTCTACCTCAGCCTCCCGAGTAGCTGGGACTGCAGGTACACACACCACCACCCTTGGCTAATTTTTACATTTTGGGTTGAGATGGGGGTCTCGCTATGTTGCCCAGGCTGGTCTCAAACTCCTGACCTCAAGCGTTCCTCCCCTTTCAGCCTCTCAAAACGCTGGAATTACAGGTGTGAGCCGCTGCACCCAGCTTCATTGTCTTCATCTCTCCTCTCCCCCTTTCAATCCCACCTCCCCAGCACTGCCTCCAAGCCCCCTCTGCCCACGTGCCCGCCTCACAAGATGTTGAACTGCAGCAGCTGGATAGCCAGGCTTTCGAAGAATCCCTCCAGGGCGAACTTGGAGGCTGCATAGACATCGTTGAAGATGACACCTGTGAGGGTCAGAAGGAGAGCTCTTTGGGGGTCTGGGAGGTGGGCTTTGTGGGTTCCAGGGTGATGGGGTCTTTGGGAGACAGAGCAAAGAGGATGTGGAGACCAGACAGAGCAGATACATGGTGCCAAGATGATGGGGGGTATGGCATTGTGTGATGGGGTCATATGGGGTCAGAACGAAGTTGTTCTCGGGTGATGGGTGCCACCTCCTCCCAGCTCCACCTGATCCCAGGAAACTCCCCTATTTCCCTCCATTCTCTAAACCTTTGGGGCCACTTGGGGATCCTCTTCATTTTTCTCTTCATTAGGGCCCTTGTCTCTCTCCCTCCCTCCCTTTCTTCCTCCCTCCCTCCCTCCTTTTCTCCTTCCCTCCCCTCCTTTCTCTCTTTCTTTCTTTCTTTCTTTCTTTC
>NW_016807065.1:294607-304811 GCF_001698545.2 Rhinopithecus bieti
CTCGTCACTGCACACGTCCAGCTGGGCCACGGTGAGGGTCTGCCCCAAAGCCTCCCCAGCAGCTGCCTCCAGTGTCTCCTTCTTCCCCAGGTCCCTCATGGTGGCCACCACTGGGGGCAGAGAGTAGAGCAGGGACAGGCACTGAGTTCCTTTCCCCTTGGTGTGGGCTCCATGTTTCTGTGATCTTGCATTAGAAGTCACAGAGAGATGGAAACCCACAAGTTCACACACCTACATTTATCACTCAGCCAACAAATGCACACTTGTGTACGTGTCTCTCCACGTACCTGTATCCATCCTTCCAACCATGAGTTCAACAGACATTTATTGAGCATCGACTATACACTATGCCCTATTCTAGGTGCTGAGGCTATGGCATGAAATAAGATAAAGTCACCAGGTGTGGTGGCACAAGCCTGTAATCCCAGCACTTTGGGAGGCCTGGGTGGGAGGATTGCTTGACCCCAGGAGTTTGAGACCAGCCTGGGAAGTATAGCGAGATCCCATCTCTACAAAAAAATTATATATACAAATTTGCCAGGTGTGGTGGGTGGCCCCCACCTATAGTCCCGGCTACTTGAGAGGCTGCAGTGGGAGGATTACTTGAGCCCAGGAGGTTGAGGCTGCAGTGAGCAGAGTTGGAGCCACTGCACTACAGCCTGGGTGACAGAGTGAGATCCTGTCTCAAAATATAAAAAAATAAGGCCGGGGTGGCTCACACGTGTAATCCCAGCCCTCTGGGAGGCCGAGGTGGGCAGATCACAAGGTCAAGAGATCGAGACCATCCTGGCCAAAGTGGTGAAAATTCGTCTCTATTAAAAATACAGGGCGGGGCGCGGTGGCTCAAGCCTGTAATCCCAGCACTTTGGGAGGCGATACGGCGGATCACGAGCGGTCAGGAATCGAGGACCATCCTGCTAACACGGTGAAACCCCGTCTCTACTAAAAAAAAGTACAATAAACTAGCCGGGCGAGTGGGTGGGCGCCTGTAGTCCCAGCTACTTCGGGAGGCTGAGGCAGAGAGAATGCGAAAACCCCAGGAGGCGGAGCTTGCAGTGAGCTGATGAATCGGCCACTGCAGCTCCAGTCCGGGCGACAGAGCAGAGACTCCGCCTCAAAAAAAAAAAAAAATACAAAAAATTGCCGGCGCGGAGGCTCAGCCTGTAACCAGCACTTTGGTGAGCCGAGACGGCCGGATCACAAGGTCAGGAGATCGAGACCATCCTGGCTAAACACGGTGAAACCCCGATCTCTACTAAAAATTACAAAAAACTAGCCGGCGAGGTGACGGGCCCTGTAATTCCCAGGCTACTCGGGAGCTGAGACGGAGAATGGCGTGAACCCGGCAGGCGGAGCTTCAAGTGAGCTGAGATCCGTGCCACTGCACTCCAGCCTCGGGCCACAGGCGAGACTCCGTCTCAAAAAAAAAAAAAATACTTAGCTGGGTGTGGTGGCACACACCTGTAATCCCAGCTACTCAGGAGGCTGAGGCAGGAGAATTGCTTGAATCTGGGAGGCAGAGGAGGTTGCAGTGAGCTGAGATCATGCTACTGAACTCCAGCCTGGCAACAGAGCGAGACTCTGTCTCAAAATAAATAAATAAACAACAAACAAACAAATAAATAAATAAGATAAGATAACCTTTCTGCCTTCATGGAATTTATAGCCTAGTAGGTAAGACAATAAAATACACAAACATAAAACAGACTGCCATGAAAAAAATGCATACATACCTATAGCCAACATACATACATACATGAACACTGAAGTGAATAGCCATATATATATATATACATATTTTGAGATGAAGTTTCACTCTCATTTGTTACCCAGTCTGGAGTACAGGGGCACGATCTTGGCTCACTGCCACTTCTACCTCCTGGGTTCAAGCGATTCCCCTGCCTCAACCTCCCGAGTAGCTGGGATTACAGGTGCATGCCGCTACACCCAGTATTTTTAGTAGATTTTGTATTTTTGTATTTTTAGTAGATATGGGGTTTCACCATATTGGTCAGGCTGGTCTCAAACCTCAGGTGATCTGCCCACCTCATCCTCCCAAAGTGCTGGGATTATAGGCGTCAGAAGCCAAAGAGCCACAGAGCCTGGCCAAGCTTATCCTCTTTTTTTCTTTTCTTTTCCTTTCTTTTTTTTTTTTTTTTTTTTTTTTTGAGATGGAGTCTCGCTCTTGTCACCCAGGCTGGAATACAGTGGGGAAATCTCGGCTCACTGCAACCTCTGTCTCCTGGTTCAAGCGATTCTCTTGCCTTAGCCTCTCAAGTAGCTGGGATTACAGGTACCTGCCAGCATGCTCAGCTAATTTTTGTATTTTTATTGATCGATTGATTGACTGAGACAGAGTCTTGCTCTGTCACCCGGGTTGGAGTGCAGTGGCGCAACCTCGGCTCACTGCAAGCTCCACCCCTGGGATTCACACCATTCTTCTGCCTCAGCCTCCGGAGTAGCTGATACTGCAGGCACCCGCCACCATGCCCGGCTAAGTTTTTGTATTTGTAGTAGAGATGGGGTTTCACCATGTTAGCCAGGATGGTCTCGATCTCCTGACCCCGTGATCCACCCACCTCGGCCTCCCAAAGTGCTGGGGTTACAGGCGTGAGCCACCACGGCCGGCCAATTTTTGTATTTTTAGTAGAGACGGGGTTTCACCGTGTTGGCCAGGCTGGTCTCAAACTCCTGACCTCAGGTGATCTGTCCACCTCGGCCTCCGAAAGTGCTGAAATTACAGACATGAGCTACTGCGCCCAGCCTCAAGCTTATGCTTTTAAGCAGGACCTCAGCATATGTACCATGTCTGCACATGCACCAGCATGCATGTTTGATATCCCCCAATGTGTGCGACCATAATCACCCATGAACACTCCTGGGGGCATTTGCCTCTTGTCTTCGGGCCAGTGTGATTCGTGGGTAGCAGGCACATGAATGGGGTCACTTGCATCTACAGGTGATATAGTGGGAAACATGGGTGCAAGGGATGGGATGCCTGAGTTCAAATCCCAGCTCTGCCACTTTGCAGCTGGGAGACCTTGAGCAAAGACCTTTGACAGTCTGCATCTTTGTTTCCTCATTTCTGAAATGGGGCAGGCCAGGCACGGTGGCTCATGCCTGTAATCCCAGCACTTTGGGAGGCCCAGGTGGGCAGATCACCTGAGGCCAGGAGTTTGAGACCAGTCTGGCCAACATGGTGAAATCTCGCCTATTAAAAATACAAAAAAATTAGCCGGGTATGGTGGCGCATGCCTTAATCCCAGAAACTCAGGAGACTGAGGCATGAAAATCACTTGAATGTGGGAGGTGGAGGCTGCGGTGAGCCAAGATGCGCCACTGCACTCAACCTGGGCGACAGAGCGAGACTCTGACTCAAAATAAATAAATAATAAAATGGGGTGGATGATAGTGCCCGCCTCACAGGTGTGATGTGAGGATTAAACGACTTTCTGGATTCAGGGCACTTAGAATGCAGCGTGGTACATTGTAAAAGCGCCGTAAACATTAGCCTCCAGCAGTTTAATACACCCATCTGCCCGCCCACAGGAACGCACGTTATTCCCTGCACACTGCCGTTCAGGGTCTCATGCTCAAAGCTGTGTGTGTCTCTGAAACAGAGGGCAGAGGGCTGGGAGAAGCAGCCCTGCCAACTGGGGCAATGCCCTCACCCCCAGTCGCCTCCTTGTAAGTAACAACCCTTTGCCCACTTTGGCTCCAGCATGCTCCCTCTGGGTCAGGGGTTCTCCTGGTTGGTTAGGATGCAGGTCCCAGGGATTTATTCTAGAGCTGCAGAAGGGCAAGTTCTTAGAACTAGAAGGCCATCCCTTCAACCCCCAAGGTCAGGAGCCCTTAAGAAGCTTATCTCAGTAAAAGCAGTAATCTGGGGAGACTGTGGAGGAGTGAGCATCAGGGTAGTGATTATGCCAATCTAGGAAATGCCCTAGTGAAACCCTTCTAAAAATAGCACCCACCCACCCCCTGCCACTCTCAGCATGCTTTATTTTGTTTCTTAGCACTTATTCCCACCAGATATAGCAACAATTTCTTTTTATCTGTTTATCACCCATTCTCCCTCTCCTCCCCGCCTGACACCATCCCAAGGGCTGAGATTTTTGTCTATTTCATCCCCAGTTGTGTTGCCAGCATTCAGAACACCCAGAAGGTGCTCGAGAAATATTTGTAGGATGAGGGGATGATTCCTGGAGGGAGAGGAAGACCGAATGCATCCTGAGTCCTCCCCAAGCCCACAAGTGCAGCTGGGAGAGATGGGTAGGGGAGACAGTGTTGGGGAAGCCGTGTCCACCCTGCTGCCTCCTAGTGCCGCCTGCACCTCTTACCCTGGTAACGCTTCTTGGGGTCATGGGCCAGCTGCACTGCAAGTTCCAGACCAATTCCTGATGAGCAGCCGGAGATCAACACAGTCCGGGGTGCAGCGGCCATGTTGATCCCCTCCCTGGACGCGTGACCTCCGCTGGGCAGCACCTGACTCTGACCATTCATCCTGGGCTCATCTGCTCCCTCCTAACCCCCTCCCACAGATCCCCTGCAGGGCAAAGCCTCCGCCCTCCCCAGGAGACCCTCAATTCTGGACTGACCCTGAACAGGCAGTAAGAAAGAATCTCTTAAATCCTCTCTGCACCTCATTTTCTTCATCTGCCAAAAATTTCTTCTCCATACCTACTATACACATCACTGGTTTTTGTTTGTTTGTTTTTAAGAGACAGCGTCTTGCTCTGTCACTCAGGCTGCAGTGCAGTGGCACCACCATAGCTCACCACAGCCTCAAGCGATCCTCCCACCTCAGCCTCCAGAGTAGATGGGGCTACCGGCACACACTACCATGCCCAGCTAATTTTTAAATTTATTTTGTTTTTAGACATGGGACCTTGCTCTGTTGCCCAGACTGGTCTCCAACTCTTGGCCTCAAGCGATCCTCCTGCCTTGGACATTTGTAACTGTTTTCTTAATTTTTAACTTTTATTATGAGTGTAAATTATTATTATTATTACTGTTATTTTGAGACAGAGTCTTGCTCTTGTCACCCAGGCTGGAGTGCAGTGGTGTAATCTCGGCTCACTACAACCTCCGTTTTCCAGGGTCAAGCGATTCTCCTATCTCAGCCTCCCAAGTAGCTGGGACTACAGGTGTGTGCCACCACACACAGTTAATTTTTGTATTTTTAGTAGAGATGAGGTTTCTCCATGTTGGCCAGGCTGGTCTTGAACTCCTGACCTCAAGTGGTCCAGCGGACTTAGCCTCCCAAAGGGCTGGGATTACAAGTGTGAGCCACTGAACCCGGCCGAGTATAAATTATTTAGGGCTGGGAAGAGTTTCTGTGAAAGTTGGGGGGAATTAGTGCCTGTATTCTGGGTGAAGAATCTCTGATTGAAGGGAGAGAGTGAGAGAAGGAGACAGAGAACGCAGATCCAGAAATGTTGTTTCATAGAGGGAAGGGGTGTAGAACTGTTAGAAGATGTAGTTAGACTACAGGAAGAACTTCCAGCAAGGCAGGGCAGGAAGAAATTTTGTGAGAGCCTTTTAGTTGGAGAAGTCTCAGCTTCAGATGTCCCTGGGGTGGGAGGAGGTGCGGCTTACAGAGATTCCCTCTCCTCCTCCCACCCTGGGGGGCCCCGTCTCCCCCTCAGGCCTGATGGGGCCCCACCCCCTCCTCTTCAGGGACACAGAGACTCTTTGTCTGGGGAGTCAGAGACTGGGAGGGAGGCACTGCTTGCGTCTCCCTCTTCCCCTGGGGCGGGGGTGGGGGGAGCAGGGTTCGGGGAGCAGTTCAGGGCTCAGGATACGCCTCTTGGTTCCTCCCCTCCCTGGGGAAGCACCCTCACATCCTGCGTGTCTGCGCTTGTCCAATTGCATAAAAGCTCTATTTGACCTCCTGGGGGCCTCTTCATGCTGGAGGTGGGGGTCCCAGCACAGTGAGGGGGGCCTCTGCCTCATCCCAAGAATGGCAAGAATCCACCCCTTCCTCCCCGTGACTGTGTGTTGCTTTGCAACAGGGACAGATTTCCCACCACCCCGGGCCTTTTTTTTTTTTCTCCCCTGCCCCCGAGACAGATAGAGTCTTGCTCTGTTGCCCAGGCTGGAGTGCAGTGGCTCAACCTCAGCTCTCTGCAACCTCCACCTCCCTGGTTCAAGTGATCCTCCCACCTCAGCCTCCCAAGTAGCTGGGACTACAGGGGCCAGCCACAATGCCCAGCTAATTTTTGTATTTTTAGTAGAGATGGGGTTTCGCCATGTTAGCCAGCTGGCCTCTAACCCCTGGACTCAAGCGATCTGCCCGCCTCAGCCTCTCAAAAGTGCTGGGACTACAGGTGTGAGCCACCGCACCCAGCTCAGACTCTCCTATTTGGTGGGGATTTGGGATTGGGGCCAGGGCATCGACTGGAGACCTGATATGGGGTCGGGGGAGATAAGACCCTTTATTTGAGGAATCAATAATTTTGGGGAAAGTGAAAACTGTGTTTTGGGATCTGTGGTGAGAATTTGGGACCAGGACACGTGACTCAGGGATTTCAGTGGAGAGATTAAGGTTTGGAGTAAGACTGGGGACCCCATTTTGGGATCTGGGGTGAGGTTTGAGGTGGGATCAGGACCCCTTAGGGACCTGAAGGAAAGGCTCTGGGGCTGAGGCTGGTACCTCCTATTGTGCAACTAAGGGACTGAGGATAAAGCAAGTAGGTGAATGAGAGTTTGGGGTGAGATTGGGACCCCACTTGGGGGCCTGAGTGAGGCAGAAAGGACTTGGTGCCAGGGGAGGTGGCTCATGCCTGTAATGCCAGCACTTTGGGAGGGCGAGGCCGAAGGATCGCTTGAAACCAGAAGTTCAAGACCCCAGTCTCTACAAAAATATATACATTTTTAAATTAGCTAGGTGTGGCAGTGTGTGCCTGTGGTACCTGCTTCTCGGGAGGCTGGAGCAGGTGGATGGCTTGAACCCAGGAGCTGGAAGCTGCAGTGAGCTATGATTGGGCCACTGCACTCCAGCTTGGGTGACAGATCAAGACCCTGTGTCCAAAATAAAACGTAAAAATAAAAGAAAATAAAAAAAGATTTGGTATAAACCTCACCTCCCCCTTTTCCAGGGCCTGGATGGAGGCTGAAGGTTTGAATGAGGCTAAGCTCTCCTTTGAGGGGATCTGCTAGGCCGAAAAGGTTTGGGGTAGGGCTGGAACCCTCGAACTCCAGGACTGGGTGGGAGTGACCCTTCTCCTCCACTGTGGGGTGGGGCAGGAACAACCCAGCTCCTGGCGCTGGGCTCCACACCAGCCGGCCAATCAGCGCTCAGCACAGTTTCCCAACTTCCCAGTCCAGCTGTCAGCGCTCCCCGTCCAAGGAGCCCCGCCTGGCCAGGCGCTGGAGCGCAGGGCGAGGCCAGGGCGGGGTCTCGGGCAGTTTCCCGCAGACCCTGAGAGGAGCGGGCGCCGCGAGTGACTGCACCGAGCCCGAGGAGTCGCCGCGCCCGGCAACCGCCCCGACTGGTCCCCCGCCTTGCCGGTGGGCCCCGCCGGGATGAGGAACCGCCGGGGCCTGGGCCAGCCGCGGGCCGGTCTCTGCCTGCTCCTGGCCGCGCTGCAGCTTCTGCCGGGGACGCAGGCCGGTGAGCCGGGAGGGAAGAGATGGGACCCAGGGTCCACGACTCAGAGAGGGCCTAAAAGAGCGAGGCGTGGAGGGGCGTGGAGGGGGAGGGCGTGGGCGCTGCGTGGGATCCCGGTGTGATGTGGGCGCATGAGTGTCCGACTCTGGGTGATTTGTGGGTGTGTGACAGTTCGGGGGTAGGGGTGGGGATGTGTGACTGCGTTTCCTGGCGAGCGTGTGGGAATGCATGCAATGTGCAGGTGTGTGCGTGTGTGTATGAGTGTGTAGCATGTCTGTGCATTTGGAGTGAAATTGCTTGTGTGCTCGCATGTGGAGGTTGATGGCGATAGTGTGACTGTGAGTGACAGGGCATTGCTGGGAGGGTGTGTATTGCGACAGGTGAGTATGCACTTGTGCGTTTGTCTATGTGCTGATTTTCGAGGGCAACCGTGTGTGTGGTTATGCGTGTGATTGTGTGTCTCTGAGTGCCCCTATGAGGGGTGTAGTTGTGATTTTTGGGTGCAAATAATTGCCCATGAGGATGAAGGTGAGTGGGGACGAGTATGGGGGAGCTCTTCGGGAACCCATAGTTTCTTTTGCATCTCTTTAAATGGCTTCACCCCATTCTCCCTTTCCCTCCTCTGCCCCAAATTGGCGAGTGCCCGTCTCCTCCGCTCCCTCCCTGTCGCCCCTCCCCCACACCGCGGTCCCCAGAGCCGCGATCAGCACCATGGACAGGGCCTCGGGGAGGGCGCGGTGAGGGGCGAGGCGGGGCGGGGCGCAGGGCGGCGCGGGAGTGGAAGTTGCTCCCCCCACCTCCCACCCCAGCTGCTGGAGCCTTGGGTGTTTTTTCCGAGGAATTTCTCAGGGGGCCCCAAGGGGTCTCGGGGGCCGCCGGATGGGTGAGTCAGCGCTGACGCATGCCCAGCTGCGCGCATCTGGCTGGGCGCCCTGTCCCGCCCCGCAGGGTTCGGAGTAGGGGGCGCTCCGGGAGTCAGGGGATGGCGTGGCTCCCTGGGGCTTCCCTGATCTGAGAGACCTCAGACTAGGCCCTCCTGGAAATCTCTTTCTAAGGTGAGCTCAGTCTCCCAACACACACACACACACACACACACACACACACACACACACACCCCACAGCACACTTCTTACTTTGGAGTCCAGGAAGGTGCCTGTCCATATGGTTAATCCCTGATTGGACTATTCCGCATTCCCACGCTCACACATCCACATGGTCGTGCAATCTCAGGCATCCACTCTGAATATAAGTCCCCTGGGACTCGAGGAATGTGAAACACCGTGTCCAGGCAACCCTCTCCAGCCACCCGCCAAATGGTTCCAGCTTTTATGACCCTCCCACGCGCTCAGATTCTCACACATGCTGCCCCTGACATCCGAACAAACACTGTCAACATTCACAACCCATCACCCACTCTCTGACTGGGTCACACTCTCACACAGAACGGCACACCCCCACCAGAAGTCCCAGGTGTTACAGTCACAGACACACCTGCAAGCTCGCTGCAAGCGTTACATGGCCACGCGTCAAGTAACTGCACCTAATCCCTCCATTAGAAGCAAAATATTTGCACACATTGACACCTGGAGAAATGACATGCCCAGCTATTCTCTGCCTGGGTCATTCAGACTCACCCACGCTTGTACAATCTCATGCACATACACATATTTGCACATACACCGCACACCTGGGGGATTCCCAGCCATGCCCTGACTCAGCTCCTGCCTCTGTCCCTTCACATCCCAGACCCCAGCCAAGATCCCGCTGGGGGCCCTGACCAGCACAGGGGAGAGTGGCAGGAGGCAAGTTGGGCCCCTGACAGACCCCCCACCCTCTGTCCCCGTAGGCAGGACTCAATGCCGCTTGTGTGCCTTTTTGTCATAATGCCAGCTATGAAAAGAAAGGGTAGTCAGTTTCTGAAAGGTCATTCCAGAAGGGACACAAGTTTCAAGCAGGATATCTTTGAGTTGGATGCTGGGAAGGACTTTCCTACTGTAAATGAGTGGTAGTTGAGGGAAGACCCTCTTTCCTCTGCAGAGAGGTTAGTGTGCGGGTCAGGGGAGAGCCTCAGGCTGGGTGAGGTCCTTGATCTCAATCCTCCCCTGGGCCCCAGCCTGAGATGGGGCAGCTGGGATGATTGTTCCGTGGGGAAGTGACTCTTGTGGTCAGCAGAGCCTGGGAGCCCAGATCTCAGCCCCAGGGGACTGCAACCCAGATTTCTCTTAATGACAGCCCAGCCACAAAACAGGCAATTAGAGATGGGGGCTGGGGTGATGGGTTGGAGAAGGCGAGTGGAAAGAGAGACTGAAAAAAGAGAGAGAGAGAATGAGAGAACGAGAGAGAGAGAGAGAGAGAGAGAGAGAGAGAGACTTGGACACAGATAGAGGCCTGGAAAGACCCAGCACAGAAAGTGGGACAGAGAGAGGGCGGGCAGGGATGGGGAGAGAAGGAGATTGGAGGCAAGAGGAAACAGAGGCTGACACAGGCCTCTGAGGAGTCTGGAAAATGAGGGCTCTGACCTAGGAAGAGTGGGAATCGGGGTCCTTCATCCAAGCCCCTGCCTCCCCAATGTCTTACCCCCCCCCCCCCCCC
>NW_016807065.1:305302-323651 GCF_001698545.2 Rhinopithecus bieti
GTGGTGAGATCAGCAGAGCCGCCCCAGGGGTGAGGTCATGGCAGATTCAGGAGAATCTAGCTCCTGCCAAGAGGCTGGGGCAGGGGGTCAGTGGGACAGTTTGCTGAGGGTGGGGGGAGGGGAAATCAGACAGGGGGCTCGGGGCCCAAGGGAAGCCCCCACCCGCCCCTGCCCAAGCCATGTGGTTCCACTTAGCACTGGCTGGGCTGCTTTTCGGGGTGGGGCTGGTAGCATGGCCTAGATTAGGAACTGTTGGGCCAGACAAGTGCTTTCCTCAGCTGGGATGAAAGAGGGACAGGGTCAGACAGGGGAGGTCTGGAGGTTATTGGAGACAGCTGATCAGAAGAAGAAGGTCAGAGAGATGAAATGAGGAGGTCATGGGTCAGGTGGAGGAGATCAGGATAGGCAGTGGGAGAAGGTCGGGGATAGTCAGAGGGTGGAGGTCAGAGGGGAAAGTCAGAGGGAGGAGATCAGAAGGGAAAGTCAGAGGGAGGAGGTCAGAGGGGAAAGTCAGAGGAGAGATCAGAGGGGAGGCTCAGAGGGAAGAAGTTGGAGGAGAGGGTCAAAGGGAGGAGATTAGAGGGGAAAGTCAGAGGGAAGAGGTCAAAGGGGACAGTCACAGGAAGGAGGTCAGAGGGGAATGTCAGAGGATAGAAGATCAGAGGGGACGTTCAGAGGGAGGAGGTCAGAGGGGAAAGTCCGAGGGTGGAGGTCAGAGAGGAGGGTCAGAGGGAGGAGGTCGGAGGGGATGGTCAGAGGGAGGAGGTTACAAGGGAAAGTCAGAGGGAAGAGGTCAAAGGGGAAAGTCAGAGAGAGGAGGTCAGAGGGGAAATTCAGAAGGCGGAGGTTGGGGTCAGGCAGAAAAAGGAGATCAGAGGGAATCGACTGGGGTCAGGCAGAAGAAAATCAGAGGGTCAGAGGGGGTAACTGGAAAAAGAAGTTAGTGGGCATGGTCAGAGGCAGAGTGGTCAGAGGGAAGAGCTCCAAAATGGCTGCAGTCAAAAGGAAGAGGTTGTGGGTGACAGTGGTCAAAGGAGGAGGTTAGAGAGAGGGAGGAGGTGGGGGAAGAAAACACACTAGAAGCCCCTCCTCTCCACATGGGTTTCCTCTGGCAAGGGGGCTCCAGGCCTGGGATGTAGCCCTAGGGAGCCTGTGCGGGGAGTGGGGAGAGGGGACAGTTCCACTCTGGGGCTCAGGCCAGGAAGCTTTGATTCATCCCAGAACTAGGTCAACTTTTTTTCTCACCAAAACCAAGGGGAAATAAAACAGAGTCAACAGGCTGCTGAGGCCGGAACATCTGTGGGGTGATGAGGAGGCGGGGGGTGCTGGGGGCCCAGGCCTGCTCCTTCTTCCTGAGCCACAAACACATGGTGTGAGGGAGGGAGAGGCTGAGCCCCACCCCCCCAAAAAAAAACCCTGAGCGTCTATCCTGGGGTCCTGGGCTTGTTCTAGCTGTTCCCCACCTCTGCCCCCCACGGCTTCTCTCTGCTGCAGATCCTGTGGATGTCCTGAAGGCCCTGGGTGTGCGGGCAGGACAGGCTGGGGTCCCCGAGGGGCCTGGCTTCTGTCCCCAGAGGACTCCAGAGGGTGACCGGGCATTCAGAGTGGGCCAGGCCAGCACACTCGGCATCCCCACGCGGGAACTCTTTCCAGGTGAGTTGGAGTAGGAGGCCTGGGTACTTCCCTGGAGAGAGGCACTGCTGGGCCATCTGAGCTGCCCTGTTCCCTCTGCCCACCCAGATGGCCACTTTCCTGAGAATTTCTCCTTGCTGATCACCTTGCGGGGCCAGCCAGCCAATCAGTCTGTCCTGCTGTCCATTTATGATGAAAGGGGTGCCCGGCAGTTGGGCCTGGCACTGGGGCCAGCACTGGGTCTTCTAGGTGATCCCTTCCGCCCCCTCCCCCAGCAGGTCAACCTCACAGATGGCAGGTGAGCATGGGGAGAGTGGGCAGGGGTCCGTGGATGAGGGGTGGGGTGAGAAGCACCCACACGGAGGTCATCCCCTTGCAGGTGGCACCGTGTGGCGGTCAGCATAGATGGTGAGACGGTGACCCTGGTAGCTGACTGTGAAGCTCAGCCCCCTGTCTTGGGCCATGGCCCCCGCTTCATCAGCATAGCTGGACTCACTGTGCTGGGGACCCAGGACCTTGGGGAGAAGACTTTCGAGGTAGGAGTTCACTGATGGGGAAACTGAGGCAGAGGGTTGGATGTTTTGTCTGCAGCCTGAATCTGGAGAGGATATTAAAGAAGGAAGATGTCAAGCTTCAATCTATCCCCAGGAAGCTGAGGGAAGCAAGTGTATGCTTTCACGCACCGTTGCAGCTTTCAATTGTGAAATTGTAGAGCCACAAGACCATAATTTTTTTTTTTTTTTTTTTTTTTTTTTTTTGAGACAGAGCCTTGCTCTGTCACCCAGGCTGGAGTGCAGTGGCTCGATCTCAGCTCACTGCAACCTCCACCTCACGGGTTCAAGTGATTCTGAGGCTCCCAAGTAGCTGAGATGACAGGTGTGCACCACCACGCTCAGCTAATCTTTGAATTTTTAGTAGAGACAAGGTTTTGCCATGTTTTTGGCCAGGCTGGTCCTGAACTCCTGGCCTCAAGTGATCCGGTTGTGCCAGTGCACGCTTGTGTGTGCCATTGCAGTGCATGACTGTGAGATTGCAGAGTCACAAGACCATAAATTGTGACAGCACCTACTTGGCTTGTTGTGGAAAGATCTGGTGGTGGTGTGTGTCTGAGACTGTGACCTGAGATGGTGCTGGTTGCTGTGATAGTGTGTGATTGTATAGGGGCAGTTATAACTTTGGGACCCAGCAAGCAGCTGTGTTGTGTGGCAGTGTGATGTGTGTTCTGGGTGTGGAGACCTTTGTTAACTGTGTGTGACCGTGATGTGTGTCACCTCTGGGAGGCCAGGACCTGATCTACCTCATGTTCCTCCTTATCCCTAGTACCGGATCTTTCCACAGCAAGCCAAATAGGTATCATCACAATTTATGGTGTTGGTCGGGCACGGTGGCTCATACCTGTAATCCCAGCACTTTGGGAGGCCAAGACGGGTGGATCACTTGAGGCCAGGAGTTCGAGACCAGCCTGGCCAGCATGGCAAAACCTTGTCTCTACTAAAAATTCAAAAATTAGCTGGGTGTGGTGGCGCACACCTGTAATCTCAGCTACTTGGGAGGCTGAGAATCATTTGAACCCATGAAGGAACTGATGCACCCCTAGTGGGGCAGATGTGTGGGATGGGATGTGTCTTGTGGTTGGGATCGGGTGTGCCCCTGATAGGATCTTTCCTTCTCTTAGTTACAGGGTGTAGAGGAATCACTAGGGCTGTCATGGGGTCACCTCCTCCTTATACTTAGTGTGCTCTGGGTGGGAGAGCATCACACCCTGGTACCAGGAGGTGGGCGGCAGGACTTCTGTGGGGGATGGGGGGTCAGAGTAAGCCTGTGGCTATATGGCTGCCTTCCTTGACTCCTACACCCCCAACCCCCAGGGAGACATTCAGGAGCTGCTGATAAGCCCAGATCCTCAGGCTGCCTTCCAGGCTTGTGAGCGGTACCTCCCCGACTGCGACAACCTGGTACCAGCAGCCACAGGGGTGAGTGAGGGGCTCCATGACTCCTAATCTCAGGACACAGGCTGGGTCCTTCCTGGCTCCAGATCCCTGGAAAGAGTGAATTCTCATCCCCCAGACATGGGGTTAAGTGACCCATGACCTCAAACACATCCCAGGCATGAATGACTTTGATCTCAAGTCATATTCCTGAGCCACCCTTGACCCCAGGTTACATGAATAATGTCAACTCCAGGTCACAGGGCTGAGTGAGGACCCATGGACCATGAGCCAGCCTCACCCCAGGTGACCTGAAGGATGGGGTCTCTGCTGGTGGGATGCTCTGGACCTGACTGGGACCCTCCTCCCAGGCTCCCCAGGGTGAACCAGAGACCCCTCGTCCTCGGCGGAAGGGGAAGGGAAAAGGGAGGAAGAAAGGGCGAGGTCGCAAGGGGAAGGGCAGGAAAAAGAAGAACAAGGAAATTTCGACCTGGAGTCCACCTCCTGACTCCCCAGAGAACCAGGTAAGAGCCCTGAGACCACCTGACTTCCGGTCTTGACCATCTGACTTCTGGTCTTGGTGCTTGACTTCTAGTCTCCCATCCTTACTAATCTCTGGTCCCTCATCTATGATCCTTTTCTCTGGTCTCTGATCCATGAGCTCTGACTTCTCTCAGCTGACTGATGACTGTCAGGGTGACTGATGACAGGGTGGGGGTGGGTCCCATCTTAGGAGCTCTCTCAATCTCCAGTCCTGGGGCACTAGAGGGAGGGGACAGATCCAGATAAGTTCCTGATTTTAAGGGGATTCTTGATGAGGGTTACTGTTTAAGGGGGATCATTGGCTGGGTTGAATGATGTGTTCATTAGTTACTGTGTCATTGTTTGGGGTTCCCTTCTTGGGGTCATTGGGGATGGTTATTCGTTGGGAGAGTCATTAATTGGGGGCATTATTTGGCTTCCCTGATAGGGATTGCTGGATAGGGGGCAATTGTTGAAGGAGATATTAATTGAGGTCAGTGTTTGGGATGCACCTAGCTGGGGATCACTGTGGAAGGTCATTGATAGAAACCATTATTGGTGTTACCGATGTCCCCAGTTTAGGGTCAATGACTGGGAGGTTGTTGGTGAGTGGTCACTGACTGGAAGTCATAGTGGGGTCACTCATCGGGGCCACAAGTTGGAAGAGTGATTTTCAGGGGGTCGTGGATGGGGTAACTGATTTGGGAGTCCCTAAGGGGATTATTAGTTAGGAAGTCATTAATAGGTGGAATTACTGTTTGGGGGTCATTGATTAGGACACCTTTGTTGGGCTCATTTATGGGTATTCATTGTTGGAGCATCACTGGTTAGAGGAATAATTGATTAAGGGTCACTGATGGGGGTTATTAGTTGGAGAGTCACTAGTTAGTGCTAATAGTCAAGAGAGTGTCACTTGTTGAGGTCACTGGTTGGGAAAATCACTGAATGGAGCAGTAACGGGTTGAAGCCAGTGATGGCAGTGGGAGGGGTTGTTTGTGGGTCACTGGTTCTAGAATCATTGGGGTCTGTTGATGTAGGTCATTCTTGGTGGGTCACTGGGTTGGGGGGTCCTTGGTGGGGGTCATTGCTTGGGATCTTTGGCTGGTGGGGGAGTCAATGGTTGCACTACATCTCAGTTCCAGATCTTCTTGGCCGAGAATACAGACACCAGGAGTAGTGGGCCCCTCTTCAACCCCTTCCTCAGCCTTGTCCCCTCACCTGGGGCCCCACCACCCTCTTCCACACCCCTCCAACCCCCGCCTTGACCCAGTTCCTCTGCAGCTGTGCAGGCTAGAAGGAGCCGCCACTCCCTCTCTGACTGTGGCCTGGCTGACTGGCCGCTGAACTCTGCCTTGGGAGAGGACATGTGGGCTAGGCTTCCGGGAGCCTGGCCCTGAATGTTGGACCTTGACCTTGACCTCTGGGTGCCAGGGCCAGCCTGGCTCAGTGCCTCCTCCATCCATGATAGCTCCCTCTGCTGGAAGCCCTGGTCCAACCAGCACACTTTTGTCTCCACTGGCCTCCGGTGCTCTTTGAGGAGCCTCCTCTGTCCCTGCCCCAAACCGGGAGCTCCTGGGGACAGTGGGAGGGTGCCTCCCTTTTGTCTTGATTGCCCTGACCTGAGACCCAAAGCTCCCTCCATCCCTGCTCCAGACCTCCACTGACATCCCCAAGACAGAGACTCCAGCTCCAAATCTGCCTCTGACCCCTACGCCTTTGGTCGTCCTCTCCACTGTGACTACTGGACCCAATGCCACAATCCTAGAGGTTGGATGGGGCTGGAAGAGGGAAGACCCCAGGGGTTTGGGGGGTGGTAGACAATAAGGAGATCAGGGAAAACTTTGGTCTGTCCTAATGTTCTCAGGGGAGCTTGGACCCTGACAGTGGAACCGAGCTGGGGACCCTGGAGACCAAGGCAACCAGGGAGGATGAAGAAGGAGGTGATTCCACCATGGGCCCTGACTTCCGGGCAGCAGAATATCCATCTCGGACTCAGTTCCAGATCTTTCCTGTGAGTCTAGGTGGCTGGGGTTAGGTGCAAGAGAGTGGGATTCCTATTTAAAATTTTTTTTTAAAATTTATTTATTTAGGTGGGGTGCAGTGGCGCCAGCCTGTAATTCCAGCACTTTGGGAGACCGAGACAGGCAGATCATTTGAGGTCAAGAGATTGAGACTAGCCTGACCAACATGGTGAAACGGCACGTCTGCTAGAAATACAAAAAATTAGCAGGGAGTGGTGGTGCGCGCCTGTAATCCCAGCCACTGGGAAGGCTGAGGCAGGAGAATTGCTTGAACCCGGGAGGCAGAGGCTGCAATGAGCTGAGATCGTGCCACTGCACTCCAGCCAGGGAAACAAAGTGAGACTCCATCTTGAAAAAAAAAATTGTTTTTTAATTATTTTATTATTTCATTTTTTTTAACTTTTAAGTTCAGGGGTACAAGTGCAGGCTTGTTACATAGGTAAACATGTACCATGGGGGGTTTGTTGTACAGATTATTTATTTCATTACTCAGGTATTAAGCCTAGTATCCATTAGTTATTTTTCCTGATCCTCTCCCTCCTCCCACCCTCCACCCTCCGATAGGTCCCAGTGTCTGCTGTTCCCCTCTATTTGTCCATGTTTTCTCATTTAGCTCCCACTTATAAGTGAGAACATGTGGTATATGGTCTTCTGTCCCTGTGTTATTTTATTTACTCACTTTTCTCACATCTTGAGGGCTTAGAAGGGATTCCTACCAGGAGCCACGAAAGGCCAGTCTCTCTTTTGACTTCGGCACCTGCTTGTGTCAGGCACTGTGCTAATAGTTGACTCTGTGTCTAGAGAGAGGCGCTTTTACTCCAAGTACCAGGAGATGCCACTTGAGCACTTGTGAAGGAACATGATCTGACTTGGAGCTTTAAATGCTCCCTCTGGGCCGGGGGCAGTGGCTCACGCCTGTAATCCCAATGCTTTGGGAGGCGGAGGCGGGAAGATCGCTTGAGGCCAGGAGTTTGAGGCCAGCCTGGGCGACAGTGAGGCCCCATCTCTTTAAAAAAAAAAAAAAAAAAAAAAGAAAAGAAAAGAAAAGAAAAGAAAAAAAAGAGCTCTCTGGCGGCTGAATGGCACATGGACAGTAGGGGGAGCCAGAGGGGCTGCAGGGAAGCCCGCGATCCGCAGTGGGGATGTGACCTGGAGGGAGATGGGAGGGAGGGACGGAGAGAAGTGGACCAATTTGGAACATGCTCCATTTTGATCTTAGTGAAAAAATGGATACACATTCGACGTAACCGAACCCAAGCTCAGTGGCTTGATATTTGAAAGGAAAACAAGAGAGAGGAGAACTGGCGGAAGGAAAAGCAGGTTTATTCCAAGAGACAGCAAACCAAGAAGATGATGGACTCTTGTTCTGAAGCACCATCTTAAGTCAGTACAAATTTTAGGCTGTTTTTATGTTAAGGGCAGGGAGAAGAGAAGAGGGTAGAGATCAAGAGGTAACTGAGGCAGGATACGGTGACTCACACCTATAATCTCAGCAATTTGGTAGGTTGAGGCGGGAAGATCACTTGGGCCCAAGAGTTTGGGACCAGCCTGGGTGACATAGCGAGACCCCATCTTTACAAAATAAAGAAAAAATTAACCGAACCCAGTGGTGGCGCGTGCCTCTGGTCCCAGCTGAAGCGAGAGGATAGCTTGAGCCCAGGAGGTGGAGGCTGCAGGGAGCCATGATCACACCACTGCACTCCAGCCTGGGTGGCAGAGCAAGACCTTGTCTCTAGAGAAAAGAAAAGAGGTTTGGGCTGGGCGCGGTGGCTCACGCCTGTAATCCCAGCACTTTGGGAGGCCGAGGCGGGAGGATCAAGAGGTCAGGAGATTGAGACCATCCTGGCTAACATTGGTGAAAGCCCATCTGTACTTAAAAATACAAAAAATTAGCCAGGCGTGGTGGCAGGCGCCTGTAGTCCCAGCTACTCGGGAGGCTGAGGAAGGAGAATGGCATGAACCCAGGAGGCAGAGCTTGCAGTGAGCTGAGACCGCGCCACTGCACTCCAGTCTGGGTGCGAGAGGGAGACTGTCTCAAAAAAAAAAAAAAAAAAAAACATAAAGAAAAGAGGCCAGGTGCAGTGGCTCCCAGTTTGAGTTCAGCCTGGGCAACATAGCAAGACCCTGTCTCTACAAAAAATAAAATTAGCTGGGCATGGTGGTGTGTGCACCTGTGGTCCCAGCTACTTAGGAGGCTGAGGAAGGAGGATCACCTGAGTCTGAGGAGATCGAGGTTGCAGTGAGCCATGATTGTACCACTGCATTCTAGCCTGGGCAATAGAGTGATCCTGTCTCAAAAAAAAAAAAAACAAAGCAAAGAAAGCAAGCAAGAGAAGGAAGGAAGGAGGGAGGGAGGGAGGGAAGGAAAGAAGGAAGGAAGAAAGGAAGGAAGGAAGGAAGGAAGGAAGGAAGGAAGGAAGGAAGGAAGGAGAGAGAAGGAAGGAAGGAAGGAAGGAAGGAAGGAAGGAAGGAAGGAAGGAAGGAAGGAAGGAAGGAAGGAAGGAAGGAAAGAAGGAAGGAAGGAAGGAGAGAGAGAAGGAAGGAAGGAGCCAAGCATGGTGGTTCATGCTTGTAATCCCAGCACTTTGGGAGGATGAGGCAGGTGGATCACCTGAGGTCAGAAGTTCGAGACCAGCCTAACCAACATGGTGAAACCCTATCTCTACTAAAAATATAACAATTAGCCAGGCATGTTGGCGGGCACCTGTAGTCCCAGCTACTCAGGAGGCTGAGGCAGGAGAATCGCTAGAACCCAGGAGGTAGAGGGTGCAAAAAAGATGAAGGAAGGAGACCAGGAGGAGGAGGAGGAGGAGGAGGAGGACGAAGAAGAAGAAGAAGGAGGAGGAGGAGGAGGAGGAGGAGGAGAAGAAGAAGAAGAAGAAGAAGAAGAAGAAGAAGAAGAAGAAGAAGAAGAAGAAGAAGAAGAAGAAGAAGGAGGGAAAGAGGGAAAGGGAAAGAAGGAAAGAAGGAAAGACAGAAAGGGAGAAAGGAAAAGCCTAGGTGTTCCACAGCAGAGGCACATAGGCACATAGTTGTAACTAACTTGCCCTTGTTACCTTGTTACCTGGAGTGCTTGTTGTGTGCCAAGCATTGTTTTAATTCATTCATCTTTGCATGAGATATATACACAGTCGTCATTCATCCACTGACTTTACAGGTGGACCAATTACCTGTAAGTGACCATAGGGGTTGACTAAGTTTCCCAACATCACTCAGTTAGTAAGAGGCAGATGCAGGATCAGTATCGGGCAGCAGGCTCTGGAGTTCACGCTCTTCACCTTGACATGGCACTGCCCAGTGGATGCGGGGGCCTGAGCTTCTCAGTGCATGTTGGTTACAGTAGGGGAGAAGGGGCTCTGAGGGTAGACCCTGTGTGTGTGTGCATGCACGCGTGCATGATCAGATAGCTGAGGGGTTTATGTCCAAGTTCACATCTCTTTTCTCTCCATCTCCCCTGACCCCACCCCAGGGTGCTGGAGAGAAAGGAGCAAAAGGAGAGCCTGCAGTGATTGAAAAGGTGAGGGGTCTGGATTGCGAGGGGGTTGAGGGGCTTCATGATGACAGGGGTCATCGACACTCATTTCTCCCTTCAGGGGCAGCAGTTTGAGGGACCTCCAGGAGCCCCAGGACCCCGAGTAAGTCATGGCTGTGTTTCCTTCTTCCAGTCTTTCCCTTCCAACTGAGGGGTGTTTAAGCCCCTGGAGTGAGGAGTTGGGGTGTAATGATGCCTGGCCAAGTGGAGGGTAGTGGACATTTGAGGCTTAAAGGATGAGTCAAAATAGGGAGGATGAGCAACATAGAGACTGGGCAATATAGCAAGACCCCATCTCTTTAAAAATAGCCACATATTGGCCAGGCGCAGTGCCTCATGCCTGTAATCCTGGCACTTTGGGAGGCCGAGGCAGGCAGACCACGAGGTCAGGAGATCGAGACCATCCTGGCTAACACAGTGAAACCCTGTCTCTACTAAAAATACAAAAAAATAGCTGGGTGTGGTGGCGGGCCCCTGTAGTCCCAGCTACTCGGGAGGCTGAGGCAGGAGAATGGCGTGAACCTGGAAGGCGGAGCTTGCAGTGAGCCGAGATCGCGCCACTGCACTCCAGCCTGGGTAACAGAGCGAGACTCTGTCTCAAAAAAAAAAAAAAGCCTCATATTAAAAAAAAAACATGTCGTACCCACTTGTAGTCCCAACTACTTGGGAGGCCGAGGTAGGAGGATTGCTTGAGCCCAGGAGTTGGAGGCTGCAGTGAGCTATGATCATGCCACTGCACTCCAGCATGGGTGACAGAGTGAGACCATCTCTAAAAAAAGAATATGGGTCAGAGAGTAGCGTTGGGGGTGAGTGTGGGTCAGCATTGCATTGGGGGAGTTGGAGTGACTCTGTAGTGGGGTAGGGAGGTCAGCCTGAGGTTAGAGTCAGTGAGTGGTAGGTTGAAAGTCATCCTAGCTCAAACTTTGCACTTCCTGTGACTCCTGTTTCTCTGTCCCCAACAGGGGGTGGTTGGCCCCTCAGGCCCTCCTGGCCCCCCAGGATTCCCTGGCGACCCTGGTCCACAGGTAACAGACTCCCACTGGAGTGTATACTTCCCAGAGGAGTGAGGGTTGGGGCTGGGAGCATGATGGTCTGAACACAGATATGAGGGTGTGGCACTCGGGAACACCATCTCAGGGCTGGCACTGACCTCTTCTGTTCTCTGTCTCCCATCTGTGAACTATTTCTCTGGTTCCCCTTGTGTTTCTGGGGCCTACTCTTTGCTTTTCTTCTTTTGCCTGTCTCTATTTCTGCGTGTCTTTCATCTCTCTCTTTCTCCTGTTGTGACTCTGTCTCTGTCTCTCTTCTGTCTCTCTCTGTTGGTCTCTGTCTCTCTCCCTCCCACCATCTCTCTATCTTTGCCTCTCTCTCTATTTCTCCATCTCTGTCTCTTTACCTGGCTTTTCTGTCTGTCTGTCTCTCTTTGTTTCTGTCTCTGTATGTCTCTCCATCTGCCTCCATCCTTCTCTGTCTCTCTCTCCCCTTCTCTTTGTCTCTGTCTCCATCTCTGTCTTTTCCTTTCCCCGTCTCTCTATGTCTCTCTCTCTCTTTCCTTGCCGTGATCGCTCTTTGATTCTGTCTCTGTCTCTCTCCATCTCTCCCTCTCTCTCTCTTTCTGACTCATCCTTCTGTGCCTCCCCTGTCTTCGCTCTCTCTCTCCCTCTCTANGTATGACTCTCCATCTGCCTCCATCCTTCTCTGTCTCTCTCTCCCCTTCTCTTTGTCTCTGTCTCCATCTCTGTCTTTTCCTTTCCCCGTCTCTCTATGTCTCTCTCTCTCTTTCCTTGCCGTGATCGCTCTTTGATTCTGTCTCTGTCTCTCTCCATCTCTCCCTCTCTCTCTCTTTCTGACTCATCCTTCTGTGCCTCCCCTGTCTTCGCTCTCTCTCTCCCTCTCTACCTGTCTCCACTTCTCTTCCCCCATCCCTCTCTCAGGGCCCTGCTGGCCTCCCAGGAATCCCCGGCATTGATGGGATACGAGGCCCACCGGGCACTGTGATCATGATGCCGGTAAGGAGATGGAGTGGCCCAGGCTTGGGGAGTGGAGTCCTGGTCCAGGAGGGGCTCCCTGGGGCTTCCCTCACCGCTAAATTCCTCCCAGTTCCAGTTTGCAGGCGGCTCCTTTAAAGGACCCCCAGTCTCATTCCAGCAGGCCCAGGCTCAGGCAGTTCTGCAGCAGACTCAGGTGAGTGGGAGGTGTGGACATAGTAGGAGGAACCCCAGAGAGTGATACAGTCTGGGCGTAAGGAGGGGCTGGGCAGGAGAGGGGGGATATTTTTCTCCTGTAGATGCCTCTGGGGGAATGTTGGGGGTCTTGTGGGAGGCTCCAGGCTCTGACCCCTCTGTCTTTCCAGCTCTCTATGAAAGGCCCCCCTGGTCCAGTGGGGCTCACTGGACGCCCAGGCCCTGTGGTGAGTAAGGGGACTACTGCATGGAGGGAGCGGTGCATGCCATTAGTGGAGAAGAATCATCTTCTAACCACACTTCTCCATCTCTCCTCCCCCAAGGGTCTCCCCGGGTATCCAGGTCTGAAAGGAGAGGCAGGAGCAGAAGGGCCACAGGTGAGACTTGTGGAGATAGGGCAGGATCGGATGGGATGAGCCTTCCCCCAGGACCACAGGACACAGTGCTGGATGGGGAAAATGCCAAAGGGGCTGAGGATACCCTTGCAATTCATGACTTTCCTAGAGAATGGCGGCTCACGTCTGGAATCCCAGCACTTTGGGAGGCCGAGGTGGGAGGATTGCTTGAGGCCAGGAGTTCAAGACCAGTCTGGGCAACATAGGGAGACCCTGTCTGTACAATAAATAAATATGTCCTTCCAAGCTGGGTACAGTGGCACACACTTGTAGTCTCAGCTACTTGGGAGACTGAGGAGGGAGTATTGCTTGAGCCCAGGTGTCCAGCCTGGGCAATATAGCAAGACCCCATCTCTAATTTGTTTTAGTACAATAGAATAAGTCCCTCTTTCTTCTTCTTTTCCTTTCCTTCCTCCTTTTCTCTTTCTTCTAGGGTCCCCGAGGCCTGCAGGGACCTCATGGACCCCCTGGCCGAGTGGGCAAGATGGTGAGTGACAGCGAGGTCCCCAGACCACCCCTTATCCATCCCTTGACACCCAACATGAGCCTTGGCTTTGTGACCTTGGAGTCTGCTGGTGTCGTTAGTGGGACAAGAGTGCTGAAGGCAGGGAATGGCAGCTCCACTGAGCGTGTGGTAAAGGAATCCGGCCAGGCCATAGAGTCAGGAAGGACTTGCCTGCAGGAGTGACGCTTGCCCTGAGATCTGAAATAGCACCAGATGAACAGAAGGGGAAGTGGAAGACACAGCATGGCGAAAAAGAGGCCTGTCACATGGACGGAAATGACAAATAAGTCAATTTCAGATAGAGTCATGCACCACATAATGGTGCTTATAAGATGATTGGCTGCACGCAGTGGCTCACGCCTGTAATACCAGCACTTTGAGAGGCCGAGGCAGGTGGATCATTTGAGGTTAGGAGTTTGAGATCAGACTGGTCAACATGGGGAAACCCCGTCTCTACTAAAAATACAAAAATTAGCCGGGCATGGCAGCGTGCGCCTGCAATCCCAGCTACTCGGAAGGCTGAGGCATGAGAATGGCTTGAATCCAGGAAGCGGAGGTTGCAGTGAACCATTGCACTCTAGCTTGGGTGACAGAGTGAGACTGTGTCTCAAATAATAATAAGAAGAATAAGAATAAATAAGTAAGTTGCTGGTCCCATGAGATTATAATACTGTATTTTTACTGTACCATTTCTATGTTTGGGTATGTTTAAACATACAAATACTTACCATAGCCGGGTGCGGTGGCTCATGCCTGTAATCCCAGCACTTTGGGAGGCCAAGGCGGGCACGTCATGAGGTCAGGAGATTGAGACCATCCTGGCTAACATGGTGAAACCCCGTCTCTACTAAAAATACAAAAAATTAGCCGGGCGTGGTGGTGGATGCCTGTAGTCCCAGCTGCTCAGGAGGCTGAGGCAGGAGAATGGCATGAACCCCAGAGGCGGAGGTTCCAGTGAGCCGAGATCGTGCCACCGCACTCCAGCCTGGGCAACAGAGCAAGACTCTGTCTCAAAAAAAAAAAAAAAAAAAAAAAAAAAAAAAAAAATCAGCCATGGCATAGCGGCTCACATCTGTAATCCCAGCACTTTAGGAGGCTGAGGTGAAAGGATGGCTTGAGTCCCGGAGTTTGAGACCAGCCTGGGCAACATGGCGAAACCCGCTGTCTACACAAAATACAAATAAAAAATTAGCCAGGCGTTGTGGTGTGCACCTGTAGTCCCAGCTATTTGGGAGGCTGAGGTGGGAGGATTGCTTAAGCCAGGAGTTCAAAGCTGCATTGAGTCATGATCATGCCACTGCACTCCAGCCTGGGAAAGAGAGCAAGACCTCAGCTCTAGAATACATAAATACATTTTTAAAAATAATATCTTAGCCTGGGTGTGGTGGCTCATGCCTAGAATTCCAGCAGTTTTGGAGGCTGAGGCGGGTGGATCGCTTGAGTTCAGGAGTTCGAGACCAGCCTGAGCAACAGGATGAAACCCCCACCATCTCCACCAAAAATACAAAAAATTAGCCAGACATGGTGGCATGCACCTGTGGTCCCAGCTACTCATGAGGCTGAGGTTGCAGTGAGCTGAGAACGTGCCACTGCACTCCAACCTGAGTGACAGAGTGAGACCCCGTCTAAAAAAAAAAATCTTGATGATGTTGATGATGATGATGATTCCTATTTGGGGGAGGGTTCATCATTGACTCTTGGGCTCACTTTCTCCATAGGGCCGCCCTGGAGCAGATGGGGCTCGGGGCCTCCCAGGGGACACCGGACCTAAGGTAGGTAATGGGGCTGAGGTAAGACTTGGTGGGGGCTGTCAGGCTTATGGGGTCAAGGTTCACTGGTGTCTCTGGACAGGGTGATCGTGGCTTCGATGGCCTCCCAGGGCTGCCTGGTGAGAAGGGCCAAAGGGTGAGTGTGTGGGGTCCCTCCCCCAGATCTAAGCCCTCCTCCCAGTATTCAACTCCCCGCTCTCCTCCCTCAGTATCAGAGTCATGATCCCCGTGTCACTCCTCACACCCCATCTGCCTTCCCAGGGGGCTGGTCTCTCCACCCACGCCCTTCCACTCTGAACTCCCCTCTGTTCCTTCTCCAGGGTGATTTTGGCCATGTAGGGCAACCCGGTCCCCCAGGAGAGGACGGTGAGAGGGTAAGTTTGGAAGAGAGTTAGGGCCTGGTTTGGAGAGTAAGTTTGAAAGCCTGAATGAGAATCAGAGAGGAAGATCTGGAGGTCTCAGTGGGCAGCCTGAGAGCTGGGGACACATTGTGGGGTGAGGAGGTGAGACTTGCAGGTCTAGGATTGGAGTCAGGTGCTTGAATGGAATCCCATGGACTTAGTCTGCAGGTTTCCAGGGATCTTGGTTTAATTCCAAGACCCCCTGGAAGGGGCTGCCCAGATGAGAGGAGGTGGCTCTCCCAGGGTTGTATCTTCCTGTTCCCAAGTAATGATACTTTCCCACAGGGATCAGAGGGACCTTCAGGGCCCACTGGCCAGGCTGGGGAGCCGGTGAGTATCAGGGATCCCTGGGCCCCTTGCTTGGTGCAGGGGAGGGAGTCAGGACTCCCAGGGCCCCAGGACTTATAGGCTCCCAGGAACTCACAAGATCAGACAGAGGGTGACGTGGAGATAATTCACCTGCTCCCTTGCAGGGTCCACGAGGACTGATTGGCCCCAGAGGCTCCCCTGGCCCCACGGGTCGCCCGGTGAGTGTCACTGGCTCTCTGCATCCCTGTCTGTCTTTTTGTTTGTTTGTTTTGAGATTAGGGTCTCACTCTGTTGCCCAGCCTGGAGAGCAGTGGTGAGATCTCAGCTCACTGCAACCTCCACCTCCTGGGTTCAAGCGATTCTCATGCTTCAGCCTCCTGAGTAGCTGGGACGACAGGCACCCAAAATCACACCTGGCTAATTTTTGTATTTTTAGTAGAGATGGGGTTTCACCATGTTGGTCAGGCTGGTCTCGAACTCCTGGCCTCAAGCAATCCTCTCAAAGTGCTGGGATTACAGGTCTGAGCCACTGTTCCCAGCCCCTATATGTCTTTTTTTTCTCACTTTTCTGCCCTCTGCATGTCCATATCTGTAGTGGCTTCTATGCCCACTCAACTTTCTCTTTCTTTCTTTCTTTCTTTCTTTCTTTCTTTCTTTCTTTCTTTCTTTCTTTTTTTTTTTTTTTGACAGAGTTTTGTTCTTGTTGCCCAGGCTGGAGTGTAATGGCGTGATCTCTGCTCACTGCAACCTCCACCTCACAAGTTCAAGCTATTCTTCTGCCTCAGCCTCCTGAGTAGCTGGGATCACATGCCTGGCTAATTTTTGTGTTTTTAGTAAAGACGGGGTTTCACCATGTTGGCCAGGCTGGTCTTAAACTCCCAACCTCAGGTGATCGGCCCGCCTCAGCCTCCCAAAGTGCTGGGATTACAAACATGAGCCGCAGTGCCTGGGCCCGCCCACCTTTCCACCTGCATCTCTCGGTGTCTCAGACTCAGGCTCCCCGCTTGTTGCTCTGTCTTGGGCTCACATCCTCTTTTCCCCTAGGGTGTGACTGGAATTGACGGTGCTCCTGGTGCCAAAGGCAATGTGGTACGTGCCCTGTGCCCTCTGACCCCGATGGTCCACATCCCTATTCCCTTCCATGACTGACCCCCCCCAAGTCAATTTCACTAACGCCTCAGCACCATGACCCCTCTCAGCTTCACTGAAACCCCACTTTCTCCTCAGGGTCCTCCAGGAGAACCAGGCCCTCCAGGACAGCAGGGAAACCATGGGTCCCAGGTTTGGACTACCTTTCCCAATAACGGGGCATGGGAGTGGTCAGTTGAGACCTTAGACCACGCCCAGGCTTCCCAACCTCCACACTCACCGCTTCTTTCTTATGCCTTCCCTCATCTTCTTTTTCTGTCCCCAGGGACTCCCCGGTCCCCAGGGACTCATCGGCACTCCTGGGGAGAAGGTGAGTGACAGCTCCACCTACCGCAACCTCCTCAAGTCTCCTTCCTTCAACTCTGTTGCCAGGAAAATCTTCCCACCAGGACCCCTCTGTTAGCTCTGGATAGTGATAAACTGCAGCATTCCCTAAGCCAGCCCAGAGTTACAAAGTGTCCTTGTTGGGGAAGGATTGGTTGCAAGAAACAGAAACCCACCAAGGCTAGTGCACATAAGGGCTATTGTCAGGATACAGAGAGCCCACAGAAGCCCGCCACAGAAGATATTACCAAGATGTGCAGGCCCTGTGGGCTCATCTTTGTTCCCTGGCACATCTGCTTCCGCCTTCCCTGGCAGACACACTTCTTTCTGCACATAACTTTTTTTGGGGGGCGGGGACAGGGTCTCACTCTGTCACACAGGCTGGAGTGCAGTGGCTCAATAACGCCTCACTTCAGCCTTGACTTCCCTGGGCGCAGGTGATTTTCCCATCTCAGTCACCCGAGTAGCTGGGACTATCGGCGCATGCCACCATGCCTGGCTAATTTTTCTTCTCTCTCTTTTTTTTTCTTTTTTGTAGAGATGGGGTCTCCCTGTGTTGCCCAGGCTGGTCTTGAACTCTTGGGCTCAAGCAATTCATCTGCCTTGGCCCCCCAAAATGCTGGGATTACAGGCGAAAGCCATGATGCCCAACTGGGCATTTTTAAAGAGAGGGGTGTGCCTATGAATCCTCTATCTCAACATGTCTTTTGCGCTGTTTGAATTCAATTTTATTTATTATCTTTGTGGGTACAGAGTAGGTATATACGTATGGAGTACATGAGATGTTTTGATACAGGGATGCGCATAAAGAATCATGTAATGGAGAATGGGGTATCTGTCCCCTCAAGTATTTATTCTTTGTGTTACAAACAATAGTTATACTACTTTAGTTTTTTCCTTTTTCTTTCTTTTCTTTCTTTTATTTTTGAGACGGAGTGCAGTGGCGCAATATCGGTTCACTGTAAGCTCCGCCCCCTGGGTTTCACGCCATTCTCCTGCCTCAGACTCCCGAGTAGCTGGCACTACAGGCGCCCGCCACTACACCCGGCTAATTTTTTGCATATTTAATAGAGACGGGATTTCACTGTGTTAGCCAGGATGGTCTCGATCTCCTGACTTCGTGATCCACCCGCCTCAGCCTCCCAAAGTGCTGGGATTACAGGGATGAGCCACCACGCCCGGCAGTGTTTTTTTTTTTTTTTTTTGATGGAATTTCACTCTTGTTGTCCAGGCTGGAGTGCAATGGCATGATCTCAGATCACTGCAACCTCTGCCTCCCATGTTCAAGTGATTCACCTACCTCAACCTACCAAGTAGCTGGGATTACAGGTGCCCACCACTATGCCCAGATCATTTTTGTATTTTTAGTAGAAACGGGGTTTCACCATATTGGTCAGGCTGGTCTCGAACTCTGACCTCAGGTAATCCACCCTCCTTGGCCTCCTAAAGTGCTGGAATTATAGGCGTGAGCCACCGCACCTGGCGTCTTCTAGGTTTTTTTTTTTTTTTTTTTTTTTGAGGCAGAGTCTCGCTCTGTCGCCCGGACTGGAGTGCGGTGGCCGGATCTCAGCTCACTGCAAGCTCCGCCTCCCGGGTTCATGCCATTCTCCCGCCTCAGCCTCGGAGTAGCTGGGACTACAGGCGCCCGCCACCACGCCCGGCTAATTTTTTGTATTTTT
>NW_016807065.1:324178-329776 GCF_001698545.2 Rhinopithecus bieti
GCCCGGCTGTCTTCTAGTTATTTTTAAATGTACAATTAAATTATTACCCAAAGCCGGGCACAGTGGCTCACGCCTGTAATCTCAACACTTTGGGAGGCCGAGGTGGGCGGATCACCAAGATTAGCCAGGTGCTGAAGTCCCAGTTACTCCAGAAGCTGAGGCAGAAGAATCACTTGAACCTGGGAAGAGGTTGCAGTGAGCCGAGACCGTGCTACTACACTCCAACCTGGGTGACATGTAATTGACTATAGTCACCCGCTTAGGCTATCAATCTTGTACTGTTTTTATATTCTTCCTTGCAATCTTCCCAGAAGCAGTGGATTTCTGAGGATCAGAGAGGGAAATAGGCTTGCCTGGGGTCACACAGCAAGTTTGGGCACAGCTGGGATAGATTTCCTGGCCAGTGAGGTCTGTTTATTTCCTAACCTTGAGGCGGCTGCATGTCTGTGTAGATCTGATCCTAGTGGTGCTCCAGGGCTCTGAGCACCTCTGTCTCTCCCCTGCTGTTCATCTTCTTTCAGGGTCCTCCTGGAAACCCAGGAATTCCAGGCCTCCCAGGAGCCGATGGCCCTCCGGTAAGAACCACGAGCTGGGAAAAGTAGGAAGGAGAAGGGGGAAGCTTGGGAATTGGAATGGCAAGTTTTGGTCTCTGACAACTTAGAATGTTTCTTCCCCAGGGTCACCCAGGACATGAAGGCCCCACGGGAGAGAAAGGGGCCCAGGTGAGTGACCAGGAGGTTAGGCTGGGTTGGGGATGAGGGTCGGGAGGCAGGGCCTGGAGTCAGGGGCCACAGAGGAGAGAGATGAGGACTCTTAGAATGTGGAAAGGACTGTCTGGAATGGCACTGACCTTATCTTCCTCTCAGGGTCCACCAGGGTCGGCAGGCCCTGCGGGCTATCCTGGACCTCGGGGAGTGAAGGTAGGTGATACCGGGGGCTTGCAGGTAGGAGTGATTTACCAGCTTTGGGTTCAGGGATGTGACGCAGCTCCATCGGAAACTTCTGAATGTGTGGAGAGGGGAATCAGTTGGTCAGGCCAGATGTCGTGGGGCTGTGGTTTGGAGCTGCACAGCCAAGGACAGCCTTACAGTGTGGTTGTCACCATGTCACCTTGTTGTTGAAAACAGCTAAACCCATTAGAGGCCGAACACATTTATTTCTTTTTTCTTTTTCTTTTTTCTTTTTTTTTGAGACAGAGTCTCGCTTTGTCACCCAGGCTGGAGTGCAGTGGAGTGATCTCGGTTCACTGCAACCTCTGCCTCCTCCCTGATTCAAGCGATTCTCCTGCGTCAGCTTCCCGAGTAGCTGGGACTACAGGCATGCACCACCAGGCCTGAGTAATTTTTGTATTTTCAGTAGAGACAGGGTTTCACCATGTTGGCCAGGTTGGTCTCAAACTCCTGACCTCAGGTGATCCACCCTCCTTGGCTTCTCAAAGTGGCTGGGATTACAGGCGTGAGCCACTGCGCCTGGCCCAAGGGTTGTGTTAACCCAAACTCAGAATCACATAATCTATATGCATAGTAATGCTGGGTTAAGCCAAGAGCTGCACCTTGGCTAAATAGAGGTGCAGGGGCATTAGACAAGCTTAGACACACTATGATCAAGGAATTGGCTATACTGTAGCAGGCACAGAGTCTGGCAAGTATCACCCTCAGAGTTACATTGTAGCCAAGCATAGTTACATTTTTTATCTTTTTTGTTTTTGGTTTTGTTTTTGAGACCTGGTTCTGCTCTTGTTGCCCAGGCTGGAGTGCAGGGACACCATCTGGGCTCATCGCAACGTCTGCCTCCCGGGTTCAAATGATTCTCCTGTCTCAGCCTCTCGAGTAGCAGTATTACAGGCATATGCCGCCTTGCCTGGCTAATTTTTGTATTTTTAATAGAGAAAGGGTTTCTCCGTTGGTCAGTCTGGTCTTGAACTCCTGACCTCAGGTGATCCGCCCGCCTTGGCCTCTCAAAGTGCTGAGATTACAGGCGTGAGCCACCACACCCAGCCCTAAACGTTTTATTTTTTTAGAGACAGGGTCTTCTCTGTTGTCCAGACTGGAATATAGTAGCATAATCATGGCTCACTGCAGCCTTCAACTCCTGTGCTCAAGTAATCCCCTCATTTTAGCCTCCTGAATCGCTAGGACTATGGGCGTATGCCACCAGGCTTGGCAGTTTTTTTCGTTTGATCACTCACTGCAGCCTGGAGCTCCCAGGCTCAATCAATCCTCCCACCTCACCCTCCCAGGTAGCTGGGACTACAGGTGCACGTCACCACATCTGGCTACTTTTTTTTCTTTTTTGTACTTTTTGTATAGATGAGGTTTTCCTATGTTGCCCAGGCTGGTCTGGAAATCCCGGGCTCAAGCAATCCTCCAGCCTCTGCCTCCCAAAATGTTGGGATTACAGGCGTGAGCCACCATGCCCAGCTTCTAGTTACATTAATTGACCCCTAGTTGAGTCTAGTTACACTGTAACCAGTCCCTACTCTGTAGTAGTTGAGTCTAGTTACGTTGTAGCCAAAGCTAGAGAACAACTTGCAGCCAAGCTCAGTTACATTGTTTCTCTGTGGCTGGAGACTAACCACATGGGTTGTATTGGATCCAAGTGCATTATCATTGTAGCCACTGAGCTCAGAGATGTTGCAGCCAAGCGCAGTTTTCAGAGTTTGGTATGAGCAGCATCCAGACTTGTACTAAGCGCTGTCTCCATAGCCAAGCACAGAGTCGCCTTGTAGCTGGCACAATGGGGAACATTCCTTTGCCTTTATAATGAGGTCCAGGCCTGGAATGTTCATCCTCTTTCTTCTGCCAGAAGGAACTGTGGACAAAGCGTCTCCAGGAGATGGGAATCACTTGGAAATTTGGCCTTCCCCGCACACCCCCGCACAGATGACCTTGGGAGGCCTCCAGTGGGGAGGGAGGGGTCTCTGGGGAAAGATCGTTTCTTCTGAAGCTGCCCCTCCCAGCTTCTGCCTAGCATCCTCTTGGGACTATCCTGGCTGCTTTAGAGCAGGGGACCGAGTCTGGGTTCCTTCTTAAGCAGGGAAGAAGCTTGAGAGCATTTTTATTTTTCAGGGCACTTCAGGCAACCGGGGCCTCCAGGGGGAGAAAGGCGAGAAGGTGAGGAGAGAAGGAATTCACCAGAGGAGAGGGAGCCCCAGTCATGGGGTCCTGGCTGTGTCCCTTCCCCGAGGCCCTCACTTCTGGCCCCTGTCTCTCTCACGCAGGGAGAGGACGGCTTCCCGGGCTTCAAGGGCGATGTGGGGCTCAAAGGTGATCGGGTAAGACCAGCTCCAGATGAGGGGTGGTGTGGGTCTGGGGGGCTCGGGGAAGATGGGAAGGGGATGAGCTGGGGCTAGACAGAGCAGGAAGGACAAAAGATGGATATTAAAGACTCTCCTTTTTCTTCCAGGGGAAACCCGGAGCTCCAGGTCCCCGGGGAGAGGATGGTCCCGAGGGGCTGAAGGGGCAGGTGGGGAAGGCTGGCGAGGAGGGGCCCCCAGGCTCAGCTGGGGAGAAGGTAAATGACTCCACCCTCCAGCCTCCCACAGTCAAGAGGTCTCCAACCTTTTCCCTCTGCCCTTTGCCCTTTGCCCTTTTATTAAACCTTCGACCTCAGGAGGTTGCTACCATCCTTGTCATCTTTAATTCCTCAGCTCAGCATTATAGAGCAATTTAATGCACCCAACTTATGTGCTTATCTCCATAACCAACACATGCAATAGGCATTTTCATCCCATTTTACAGACAAGGAAAACTGAGACTTGGAATGGCTGATTGACCTGCCCAAGGATATGCCCCTAGCAGGCAGGAGCAAGGACTTGAACTTTGTTTCCCTGACTCCCATCCCATTAGCCCATTCACCATGCCCCAGCCAGCCTGACCTTTCCTCCTCTGACCTCCAGGTTGCAATTTCTGACCTTTGTCCCATAACCTCTCTGCAGGGCAAGCTTGGGGTACCAGGCCTCCCAGGTTATCCAGGACGCCCTGGACCTAAGGTAGGAAACTGGGGGTGGAGGTGGAGATGGAGATGGGCAGGATTCAGAGACTAACATCCAGGGGTCCAGGCTGTGGTCTTGGGGGATGAGCTGCCCACCCCAAGGGCCATTGAGAGAATGTAAAATGTGGGCTTTGGCCAGGCATAGTGGCTCATGCCTATAATCCCAGCACCCTGAGAGGCTGAAGTGAGAGGATTGCTTGAGCCCAGGAGTTCAAGACTACACTGGGCAACATGGCAAAATGTTGTCTCTACAAAAACATACAAAAATTAGCCAGATGTGGCCAGGCGTGGTGGCTCGTGGCTGTAATCCCAACACTTTGGGAGGCAGAGGCAGGTGGATCACTCGAGGCCAGGAGTTCGAGACCAGCCTGACCAACATGGAGAAACCCTGTCTCTACTAAAAATTCAAAATTAGCCAGGCATGGTGGCGCATACCTGTAATCCCAGCCACTCAGGAGGCTGAGGCAGGAGAATTGCTTGAACCCAGGAGGCAGAGGTTGCAGTGAGCCAAGATCATGCCATTGCACTACAGCCTGGGCAACAAGAATGAAACTCCATCTAAAGAAAAAAAAAAAATTAGCCAGATGTGGCCGGGCACAGTGGCTCACAGCTGTAATCCCCACAATTTGGGAGGCAGAGGCAGGTGAATCACTTGAGGTCAGGAGTTTGAGACCAGCCTGGCCAATGTGATGAAACCCTGTCACTACTAAAAATACAAAAAAATTAGCTGGGCATAGTAGCATGCACCTGTAATCCCAGCTACCCAAGAGGCTGAGACAGGAGAATTGTTTGCCACTGCACCCCAGCCTGGGTGACAGAGGGGTACTCCGTCTCAAAATTTTTTTTTAAAGTGAGCTTTGGCATCAGACAGACTTGGGCTCAAATACCCTCTTACCTGCTACGTGATCTTGGGCAAGTTTCTTGAGCCTGTTTTCTCTGCTGTGAAACAGACGTCCCAGTAATTTCCATCTCATCAATTTGATTATAATAGTGTTGATAATGGTGATGATGACAGTGATTATAAAACTGTAGGATCCTTTCATTTGGTGTGATTAAGTTTCATTCACCAACAATATCAGTTAAAGGGGAAAATCATAGAATCATAAAATACACATAGTACATATCTTGAATTAATTATAACTTACAGTCAAATGTACTTATGCAAAAACGTACTTATATAAAAACATAACATTTGTTTGCCAATGTTTTGATGAGTGAGGATACTGATGAGATTCATTTTTCTGCCTAAACTATACCCATATTGTATCACTGATGAGTTCTGTTTCTATAGAGTAGAGGAGGAACCTAAAGACATTTGGGGCTGGGTGCAGTGGTTCACGCCTGTAATCCCAGCACTTTGGGAGCCTGAGGCGGGCGGATCACAAGGTCAGGAGATTGAGACCATCCTGGCTAACACAGTGAAACCCTGTCTCTGCTAAAAAATACAAAAAACTAGCCGGGCGAGGTGGTGGGCGCCTGTAGTCCCAGCTACTCGGGAGGCTGAGGCAGGAGAATGGCATGAACCCAGGAGGTGGAGCTTGCAGTGAGCCGAGATCCGGCCACTGTACTCCAGCCTGGGCGACAGAGCCAGACTCCATCTCAAAA
>NW_016807065.1:331797-350185 GCF_001698545.2 Rhinopithecus bieti
ACTCTGTCGCCCAGGCTGGAGTGCTGTGGCGCAATCTTGGCTCACTGCAAGCTCTGCCTCCTGGGTTCATGCCATTCTCCTGCTTCAGCCTCCCAAGTACCTGGGACTACAGGTGCCCGCCACCACGCCCGGCTAATTTTTTGTATTTTTTAGTAGAGACGGCGTTAGCCAGGATGGTCTCGATCTCCTGACTTCGTGATCCGCCCACCTCGGCCTCCCAAAGTACTGGGATTACAGGCATGAGCCACCGCACCCGGCCTTTCTTTCTTTCTTTCTTTCTTGCTTGCTTGCTTGCTTTCCTTTCAGACAGGGTGTCGCTCTGTCATTCAGGCTGGAGTGCAATAGTGCAATCATAGCTCATTGCAGCCCCCAATTCTTGGACTCAAGCAGTCCTCCTCCCTCAACCTCCTGAGTAGCTGGGAACCACAGGTGCACATCACCTGATGAATTTTTTAATGTTTTACAGAGTCAGGGTCTCGCTATGTTGCCCAGGCTGATCTCAAACTCGCAGCTTCAAGTGATTCTCCTACCTTGGCCTCCCAAAGTGCTGGGATTACAAATGTAAGCCACTGTACCTGGCACAGACTAAGGTTTTAGAAAGTCCTTGTGTGCATGTGTTCAGGACCCTCGAAGAGTGTTGGGGCCAGGTGTGGTGGCTCACACCTGTACTCTCAGCACTTTCAGAGGCTGAAGTACGAGAATCGCTAGAGGCCAGGAGTTCAAGACCAGCCTGGGCAACATAGTGAGACCCCATATCTACTAGAAATTTATTTTTAAAATTAGCTGGACATGGTGGCGTGCATCTGTAGTCCCAGCTATTCAGGAGGCTGAGGCGGGAGGATCACTTGAGCCCAGGAGATTGAAGCTGCAGTGAGCTGTGATTGCACCACTGCACTCCAGCCTGGGTGACAAAGTGAGACTTTGTCTCTTAAAAACAAAACAAACAAAAAAAGAGTATAGGGACCATGGAAACCCCAGATGGGAAGGGAGAGTAGAGGGAGCCTGAAATGGGCTTTGAGGTGGGATGCCACCACAGACTGGGTAACTTGGGCGACTGTTTTTTCTGATCTGAACTCAGTCTGCACAGTGAGGTGTGGGAGAGGATATCAGAGCCTGTGATGTCTTCCCCCAGGTGGAGGAACGGTTCCTCCGGCATGGACTGGAGTCAGTTAACAAATATTAAAAAGCACTCACCGTGTGCTAGGCAGTGGGGTATAAGACCAGTGAGCTATGCTACAGTGGGGGAAAACGGTCATTGATTAAGTAAGTCAATAAGGGTCATTTCAGGCCGGGCGCGGTGGCTCAAGCCTGTAATCCCAGCACTTTGGGAGGCCGAGATGGGCGGATCACGAGGTCAGGAGACCAAGACCATCCTGGCTAACACGGTGAAACCCCGTCTCTACTAAAAAATACAAAAAACTAGCCAGGCGACGTGGCGGGCGCCTGTAGTCCCAGCTACTTGGGAGGCTGAGGCAGGAGAATGGCGTAAACCCAGGAGGCGGGCCTTGCAGTGAGCTGAGATCCGGCCATTGCACTCCAGCCTGGGCGGCAGAGCGAGACTCCGTCTCACAAAAAAAAAANAAAAAAAAAAAAAAAAGGGGTCATTTCAATGCAATTGTTCTTGGGAAAACAAAATGGCACAATATGTGACAGACAGAGGGTAACTTCGGCAGTGTGGAAGCCAGGATGGTGGCAGAAAGGCATTCTAAGGAGGTGACATCTGAATGAGATCTAAATGGTCAGGAGTGGCTGACTTTGTGGAGACCTAGGAGACGGGAATTTCAGCCAAAGAGAGCAGCCAGTGCAAAGGCCCTGAGGCAGCAATATACTGCTGTGCCCAAGGAACATCGAGGAGGTCAGTTTTGCTGCAGTGAAATGAGAAGGGAGGAGGGGAAGTGAGAGGAGAGAAGAGGGCTGCCTTGTAGGAGGCTGGGGCTGTAGAGACCAAGGAAGCTTCTGGAATCAGTGACCTGGGGATGCCTCAAAGGATGGTATGAGGGGCCAGTTCCACCCACCACTCACTCCTCACCCTCATGTCTTCTTTCTAATTCTCTCCACTCAGGGATCCATTGGATTTCCCGGGCCCCTGGGACCCATAGGAGAGAAAGGGAAGTCGGTGAGTCATGACCAGGGGTAAGGGAGAGGGGCAAACTTGTCTGAGGGAAACAGCATGTGTGGTTGTGTCTGATGATGGGTAGACCCTGAGTGTCTATGTCTATGCCTGGAAGCACTTGTGTGCACACATGCTGTTGTATGCAATGCATGACACATGTAGGTGATTACACATGGTATTAACATGAATATGACCTTAAGTATGTGTATGTGTGTTTCATGTATCTTTCTTTTTTTTTTTTTTTTTGAGACGGAGTCTCGCTCTATCGCCCAGGCTAGAGTGCAGTGGTGCGATCTCGGCCTCCCTGGTTTAAAGATTCCCTGCCTTAGCTTACCAAGTAGCTGGGACTACAGGCGCCTGCCACCATGTCCGGCTAACTTTTTGTATTTTTTAGTAGAGACGGGGTTTCACCGTGTTAGCTAGGATGGTCTCCATCTCCTGACCTCGTGATCCACCCGCCTCGGCCTCCCAGAGTGCTGAGATTACAGGCGTGAGCCACCGCACCTGGCTTCATGTATCTTTCAATATAAATGAGACAGGTTTTGAATGCCGCAGCCTGCAGGCCTGTGCCTGGGTGAACAAAGGCATGAATCTGCATGCACTTTGCATGATGGTGGGCATGAATGTGTGCAAGAAGCTTGTACACATGCGTGAAAGGACATGTGTATACACATGTGTGTGTTTCCGTGCACACTGAGTGATGTGTATACAGGCATGTATTGTATTTGTGTTATGTGTGTATTGTAACAGTGTTAGTGAACATTGTATTTACATTCATGAGTGTATGTATACTGCTGCGCTTATCAGGACAAAGTCCTCAGATGAATGTGGGCCTGCATATGTTGACAGTGTATATACATGTGTGCAAGAGATGCATTGCATGATGAGTTCTGTGTCATCTTCAGGCTATGGATTGCCAAATGCATGCCATGATTGCATGCAATCATGTATGCATACTGCACAACTGTGATAAATACATGTCTCTGTGGCCAAAGATGCTTGCACGTTTGGACTCTGTAGATGCAATCATAGTTACAATTGTGTGTTTGAGATCTGTGTGGTTTTGAGTATAAGTTGTATTTGTGTGTATGTGTATGACTGAAAGCCTCGTGAATAAATGTGTGGCAGACAGCTTTCTGGGTCTGTGATTGGGTGCCTTTTGTGTTTGCATCATGCCTTTGCACCCTAATTCTCTTCTGCTTTCTCTCTTACAATTTATTTTCAGGGAAAGGCAGGACAGCCAGGCCTGGAAGGAGAGCGGGGACCACCAGTAAGAAAATAGAGAGTGCCCCCTACCCTGCTGGGACCTGGGGACAGGGCTGGGAAGGAAAGGTGGTGGAGAGGTCATCAGAGGGCAGGGAAAGGGTTTGGGTTATATCAATGTCCCTGGAGAGAGAGTCACAAGGGGAGGGGACCTGGAAGACTTGGTCTCATCTCCCAGGCTCCCCCACCTCTTCATATCTGATCTTTGCCTTTTTTTTTGTTCAGGGCTCCCGTGGAGAGAGGGGGCAACCGGGTGCCACAGGGCAACCAGGCCCCAAGGTATGGGATGGGTGGGCAGTCAAGGCCCCCCATGCCTCAGGCTCAGCCAGTCCCTCCCAGTTCTTCCCAGTTGAGTTTGTTCTGGGGCCTGAGTCTCATTCACTCTGTCCTAGGGCGATGTGGGCCAGGACGGGGCCCCCGGGATCCCTGGAGAAAAGGTGAGTGTGTGTGTGTGTGTGTGTGTGTGTCTGCATGCATGTGCATGTGTATGTGTGTCAGAGAGAGAGAGAGAGAGATTCTGAGTGGAGGACAAGCCCAAGAGATGAAGAGACGTTATAATGCAGTAGTAAGAGCACAGTTTAATTGGGTATGGTGGTGCACGCCTGTAGTCCCACCTACTCTGGAGGCTGAGATGAGAGGATTGCTTGAGCCCAGGAGTTGGAAGCTGCCGTGAGCTAATCACACCACTGCACTCCAGCTTGGGTGACAGAGCAAGACTCCATCTTTAAGAAAAGAAAAAAAGGAGCACAGCCTCTGAAGTCAGAGAGCCATGAGTTCAAGTGCTGGCTCTGCCACTCACCTACTGTGTGACCTTGGGCAAGTCACTTAACCTCTCTGTGCCTTGGTTTCCTCCTCTGTAAAATGGGAGTAACTTCAGTCTCCCAGCCGCAGTGGTGAATAAAATGACTGACTGTGCGGAGAATGCCGTGCCCATGCCTGGCATGCAGTAAGCACTCAATGTGTGCTAGATCCTATTGTCATTATGTGGGGCTCACGGAGTGGGCAGAGAGGCAGGAAGGATGAGACAATGACTTCCGGTTCCATTTCAGGGCCTCCCTGGTCTGCAAGGCCCTCCAGGATTCCCTGGGCCAAAGGGCCCCCCTGTGAGTGAGGTCACCCTCATTGGGGGTTGGGTGGGTGGAGGATGTGGGAAGGGACGAAGCCCTGTATCTGTGCCCCAACTCTTTCCCACCTCATCTGCAGGGTCACCAAGGTAAAGATGGGCGACCAGGGCACCCTGGACAGAGAGGAGAATTGGTGAGTAACCCCTCAACCTTTGATTCCTGATCCTTTTTTCTTGTGTGTGTGTGTGTGTGTTTTGTTTTATTGTTTTGTTTTGTTTTTGAGACACAGTCTCACTCTGTCACCCAGGCTAGAGTGCAGTGGGGCGATCTTGGCTCACTGCAACCTTTGCCTCCCGAGTTCAAGCAATTCTCCTGCCTCAGCCTCCTGAGTGGGACTACAGGCGCGTGCCACCGTGCCTGGCTAACTTTTGTATTTTTAGTAGAGACGGGGCTTCATCATATTGGCCAGGCTGTTCTCAAACTCTTGGCTTCGAGTGACCCACCCGTCTCTGCCTCCCAAAGTGCTGTGATTACAGGCATGAGCCACTGCACCAGTGGCCAGATTCCTGATCCTATCAGGTCTTCCCTGTCTCCCCGTCCCCCATCCCTTCCCCCATGTAACACCCCCCACCCCATTTAATTTTCTCTCTAGGGTTTCCAAGGTCAGACAGGCCCGCCTGGACCAGCTGGTGTCTTAGGCCCTCAGGTCAGAATGGACTCCATAAATCTCCCTTGTTTTGTACCAGTTGGGGGATACTTAGGGGAAGGCTGGACTCCTAAGCAACTCCCCTGGGCCACCCCAACTCAAGAGGAACCTTCTTCCTCACCAGGGAAAGACAGGAGAAGTGGGACCTCTGGGTGAAAGGGGGCCTCCAGGCCCCCCTGGACCTCCTGGTGAACAAGGTCTTCCTGGCCTGGAAGGCAGAGAGGGGGCAAAGGTGAGACACTGTCCATTAGAGATCTTGGTTGAACATCCAAGATCAACCAAAGGCTCAGAATCAGTCTCATGGGGAAGGGGCCTGAGTCACAGACTGGACGGAGACATCCCCTCCCTGGAGCTTGACTTCCCTCCTCTGCACTCCTGCAGGGGGAGCTGGGACCACCAGGACCCCTTGGGAAGGAAGGGCCAGCTGGACTCAGGGGCTTTCCCGGCCCCAAGGGGGGCCCTGGGGATCCGGTGAGTATCTTTGGAGACCCTCCTGCATGTCCCTTAGAGAAGGAAAGGATGGGGGGGGTCAGGGGAGGGATGGGGGAGTGGCATTTGGGGTGTGGGAAATGATGAAAGCAAAAAAATGCTGGAGGGAACTGGGGAGGGCAGACCCCTCAAAGCTCAGTGTCCAGTCCCAGGAGAGAGGTGGGGACTGTGAGCTCCCCACAGAGGAAGACAGGACTTGGGGACACCCTTGGGAGTCTCTTGACTGTGAATTATCTCCTACTTCAGGGACCTACTGGCTTGAAGGGTGATAAGGGCCCCCCGGGGCCTGTGGGGGCCAATGTAAGTATAACCCCCTGTACTGGGTGGGGGCAGGGTGGAGGGAACTCAAGGTGTCTTGGAAGCTTGACATTGTCATGATAAAACCCATGATGGAGGCCAAGGCAGGCGAATCACTTGAGGCCAGGAGTTCGAGATCAACCTGGCCAACACGGTGAAACCCTGTCTCTACTAAAAATACAAAAATCAGCCAGGCATGGCAGTGAATGCCTGTAATCCCAGCTACTCTAGAGGCCAAGACAGGAGAATCACTTGAACCTGGGAGGTGGAGGTTGCAGTGAGCCAAGGTCAGTTCTGTTGCTCACTGGCTGGGCCGTTGTATTCCTTGGCAAGCCTCAGTTTCCTTGTCTGTAAAATAGCCATGATGAGAAGCCTCCTCTCATGTATGATCACAAACCTCATTGAGATCATTTATCCAACAAATACTTACCTGTGTGTTGGCCACCAACATATAAAAACCCCTTTTCTTGGGCCAGGTGTGGTGGCTCATGCCTATCATCCTAGCTCTTTGGGAGGCTGAGGCTGGAGGATCGCTCGAGCCCAGGAGTTTGAGACCAACCTGGGCAACATAGCCAGGCCCTGTCTCTACAAAAGTATATATATATATATATGCCGCCAGGAGGACTTTGGCTTTTGTTCTAAGTGAGATGGGAGCCATGGAGGGTTCTTGAGCAGGGGAGGAATGTGCCCAGCCCCTCAAGTACTCACAGGCACCCTCTGGCCCCTGCAGGAAGGGAACAGGTTAGATACAATCCTGGTAACCACAGAACTCAGTGCCTGGTGACTTAAAAATCCTCCATAAAAGAGAGCTACTACTGGTATTATTCCTGATTCGTCACCCTGTTTTCAGGGATCCCCTGGTGAGCGGGGTCCTGTGGGCCCAGCAGGAGGCATTGGACTTCCTGGCCAAAGTGGCAGCCAAGGCCCCGTTGGCCCTGCAGGCGAGAAGGGGTCCCCGGTAAGTGACTTGCCCATCCCATTCTTAGGGCCTCCTCAGGGTCTGGCCCTGCCACATCCCAGGACATGGCTCCTGCAGGACATTCTTGCCCTGACATCCCCCTTTCCATTCCCACAACAGGGAGAACGTGGCCTCCCTGGCCCCACCGGCAAAGATGGGATCCCGGGGCCCCTGGGGCCTCTGGGACCCTCTGGAGCTGCTGGGCCTTCTGGCGAGGAAGGGGACAAGGTGAGGGGCTCACAGAGAGGAAGGGTCCAGGGGAGGACGGGGGTGAACGGAAGCTGGGTCTTCATCCCATTTCCTCTGCAGGGAGATGTGGGTGCCCCTGGACACAAGGGGAGTAAAGGCGATAAAGGAGATGCGGTGAGTGGAGATCCCCAGTGAGGCGGGGTGGGGTAGGTAGCAGAAGAGAGAGGAGGCCAGGGATGTAGAGATCATTCTTCATGGGGTAGGACAGGCCATGGAATTTTCTGCTGTCCAGGGTACCATCTTGATACCTACATGCAACAGAACGTACTTGAGCTTCCTGGAGCAATGGGTCCACAGAACCCAAATGCGGAGAGGATAGGGATAGCTGGAGCTCCCAAAGAACTGGAAAGGCACTGGGGTGTGGGTAACCTCCTTCTCCATTCTTAGTGACATGTCCTTCCCTCTGCCTGTGACTCTGCATGGCAGGCACTGAGGCATCTGATACCCAACTTCTCCCCGAACGTCAGCCCCAGTGTCTTCCACCATTGAGCCAGCTTCGTCCCTGGGTCTTGGTGGAGCTTGTGAGGAAAGGTCCTGATGGCCAGGGCTTGGCTTAGGACAGATGTTTGTCTGATCCCGTCAGTTGGTGGCTGAGAAGACAAGATTTGGGGGGATGTAGCTGTTGCTGCCTGGTAGGGGATGTGGGTTGGGAGGCAGTGATTGATAGCTCCAGTGCCCTCTCTAATCTTAAACCTGAAGGAATTTTTTGATTCCATTTCCTGTTCCCCCAGGGCCCACCTGGACAACCAGGGATACGGGGTCCTGCAGGACACCCAGGTCCCCCGGTGAGTGTCCCCAGCTTTGCAGTCCTTCTCTGGATCCTTGATGGGAGGGATAGTGGGAGCAAATGACAGTGGAAGTACACTGACTCAATCCAAACCTCAAACCCAACCCTGATCCTCCCTCAGTACCGACACCCAATGTGAACTCACTCCAAGAATTGGAGTCAATCCTAATCCAACCATGTCATCCCTTCAATACCAACACTCTGTATGAACTCACCCTCAGAATCTTATTCAATCTCAACCCAACCATGTCTTCCCCTCAATACCAACACCCAATATGAACCCAACTCCAGATTCGGAGTCAACCCCAACCCAACCATGTTTTCTTCTCAATACCGACACCCAAGGTGAACTTAACCCCAGAATTTGGCACAATCTCAACCCAACCATGTCTTCCCCTCAGTGTCAACACTCAGTGTGAACTCAACCCCAGAATCTGGCCCAATCCGAACCCAACTATGTCTTTCCCTCAATACCAACACCCAATATGAACTCACCCCCAGAATTTGGCTCAATCCCAACTCCAACCATGTCTTCCCCTCAATGCCAACACCCAATATGTACTCACCCCCAGAATCTGAGTAAATCTCAACCCAACCATGTCTTCCCCTCAATACCAGCACCCAATATGAACTTGACCCCAGAATCAGAGTCAATTCCAACCCAACAATGTCTTCCTCTCAATGCCAACACCCAGTGTGAACTCAACCCCAGAACTGGACTCAATCCCAACTCCAACCATGTCTTCCCCTCAGTGACAACACCCAATGTAAACTCAACCTCAGAATTTCATTCAATCCCTGCCCAACCATGTCTTCCCCTCAATACCGGCACCCAATGTGAACTTGACCCCAGAATCGGAGTCAGTTCCAACCCAACAATGTCTTCCTCTCAATGCCAACACCCAATGTGAACTCAGCCCCAGAATCTGGCCTAACCCCAACCCAACCATGTCTTCCCCTCAGTGACTACACCCAATGTAAACTCAACCTCAGAATTTGATTCAATCCCTGCCCAACCACGTCTTCCCCTCAATACCAACACCCAAAATGGACTCAACCCCAGAATCTGGTTCAATCCTCATCCTCAACCTTGATATGCCCCTCTATATCAATGTTCAATATATACTCAGCCCTAAAATTGAGCTAAATTCTAACCTAAACCCAGCTCTGAACCCCATTTCAGCCCCAGTCTCAACTCTGCTCATGACCTTAACCTCAGTCCTACTCGAACCTTATCTTCAGCCAGACACGGTGACTCATGCCTGTAATCTCAGTACTTTGGGAGGCCAAGGCAGGTGGATCACCTGAGGTCAGAAGTTCAAGATCATCCTGGCCAAAACGGTGAAACCCCATCTCTACTAAGAATACAAAAAAACTTACCCGGGCATGGTGGTGGGCCCCTGTGATCCCAGCTACTTGGGAGGCTGTGTCAGGAGAATTGCTTGAACCCCGGAGGCAGAGGTTGCAGTGAGCCAAGATCTCACCACTGCACTCCAGCCTGTGTGACAGAAGGAGACTCTGTCTCAAAAAAGGAAAAAAAAAAAAAGAGAGAGAGAGAGAGAGACAGAAAAAAAAAAAAAAAAAAAAGCCAGGCACGGTGGCACACGGTTGTAATCCCAGCTACTCCGGAGCCTGAAGCAGGAGAATCGCTTGAACCAGGGAGGCAGAGGTTGCAGTGAGCAGAGATCTCGCCACTGCACTCAAGCCTGGGTGACAGAGTGAGACTCCTCAAAACAAAACAAAGCAAAGCAAAACAAACAAAAACAAACAAACGAAAACGACGAACCAAACAAAAGTCTTATCTTCCAATCTCTTAACCAAGCCCTGACCCAGACCTGTCCTTTTGTGTTTATTTATTACCATACAATAGGAACATATGGCCCTATCCTTAACCCCGACTCTGACCCACTCTTCCAATACTGACCCCAGACCTGAACTCAAACTTTGAATATGACCCTGGCTCCAACCTCAAACCCAACCCTAAATTCCATCTGAACACCTTTTGAACCCTGCCCATGACCTGAACCTCAATGGCAAATCTGTTTAACACTTTGACTGTTTAACACTTTGACTCAACCCTTGACTTCATTCCCAAGCCCTGTTCCTTAACCTGGACCCCAACTCTAACTCAATCCTGACCCTCCCTAAACTTAATCTGAATCCCGACATCAACCCTTAACCTCAGTCTTGACCCTTGAGACTCAATCTACCCTAATCCCTGACCCAGACCTTAAATGTGCCCGGGTTTGTATTCTTCCAGGGAGCAGATGGGGCTCAGGGGCGCCGGGGACCCCCAGGCCTCTTTGGGCAGAAAGGAGATGATGGAGTCAGAGGCTTTGTGGGGGTGATTGGCCCTCCTGGACTACAGGTGGGTATCTGGGTTTGGGGGTGGCACCTCTGGTTCTGCCTACCTGGTGCCCCAATCTGGTTCTTTGTACCACAGGGGCTGCCAGGCCCTCCCGGAGAGAAAGGGGAGGTCGGAGACGTCGGGTCCATGGTATGCGCTCCCAGAGGAAGGTGGGAGCGGGAGGATGGTGGCTTTATAGGGTGGGGGCAGGCATTAGATTCATTTGAGGGACATTGTCATTTTAAGGGCCCTGAGGGTCACCAGCATCAAGAGTGGTATCTGTGGTCACTGTGGCCTTTTGGGCGGGGTGGGCTCTATGGTCACTGGATACTAATGCTGACCTTCCACAGGGTCCCCATGGAGCTCCAGGTCCTCGGGGTCCCCAGGGTCCCAGTGGATCAGAGGTGAGAACTCTTGGGGGGCCAGGATGGCTCAGAAATGGGGACACCCATTTCCTAAGAAGAGGATGTTGGGATTCCACTGTCCCACTCCTACCCCTTGCTGTCTCTCCAGGGCACTCCAGGACTGCCTGGAGGAGTTGGTCAGCCAGGCGCTGTAGGTGACAAGGTGAGTGAGGGAAGGCAGGGGCTGTACGGGGGGAAGAGATGAATCTAGTCCTATTGGGCAGGGACCTTCTGGGGAGCCCCTCCCTGTCTGCTAGGATGGGACCTTTCCCCACTCTCACTTTGCCTCCTGCAGGGTGAACCAGGGGAGGCTGGAGACCCAGGGCCTCCAGGAGCCCCAGGCATCCCGGTGAGTGACTGTGTGATGTGGTCCCTGCACCCAACTCAGGGAACCCCTGACCCCTGGGCATCTTGGGCCACTTTGACCTCTGGGCAGTCCAAGGTCATCCACTTACTCCTGTCCTGTGGCCATCCCTGATTACCTTGAGGAAGGACACCTGGAAGGTCTCAGATAGGGTTGCTATGTACAGTTCTGCAGGTTGCACACTGCACAAGACTGCATGGCCCAGGAGATAGGTGAGGGCTCAAATCTGAGTCATGAGTCCTAACTTGAGGATGAGCTGCCCAGAGGGAGCCCCTCTTCTAATTTGCTCAAGAGCAGCACATGGGCTAGGCCGACCTTGCACATGACCAGTGGGCACCTAGACCGTTCAGATCTTTCACTGTCATAAGTCCCAGCTCCTTCTGACCTTTGACCCTTGGACAAACTAGGCTACTCTGAACCCTGACCCCAGAAAAGTCTCAGACCACCCCAATGCCTGAATCCAAGTATGCCAATCCTTGATGCCTGGAGAGTCCAGACCACTCTGACCTCCGACCTCTTTCTGTAAAGGGGCCCAAGGGAGACATTGGTGAAAAGGGGGACTCAGGCCCATCTGGAGCTGCTGGACCCCCAGGCAAGAAAGGTCCCCTGGAGAGGATGGAGCCAAAGGGAACGTGGTGAGTCCTGGGGGGAAGTGGGGCAGACATGGGAGGGGCATTTGAGTGTACTTGAAGTCCTCCCAAACTTTTTTTTTTTTGAGATGGAGTCTTGCTCTGTCACCAGGCTGGAGTGCAGTGGCATGATCTCAGCTCACTGCACCCTCTGCCTTCCGGGTTCAAGTGATTCTTCTGCCTCAGCCTCCCGAGTAGCTGGGACTACAGGCATGCACCACCACACCCGGCTAATTTTTGTATTTTTAGTGAAGATGGGTTTTCACCATGTTGGCCAGGATAGTCTCGATCTCCTGACCTTGTGATCCACCTGCCTCGGCCTCCCAAAGTGCTAGGATTACAGGCGTGAGCCACCGTGCCCGGCCGAGGCTCTCCCAAACTTCTAGCCAGTGATTGCATCCTCTAATTTACTGATCTCATGAGCAACCCCCAGAACATGGATGAATGAATTAATGGGTGGATGGATGGATGAATGAATGAGTGGATGAATGGATGAATGAGTGAATTAATGAATGGACAAGTGAATAACTCAGTGGATGGATGAATATGTGAGTGAATAAATGGATGAACAAATGAGTGAATGAATGGATGAACGAGTGAATGAATGGGTGGATGAGTGAATTTAATTAATGGAAAAATGAATAAATCAGTGGACATATGAATATGTGAATGAATAAATGTGTACGAATAAATGAGCGAATGAATGAATGAGTAAATTAATGGATGAATAAGTAAATTAATAGATGCATGAATGTGAATGAATGGATGAATGAATGAGTGGCCAAATGGACAAACGAGTAAGTGAATGAATGAATGGATACATGAATGAATGGATAGATCCACAAGTGAACAAATGACTGAAGAGATGAGTATGAATGAATGGATAGATCCATAGGTGAACAAAATGACTGAAGAGATGAGTGAATGAATGGATGGATGGATGAATGAGTGAATTAGTGAATAAATGTGTGAATGAAACATAAACGTACAGTGGTTATACATCATTGAATGGCATGAAAGTTGATTTCACAGCGGATCATTCTAACGTTGTTGTAAAGGTTAAGGTTGAATTGGGTCAGATTTGGGGTGGATGTGGGATTTGGCCTTGAGGAGAAGGTTGAGGCCCTTCTTCCACCACAGTAGGGTTTGGGGTGGGTGGAGGTCAGGAAGGGGTTTAGCATCTGTGGGACCTCGACTTGAATCGCGTTGTTTAGAGTGTCCCTTCTCTGAGTGTGTGAATGGATGGATGAATGGATGGATGGATGGATGGATGGATGGATGGATGGATGGATGAATGGATGGATGGATGAATGGATAAATGGATAGATGAATGGATGAATGGATGAATGAATGGATGGATGAATGGATGGATGGATGGATGGATGGATGGATGGATGGATGAATGGATAAATGGATGAATGGATGGATGGATGGATGGATGGATGGATGGATGGATGGATGGATGAATGGCTGGATGAATGAATGAATAGACAAATGAATGGCCAGTTTTCTCTGTGAGACCCGAGCTGGGAGGCTGTGAGGAGGCTGCAGTGAGATCATGCGTGCAGCATTCCTAGCTCAGTGCCTGCACCCATGAAACACAAGAATGTTTGCTCTACCAAGCCAGGATTTTATGTTTTGTTCACTAATGTGTCCCCAGAAACCAAATTGTTCCTGGATACAGTTTATCTGTTCCATAAATGCATGATTGCTCCACAATTCAGAGATGTGATTATTAATCATTCTGTGTTCCAGGGCCCCACGGGGCTCCCCGGAGATCTAGGGCCCCCAGGAGACCCTGGAGTTTCAGTGAGTGTGACCCCCTCCCCAATCCTGGCATATTTCCTAATTCTGTCCCCGTTTCCCCACCCCCACAGACCTGGACCCTGACAGTGGAACCAATAACCTTCTTTTGCCCCCCAGCCCACCCCATTTCTCACGTACCCTCATCACCCCTCACAAATCTGTCTTCCCCCTCTGCAGGGCATAGATGGTTCCCCAGGGGAGAAGGGAGACCCTGGTGATGTTGGGGGACCGGTGAGTGGGAAAACAGAGGGTGTGGTGCTGAGATTGGGGGTTGGGGAGCTAATGAGTGAATTGGGGGGCAGGGGAGTAAGCTAGTGGGGTACCCAAGGTCCCTGCAGATGCTCCCGCTTCATCTCTCTGGGGACCCCCAGGAATGTGAGCAGCTTGAGGCAGTAGGTGGGAGGTGGGAGTGCCTGCTGCTCGGGTGATGCTTGGGGAAGGCTGTCCTCTGGTCCTAGGCGTCCTAAAACAGTCAGGCTCAAACAACGTTAGCTGAGACCAAAAGTGGTGTCCTTGTCTCCTTCAGGGTCCGCCTGGAGCTTCTGGGGAACCCGGCGCCCCTGGGCCCCCTGGCAAGAGGGTGAGTGATAAGCCACCTTCTGAATCTTCGGCTTACCTACAGTCCCCACTCACCTTACAGACCCCACTCACCTCACAGCCCCCACTCACCCACAGACCCCAACTCACCCACAGCCTCCACTCACCCACAGCCCCCACTCACCCACAGACCCCACTCACCCACAGACCCCACTCACTCCTCAGACCCCACTCACTCCTCAGACCCCACTCACCCACAGCCCCCACTCACCCACAGCCCCCCACTCACCCCTCAGACCCTGAGTCAGCCCCTAGACCCCGCTCATTGTCTTTCCCTTCCCAGGGTCCTTCAGGCCCCATGGGTCGAGAAGGCAGAGAAGGGGGGAAAGGTGCCAAGGTGAGTCCCCTGACAAGGGGAAGGGTCCCTGCACTACTCTAGGCCAACACTGGGGCCATCAGGAGAGGGTGGACCTGTGACCACCCCAGGCACCCACTCCCTCCAGATCCCAGATGCTTCTTGGCAGGGGGTCAGGAGGAAGGAACCCTCTGACTCTGGCCCACTCCCTTGCCTGTGTCCATTTCAGGGGGAACCAGGTCCTGACGGGCCCCAGGGAGGACGGGTCCAATGGGGGCTCGAGGGCCCCCTGGACGTGTGGGGCCTGAGGGTCTTCGAGGGATCCCTGGCCCTGTGGTGAGTGGAGCAGGGCAGGGGCGGGACAGGGTGCATCCAGCCCCTTTCTGCCTGCTCCCAGCTTGTGATCCCATCACCATTTGGAGGGGCTGCCCCTGGTGCATGGTGGGGGTGGTCCACACTAGGTTCTAACAGGGTGCAGCCCACCCCATGTTCTGTTCCATCCTCAGGGTGAACCAGGCCTCCTGGGAGCCCCTGGACAGATGGGCCCTCCCGGCCCCCTGGTAAGAGACTTGTTCATCCCTGAGGTCCTGGCTCTGAGGACCACTCTGGGCACCTAGTGACCACCTAGTGAGCATTGGTGCAGGATGACCCTCACTGACTGTCCATCTGAGTGTCCATACTGCCCGTCTCTACTAACCATCTGCTCTGACCTTCCACCTTGATGGTCTACACTGCCCATCTCTATAACCCTCTGCCCTAACCTTCCACCTTGATGGTCTACACTGCCCACCTCTACTAGCCCTCTGCTCTAACACTCCACCTTGATGGTCTACACTGCCCATCTCTACTAACCCTCTGCTCTGACCCTCCACTTTGATGGTCTACACTGACCACCCAGGCTGACCTTGGCCACTGACCACTCACGTTGTCCATCCTCCAATCAACCCCTCATTAGCTCTCATCATTCCACCTTGGTGGCCTACGCTGACCATCCCTTGACCCCCATCCCTGGTAATTCCCATTTGAAATCTGCATAATTTCCCATTTGACCATCCCCCAACCACCCACACAGACCTTGAGAGTTCACATTTGAGAATCCCTGACTGACCCTTGCTCTTCTCCCAGGGGCCCTCTGGCCTCCCAGGGCTGAAGGGAGACGCTGGCCCCAAGGGGGAAAAGGTAAGGACATCATTCCATTATTCTCTTCCCCATCTCCTCCCCTCTTTCCCTCTCTCCCTGGCCAGGGGGCTGGGAGATTGTCACATCTTCTGCTCCCAAACTCATCACCCTAAGGCTCCAGGAGAAAAACCTCCCTGAGTAGTCCCATGTCCTCCCCTGTCTATGCCTCTTTTGTCCTCCAGGGCCACATTGGATTGATCGGTCTCATTGGCCCCCCGGGGGAAGCCGGTGAGAAAGGAGATCAGGGGTTGCCAGGCGTGCAGGGACCCCCTGGTCCCAAGGGAGATCCTGTGAGTGTCCTGACCTCAGTGGGAAGAATATGTTTGAAGAAGGGGATGGGTTTAGAGACTGTGGGTGTGGGGTCTAAGAAACATGGGTCTGGATTAATGAGGGTGTGTCTAGGGAAAATAGGGGGCTGTATCTCAGAACTGGCAAGTTGGAGGCTATGTCTGAGGTTTGGGGTCTGTCTGTGGGGGAATTGGAGGCTTGTCTAGGGTTTGGGGTCTTCCGTTGGTGGGACTGAAGGCTTGTCTGGCGGTCTGTCAGGGCAGTAGGGTGAACCCCACCAATTCTGACCCTGACGTTCTTTCCCTAGGGTCCCCCTGGTCCCATTGGTTCTCTGGGCCACCCTGGGCCCCCAGGTGTGGCGGTGAGTATGCAGGGAATCTTTTGTGGGATGAGGTCACTATGGCGGGCCAGGCCAGGACCTCAGCTCTTCCTGTCTGTACCCTACAGGGCCCCCTGGGACAGAAAGGCTCAAAGGGGTCTCCGGTGAGTACACCCTGCTTCCGTGGGCTTACATATGCCAGTTCCCCCTCCTCTCCGCTCTACCAGAACCCTCCACGCCTCTGCCTTCATTTATTCATTTATTCATGCAATCGTGCCTTTGACAAATATTTATTCAACACCTACTGTTGTATTTCATCAGATCCAAAATGCCATCAATTATAAGATGTACCATTATTTTACAAACTGCTAGGAAAGAAAACAGTTCTGCCAAGTAAACTATGACTTGCCAAAGATGTTAAGAAGCTGATTTCAGAGACATTAAAACATGAAAAGAAAATTTGGGTCTGATGCTTAATGCTGAAAACTTCATGTCCCTTCCCCAAGGCTGTACGTGTGTGAGTGTGTGTTTGAGCATGTGTGTGAGTGTATGTGTGTGTGACAGTGTGTGTGTGTGTTGGTGGGAAGGGTCTCCATAGACAGAGTTCATTCTCCAAGTGACTTCTCCCTACAGGGGTCCATGGGCCCCCGTGGAGACACCGGACCTGCAGGCCCACCAGGCCCCCCGGTGAGTTCCACAGGGAGAGGGGGCTGGGCACCAAAACCTGGGGGGAGAGCAAGGACTATGTCTGGGTGTCCCCAGAGGGTCCTTCCGTGCCCACCACTGGTCCAGGCACACAGTAGGTGTTCAGAGGATGTCGGTGAAGAGGGTAGTTCCCTACAAAACCCCAAGGAAGGTCTGGCCTGGGAGGTGGGGTTGGGGAACACCCATGGGGCTCTGACCTGAGTCTTGTCTCTCGGACCCCATCTCTCCCTCCCTGTCTCTCTCCATCTTTCTTATCTGTCTCTGTCTTGATACTTGCGCCACTATTTCATCTTTTGTCTCTCTCCCCACTCTCTGTCCGTCTGTCTCTGCTTTTCTTGCGTTTTCTCTTTTGTCCTCTTACAACTTGGCTTCTCCCCATCTCTGAATTTGTCTCTTTCCTGTGTGTCTCTCCCTGTCTGCTTATCTCTCCTTTCTCTGTCTCTGCCCCTTGTTTATCTCTCTCCCTCCTCTTTCTCATTTGTGTCTCTCTGCCTCTTCATCTCTGCCTGTCTCTCTTTCTCCCGGTCTCTCCCTCCCCCATCTCCCCTCTCTTCTCTTCCGTCCCCATCCCCCACGCCCAGGGTCCCCCTGCCGAGCTGCACGGGCTGCGCAGGCGCCGGCGCTTCGTCCCAGTCCCGCTCCCAGTCGTGGAGGGCGGCCTGGAGGAGGTGCTGGCTTCGCTCACCTCGCTGAGCTTGGAGCTGGAGCAGCTGCGGCGTCCTCCTGGCACTGCGGAGCGCCCGGGCCTCATGTGTCACGAGCTGCACCGCAACCACCCGCACCTGCCTGATGGTGAGGTCCGGTCCCCCCGCCACTTGGATGGGCTGAGGTTGGGGATGTGGGGGGAGTTGGGGTCCGTCGAGTCCCATCCGGACTCACCCACCCTGCCTGGTTCTGCGGCAGGGGAATACTGGATTGACCCCAACCAGGGCTGCGCGCGGGACTCGTTCAGGGTTTTTTGCAACTTCACGGCGGGAGGAGAGACCTGCCTCTATCCCGACAAGAAGTTCGAGATCGTGAGTGCCCCAAACCTCTCATCCCCTCCCCCAGGAAGGGCTGTCTCCTGCTCCCCACACCCACACCCACCTTGTCTGGGACATTATCCTTCCTTCAACCGGCACTTACTGTATGCCAAGTCCTGTCTCAAGAGCTGGGACTACAGCAGAGGATCAAAAAGAAAAAATATAAGGCCAGCGTGGTGGCCCATGCCTATAATCTCAGCATTTTGTGAGGCTGAGGCGCGAGGATCGCTTGAGGTCAGGAGTTCGAGATCAGCCTCAGCAACATAGCAAAACCCCGTTTCTACAAAAATTTAAAAATTGACCAGGCATGGTGGTGTGAGCCTGTAGTCCCAGGTACTCTGGAGGCTGAGGTGGGAGGATCTTTTGAGCCCTAGAGGTGGAGGTTGCAGTGAACCAAGATTGTGCCACTGCACTCCAGCCTGGGTGACAGAGCAAGACTCTGTCTCAAAAAAAAAAAAAAAAAAAAAAAAAAAAAAAAAAAAAAAAAAAAAAAAAAAAAAAAAAAAA
>NW_016807065.1:351931-366240 GCF_001698545.2 Rhinopithecus bieti
AAAAAAAAAAAAAAAAAAAAAAAAAAAAAAAAAAAGAAAGAAAGAAAAAAAGAAAGAAAGAAAGAGAAAAAGCATTATTAAGATATTTTGTATTTTTTTCATATTAGCTTTTCAAAATCTGATGGAGATTTTACATTTATAGTACATCACAATTTAAATGCTAAATTTTATTGGGAATATTTGATCTATATTTAGATTTCACAAAACCACTGAACAACAGTTCAAAAAGTAGATTCAGACTCAAGTTGTTCCAGACATAAGCTTTCTGATAACTGGATTAAAGCTCAGTCACGTTATGAATTTTTTTAAGTAAAAGAAAATTAAATGAAGTTAAAAAAAAAAAAAAAAAGTCCCAGCCAGGCATAGTGGTGTGCACCTGTAGTCCCAGCTACTTGGGAGGCTGAGATGAGAGGATGACTTGAGCTCAGGAGATGGAGGCTGGAATGAGCCAGAATTGTGCCAGTGCACTCCAACTTGGGCAAAAGAGCAAGACCCCAAACCCCACTCACCAAAAAAGGGAAAAAAATTAAATAAAGTAAAAAAAAGTCCCTCCTTCACACTGGCCACATTTCAAGACACATGGCTGCCATATTGGACAGGGCAGAAATCGGGTATTCAGAAGACAGTGAGCTCTCTAGATCCAGTGGCTCACATGAGTGGAGGTAGAGTTGTGACTTCCGGGTGGGGTTGAGTGTGTTAAAACCCTGGATTGGTGGATGAAGCAATCAAAATTTGGGAAGTCATACGGGGTGGGCATGGAGACCTACTGGATGGAGAGGTGGACAGAGTGGATGTGCAGGTGACTCTTGGGATTCTGCCAGGGATCTCCAGGTGGCTGGTGGGACCTTTTCAGAGATGGCAACATGGGAGGGGTGGTTTGTCTGCCAGTGGATGGAGATTCCCGGGGGATGGGTTCTGCTGAAAGAGGCTCATGGAGCCCCTCACCCTCTGCCTTGCCCACCTCCCACCAGTTCTCCTATGTGGACGCCGACGGGTCCCCAGTGAATGTCGTGCAGCTAAACTTCCTGAAACTGCTGAGTGCCACAGCTCGCCAGAACCTCACCTACTCCTGCCAGAATGCGGCTGCCTGGCTGGACGAAGCCATGGGTGACCACAGCCGCTCCGTCCGCTTCCTTGGCACCAATGGAGAGGAGCTGTCCTTCAACCAGACGACAGCAGCCACTGTCAGCGTGCCCCAGGATGGCTGCCGGGTAAGAGGGTGGGGCAGTGGCCGGCTGGAGAGGGGAGGCAAGACCTCAGCCACCCTCCCCATAACTCACCATCTCTGTCTTCTCTGTGGACAGCTCCGGAAAGGGCAGACGAAGACCCTTTTCGAATTCAGCTCTTCTCGAGCGGGATTTCTGCCCCTGTGGGATGTGGCGGCCACTGACTTTGGCCAGACGAACCAGAAGTTTGGGTTTGAACTGGGCCCCGTCTGCTTCAGCAGCTGAGAGTGTCCGGGGTGGGAGGGACCGTGAGGGAGCCCCAGAATGGGGTGCCTTTGGTGCTGAGGCTTTGAAGCCACCGTATTTATCGTTACCTGTGACTCTGGAGCCAATGGGATGTGACTTCGCTCATCACGGTCAGTCATTCCTTCTCCTTTCCAGGGCGCTGGGGGCTGGGCTTCCCTGGCCCAAGGGTCCAGCCTCCTCCCACCCCATTCCAGGTGGCATACTGCAGTCTGGCTCTTTCTTCCCTCCCTCCCCACCCAAACCTCACCTCCCCACCTCTTGAACTCCCATGCAATGAGCTTCTAACTCAGAGCTGATGAACAAAAGCCTCCCCATTCCCCAACGCCTGCCTCCTCACTCCTCTGTCGCTGCCCTTCACACCTTTGGTGCTACCCTTCCCCACAGTTAAGCACTGGATGTCTCCTGATCCCAGGCTGGGCCCCCACCCCCTTTGATCCTTTCCACTTCTACGGTGAAAGGGCAAAAGCCAGACCACAGAGGGAAGTGGGGCTTCCCTTGACTGAGCTGTGTGTTTCTTCTCCCGCCTCACCCAGCTCTGCAAATCCCCTCCCCCTGCCCCCCACCTCCCAGGCTCGCCTTGCCATGCCAGGTGAATCGGGGACCAAGATGGTGGGGGGGAATCAGGATCCTAATGGTGCTGCCCTATTTATACCTGGGTCTGTATTAAAAGGGAAAATCCCCCCTGTTGTAGATTTCATCTGCTTCCTCCTTAGGGAAGGCTGGGATATGATGAGAGATTCCAGCCCAAGCCCGGCCCCCCCACCGCCAGGCCATAGGGCATAATTTGCATCTCAAATCTGAGAATAAACTGATGAACTGTGTTTTCGTCTCTGTATTTCTTTTTTAAATTTTTTTGCTTGTTTTTATTTTTGTTTTATTTATTTATCTTTGGGACGCAGTCTCGCTGTGTCGCCCAGGCTGGGGTGCAGTGGTGCAAGCTTGGCTCACTGCAACCTCCGCCTCCCAGGTTCAAGCAATTCTCCTGCCTCAGCCTCCCTAGAAGCTGGGGTTACACGTGCGCATCACCATGCCCAGCTAATTTTTGTAATTTTAGTAGAGATGGGATTTCACCTTGTTGGCCAGGCTGGTTTTGAACTCCTGACCTCAGGTGATCCCCCACCTCAGCCTCCCAAAGTGCTGGGATTACAGGTGTGAGCCACTGTGCCCGGCCCTTGTTTGTTCATTTTTAGAGACTGGGTCTCACTGTGTTGCCCAGTCTAGAGTGCAATGGCGTGATCATGGCTCACTGCAGCCTCCAGTTGTGGGACTCAAGTGATCCTCCTTCTTCAGCCTCCTGAGTACCTGGGACCACAGGCATGCACCATCACACCCAGCTAGGTTGTTTTGTGTATGTGTATGTGTGTGTGTAGAGAGATGTTGTCTTGCTTTGTTGTCGAGGCTGGTCTCAAACTACTGGCCTTAAGCGATCCTCCCACCTCAGCCTCCTGAGCTGTTGAAATTACAGGCATTAAGGCCGGGCGCGGTGGCTCAAGCCTGTAATCCCAGCACTTTGGGAGGCCGAGACGGGCAGATCACGAGGTCAGGAGATCGAGACCATCCTGGCTAACACGGTGAAACCCCGTCTCTACTAAAATACAAAACTAGCCGGGCGAAGTGGCGGGCGCCTGTAGTCCCAGCTACTCGGGAGGCTGAGGCAGGAGAATGGCGTAAACCCGGGAGGCGGTGCTTCCAGTGAGGTGAGATCTGGCCACTGCACTCCAGTCCGGGCGAGAGAGCGAGTACTCCGCCTCAAAACAAAAAAAAAAAAAAAAAAAAAAAAAGAAATTACAGGCCAGTGCAGCCCAGGGCCTAACCGAAAGCCTGCTTGATCTGCGTTCATCTAATAACTGTGCCGCAATATCGTGCTCTTCGGGATGCGTGGCCTCTTGCTCTCATCTGATGTCACCCTGTTACCCACCTGTATTGAAGTTAGGTGTGTCCTTATTGGAATCCAATTTTAATGAGACTCAGCTAGACCGAATTCAATACGAACCGCCTATTTATTCGAGCCGCAGGCCTCCTAGAGGAAAAGTTGAAAATTGTCAGCTTGGGTGGGAGGCCCCAAGAAGCCAGGCCTTACAACCCAGAAGTCTTGGCCCCTCTTTACACAAACAAAAGAATTTTTTGTGTTTAATTAGCCCTGGGCATGCGGAGGAGGGGCATCGGCCTGCGTGGTTTCAGCGCAGCCTCAGGAGGGCTGAGGGAGAATGCAGCTTTGAGGCCTGGGGAGGGGCGGAGAAGTTGGCAGGTAAAAACTCGAGGCTTCGCAGCAAGCTGTGGCCTCCAGCCTGGGCTGATAGGCCACAGCAAGTGACTTGTGCTCAAAAAAAAAAAAAAAAAAAAAAAAAAAGTTTGGTTTGGGATGATTTGAATTAGGAGTTAGATGTTGGTTTGAGGTATATTTTTAACTGATTTATTAAGATAGAATTCACATACCATATAATTCACCCATTTAAGCTGTATAATTAAAAGAAATCCTATACCCATTAGTGGTCACTCCGCATGTCTTTCCAACCTCCCAGCTGTAGGCAACCACAAATTTGCTTTCTGCCTGTAAGGATTTGCCTATTCTGGACTGAAATGTCCATTTCATATGAATGGAATCAGGCTGGGTGAGGTGGCTCACTCCTGCAACCCCAGCATTCTGGGAGGCCAAGGTAGGAAGATCACTTGAGGCCAGGAGTTCCAGACCAGCCTAGGCAACATAGCAAGACCATATTTCTACAAAAATAAAAAAAAAACCTTAGCCAGGTACAGTGGTGCACATCTGCAGTCCCAGCTACTCAGGAGGCTGAGGCGGGAGAATTACTGGAGGCCAGGAGTTGGAGGCTGCGGTGAGCTATGATCACACCACAGTACTCCAGCCTGGGCAATAGAGTGAGACCTTGTCTCTAAAAACAAAACAAAACAAAACAAACAAACAAAAAGGAATAAATAAAAATAAATGGAATCACACAATATATGACCCTTTGTGTCTGGGATTCTGAGCCAAATGGTTTCCAGGAGTTTTTTGTTTTGGGGGCAGGGTCTCGCTCTGTCACCCAGGCTGGAGTGCAGTAGCACGATCTCGGCTCACTGCAACCTCCCCCTCCAGGGTTCAAGCAGTTCTCCTGTCTCAGCCTCCCAAGTAGCTGGGACTACAGGCACATACCACAACCCCTGGCTAATTTTTGTGTTTTTAGTAGAAACGGGGTTTCACCATGTCAGCCAGGTTGGTCTTGAACTCCTGGCCTCAAGTGATTCACCCACCTCGACCTCCCAAAGTGCTGGGATTGCAGACATTAACCACAGTGCCCGGCTGGTTTCCAGGTTTATTTGTAGCATGCATCGGTATTTCATTCCTTTTTATTGCGAAGTAATATTCAGTCATCTCCCACCTTTGGCTAATTCGTTCATCAGTTGATGGGCACTGTTGGATTGAGTTTAGTTAGGAGTGATGGAGAAACGGTGTGAGTTGAGTTGGGTCACGTGGCATTGGGTGGGTAGAAACTTTGGATTGGGGTCAGTTTTCTCCCTCAAACCCAAGGCTCTTGCCCTACTACTCCTGCCACCAGCCCTTTAAGGCCACCTGAATACTGGTCCTCATTCATTGAACCAACGTTGCCAAGAGTCCTGACTCCATGAAGACTGTTGGTGCCCAGAGGTTGGTGATTCGTTCATTCATGTTTTTTTAGAGCATTTTTTTCTTGCTCTGTTACCCAGGCTGGAGTACAGCGGTGCGATCCGGGCTCACTGCAGTCTCCAACTCCTGGCCTCAATTGATCCTCCCACCTCAGACTCTCAAATAGCTGGGACTATAGTCATGTGCCACCACGCCTAGCTAATTTTTAAACTTTTTTTTTTTTTTTTTTTTTTTTTTTGAGATGGAGTCTCACTCTGTCGCTAGGCTGGAGTGCAGTGGCGCCATCTCGGCTCACTGCAACCTCTGCCTCCCGTGTTCAAGCAACTCCCCTGCCTCAGCCTCCCTAGTAGCTGGGACTACAGGCACACCGTCATGCCCGGTTAATTTTTTTGTATTTTACTAGAGACGGGGTTTCACCATGTTGTCCAGGATGGTCTTGATCTCCTGACCTCGTGATCCACTTGTCTCGGCCTCCCAAAGTGCTGGGATTACAGGCATAAGCCACCGTGTCCGGCCAGTTTTCTAACTTTTTTTAAGAGACAGTGTCTCGGCTGGGCACAGTGGCTCACACCTGTAATCCCAGCACTTTGGTAGGCCGAGGCGGGTGGTTCACGAGGTCAGGAGTTTGAGACCAGCCTGGCCAATATGGTGAAACCCTGTCTCTATCTAAAAATACAAAAATTAGCTGGGCCTGGTGGCTTGTGCCTGTAGTCCCAGCTGCTCTGGAGGCGGAGCCATGAAAATCGCTTGAACCGGGGAGGCGGAGGTTGCAGTGAGCCAAGACTGAGCCGAGGCTGCGCCGCTGCCCTCCAGCCTGGGTGACAGAGCAAGACTCTGTCTCAAAAAAAAAAAAAAAAAAAAAAAAAACAAAGTCTCCCTGTGTTGCCCAGGCTGGTCTCAAGCTCCTGGGCTCAAGGGATCATTCAGCCTCAGCTTACCAAAGAGCTGGGATTACAGGCATGAGACACATGCCTGGCCTCAACTAACATAATCATATTTGCCATTTATTACCCATATGCCAGACACTGTTCATCAAATGTTTTACTTCGATTAATTTAATTATCCCACATAACAACCTTTGAGGGATGTACTACTATTATCTCCATGGTGCAGATAAGGAAACTGAGGAACAGAGAAAGGTGGAATAATTTATCCAAAGTCTAGAACTAGAAAGTGGTGAAGACCATCAACAGATTTTGCTAAACAGAGCTGGGCATGGTGACATGCACCTGTAACGCCAGCTATTTAGGAGCCTAAGGCAAGAGATCTGGAGTGAGTTTGAGCCCAGGAGTTCAAGTCCACATGGGCAACATAGCAAAATCCCATCTCTTAAAAAAAAAAAAAAAAAAAAAAACACAAAAACATGTTGCTAAACAAAGTCCTCTCTCTTAAGGGAATTTTGGCCATTGCTGTTTTTCAAAACTACATCCCTGGGCTCAGCACTTTACATGTCTTGCCTTTTCTTTTCTTTTCTTTTCTTTTCCTCTTCTCTTCTCTTCTCTTCTCTTCTCTTCTCTTCTCTTCTCTTCTCTTCTCTTTTCTTCTCTTTCTTTGTTTTCTTTCTGCTTTTTGAGACGGAGTCTCGCTCTGTCGCCCAGGCTGGAGTGCAGTGGCACGATCTCGGCTCACTGCAAGCGCCGCCTCCTGGGTTCATGCCGTTCTCCTGCCTCAGCCTCCCAAGTAGCTGGGACTACAGGCACCCACCACCACACCTGGCTAATTTTTTGTATTTTTAGTAGAGACGGGGTTTCACCGTGTTAGCCAGGATGGTCTCGATCTCCTGACCTCGTGATCCACCCGCCTTGGCCTCCCAAAATGCTGGGATTACAGGTGTGAGCCACCGCGCCTGGCCTATGTATTCTCTTTCTTTATCACAGTCCACTTCAATATCTCCCATTCCTTTTATTTATATTTATTTTACTATTATTATTTATTATTTTATTTATTATTATTATTATTATTATTATTATTATTTTGAGATGGAGTTTTGCTCCGTCACCCAGGCTGGAGTGCAATGGGGCGATCTCGGCTCACTGCAACCTCTGTCTCCCGGGATCAAGCGATTTCCCTGCCTCAGCCTCCCAAGTAGCTGGGATTAGAGGCATGTGCCACCACACCCGACTAATTTTGTATTTTTAGTAGAGACAGAGTTTCACCATGTTGGTCAGGCTGGTCTCGAATTCCTGACCTCAGATGATCCACCCACCTCGGCCTCCTAAAGTGCTGGGATTACAGGTGTGAGCCACTGCACCCAGCCAACTATTATTATTATTTTTTTTTTGAGATGGAATTTAGCTCTTGTTGCCCAGGCTTGAGTACAGTGGTGCAATCTCGGCTCACTGCAACCTCCACCTCTGGGCCTCAAGCGATTCTCCTGCTTCAGCCTCCCAAGTAGCCGAGACTACAGACACGTGCCATCATGCCCAGTTAATTTTTTTGTATTTTTAGTAGAGATGGGGTTTCACCATGTTGGCCAGGATGGTCTCGATCTCTTGACCCTGTGATCCTCCACTTCAGCCTCCCAAAGTGCTGGGATTACAAGCGTTAGCCACCGCTCTTTGCCTATGATTTTATTTATTTTATTTTATGAGACAGAGTTTCCCTCTTGTTGCCCAGGCTGGAGTGGAATGGCCCGATCTCGGCTCACTGCACTCTCCGCCTCCCGGGTTCAAGTGATTCTCCTGCCTCAGCCTTCTGTGTAGCTGGGATTATGGGTGTGTGCCACCATGCCCAGCCAATTTTTGTATTTTTAGTAGCGAGGGGTTTCATCATGTTGGTCAGGCTGATCTCGAACTCCTGACCTCAGGTCATCCGCTTGCCTCAGCCTCCCAAAGTGCTGGGATTACAGGTGTGAGCCACTGCGCTCGGCCTATTTTATTTTATTTTATTTATTTATTTTTTGAGACAGAGTCTTGCTCTGTTGCCCAGGCTGGAGTGCAGTGGCATGATTTCAGCTCACTGCAGCCTTTGCCTCCTGAGTTCAAGCAATTCTTCTGTCTCAGCCTCCCGAGCAACTGGGACTACAGGCACGTGCCACCACACCCAGCTAATTTTTGTATCTTTAGTAGAGATGGAGGTTTTGATGTGTTGGCCAGGCTGTTCTCGAACTCCTGACCTCTGCCTTTTATTTTTTTGAAACAGAGTCTTGCTCTGTTGCCCAGGCTGGAGTGCAGTGGCATGATCATAGCTCACTGCAGCCTCCAACACCTAGGCTCAACCAACCCTCTTGACTCAGCCTCCTGAGTAGCTGGGACTACAGGTGTGCTTCACCATGCTCAGCTAATTTTCAAATTTTTTTGTAGAGAAAGGGTCTTGCTATGTTGCCCAGGATTGTCTCAAACTCCTGTCCTCAGGCAATCCTCCCACCTTGGCCTCCCAAAGTGTTGAGATTATAAGTATGAGCCACGGGGACTTGCCCCCATGGCCCCATGTCTGTTTGTTTGCATTTTACAGGAAGGAAACAGGTTCAGAGAGGGGAGGTGTCTGCCCACAGTACACAGCCAGGCATTTGAATGCAGGTCGGCCTGTCTCAGTTTTGCAACTCCATTTCCATTCTGGTGCAGGCATTTTGGAAGGGAGGGACAATTTATAGAGGTTAATGAGGACTCTTTAATGAGCCCAAAGCTCGTTAATGAATGAGAAACCCGACCCTGTAAATGAAAGGTTAATTGACAAAGGTGTGAGAAGGGAATTCTGGGCCTTGCTAAGCTCCTTGTGTTTATTCAGCATCAGTGCCAGCACCCAGGCGGCTGCCCGGAAAACCCCCCGCTGATTTGCATATTTAGCAGCCATAATTAGTCACACTGCTAGTGCTCCCTGAGCAATTACTGACACCCAGTGTTCCAGCTAGGGGCGGAGTGGGGTGGCCAGAGTGGGGGCTGCCTGTGGCTTTATACAGAGATGGTTGTGGTTCGGGGGTGGGTGAGGGGGCAGATACGGTAGGGGAGTTTATTTGTTTAGGAGTTGGGGTCTTGCTCTGTCACCAAGCTGGAATGCAGTGGTGCAATCATGGCTCACTGCAGCTTCAACCTCCCCTGCTCAAGTGATACTCCTGTCTCAGCCTCCAGAGTAGCTGGGACCAGAGTAGCTGGGACCTCCAGAGTAGCTGGGACCACCACTTCCAACTAATTGTTTTTAATTTTCTTTTTAGAGACAGGGTCCTGTTCTGTCACCCAAGCTGAAGTTCAGTGGCTAGATCATAGCTCACTGCAGACTCAAATTCCTGGCTTTAAGCAATCCTCCCGCCTCAGCCTCCCTAATAGCTGGGACTACAGGTGTGCACCACCATGCCCGGCTAATTCTTTCGTTGTTGTTGTTGTTTTTGAGACAGGGTCTTGTTCCATTGCCCAGGCTGGAGGAGAGCCTCAACATCCCAGGCTCAAGAGATCCTCATATCTCAGCCTCCTGAGTAGCTGGGACCACAGGCTCATGCCACCACACCTACCTAATTTTTAAATCTTTTGTAGAGACAAAGGCTCACTATGTTGCCCAGGCTGGTCTGGAACTCCTGAGCTCAAGCGATTCTCCTGCCTCAGCCTCTCAAAGTGCTGGGATGACAAGTGTGAGCCAGGGGGCCGGGCCTAGCAGGGAATTTTACACATGCATACTCATAGCTTTGCTTTGTTTGAGATGAAGTCTCGCTGTGTTGCCCAGGCTGGAGTGCAGTGGCACAATGTTGGCTCACTGCAACCTCCACCTCCCGGGTTCAAGCAATTCCCCTGAGTCAGCCTCCTGAGTAGCTGGGACTACAGGTGTGTGCCACCACGCCTGGCTTTTTTTTTTTTTTTTTTGTATTTCAATTAGAGACGGGGTTTTGCAATGTTGGCCAGGCTAGTCTCAAACTCCTGATCTCAGACAATCTGCCCACCTTGACCTCTCAAAGTGCTGGGATTACAGGCATGGACCACCGTGCCCGGCCACAACTTTGATGGGGACACTTACACACAATTACATATCAGAACCAAGGACCCTCAAAGTCAGACTTCTCTCTTGTCACCCCTGCCACAGCTGCAGGTCATGTACCAAACCCCCATACACACACATCCTCAGCCAGGTTCAGACACACTGGCACCAATAGCAGGGCACACATACCGTCACCCACACCCAGCTGTGAAAGGAAAATTTCATCTTGGGGCTCCAAACTCAACTGTGGCAAAAGGGAAAAGTGAAGCTTGGGAACTGAGTCAGGCGAAAACTGCTTTCCTTTTGTTCCCAAGCAGATAGCTGTAATTTCACTTGCTTACTTTGTCTTACGTAAAATGTAGATGTACTGAGCTGGAGCCGATTGCATAATCAACGTTTCCTCTACTCCTCTCTTTTCACATGTAAAAGGCAGATTCACTAAGCGGTAATCAAAGCCTCACGAGAATGAAAACACTTGCCTCATCGCCTACTCTCGCCCCTGCTGTTTTTCCCTTCCTCCTTCCTCCTTTTTGCTTTTTTCCCTTAAAATTGTTTTAATTTTTTTCTTTTCTTTGAGACGGACTCTCGCTCTGTCGCCCAGGCTGGAGTGCAATGATGTGATCTCAGTTTGCTGCAAGCTCCGCCTCCCGAGTTCAAGCGATTCTCATACCTGAACCTCCCAAGTAGCTGGGATGACAGGCGCGCGCTGCCACGACCGGCTAATGTTTTGTATTTTTAGTAGAGATGGGGTTTCACCATGTTGGCCAGGCTGGTCTTGAATTCCTGGCCTGAAGTGATCTGCCTGCCTTGACCTCCCAAAGCGCTGGGATTACAGGTGTGAGCCATTGTGCCCACCCTAATTTTTTTTCTTAAAAAAAAAAAAAAAAAAATGTCTTTTTGGAGATAGAGTCTCGCTGTGTTGCCCAGGCTGAAGTGCAATGGTGCCATCAGAGCTCACTACAGCCTTGAACTCCCAGGCTCAAGTGATCCTTCCACCTCCGCCTCCCAAAGCACTGGGATTGCAGGCATGAGCCACTGCATCCAGTCCCCTTTAAATAGTGAAGTCCTCAAAACTCTCTTCGGACAAAGCACAGGCCGCAGATCCTCCTGTAACTTGTGTTTCTTTTTCCCAGGCGTGTCTTTAACTTTGGCAAAATCAACCTCTCAATTGCTTGAGATCTGCCTCTGTTACTTATTTGTTTACAACACACACCCAGAGTCCCCTTCACACACACACACTGGTGTTCAGAAATCCATTTGCAGAGACAAGCCACACCTGGAGAGAGAGAGACTGTCGTTGTCATACACAAAACTACTGCATCATGAGGCCTGGCTGGCACATGTTAGACCTGGAAAACTGCCGACTCACATGAAGACATGCCATTGACACATGAAGCTACATACAAGAGCCTGGTTAAACTGGCTTCTAGGCCAGGCGCGTTAAACCCAGGAGGCGGAGCTTGCAGTGAGCTGAGATCCAGCCACTGCACTCCAGCCTGGGGGATAGAGCAAGACTCTGTCTCAAAAAAAAAAACAAAAACAAAACAAAAACAAAAAAAAAAACAAAACACGCTTGTAATCCCAGCACTTTGGGGAGCTGAGGCCGGCAGATCACCTGAGGTCAGGAGTTCGAGACCAGCCTGGTGGACATGCTGAAACCCCATCTCTACGAAAAATACAAAAATTAGTGAGGTATGGTGGTGTGCACACCTGTAATCCCAGCTACTCGGGAAGCTGAGGCAGGAGAATCGCTTGAACCCAGGAGGTGGAGGTTGCAGCGAGCCGAGGTTGCACCACTGCACTCCAGCCTGGGCAACAGAGTGAGACTCCATCTCAAAAATGACAACAAAAAACCCCCCAAAAAACTGGCTTGTAGACATATCAGAGGTCCCATCCCAGCACACATAACATTCAACTAATATTTATTCAGCACCTACTATGCTCCAGGCACTAGAGTGCAATGGCATAGGCTCTGGGGAGACAGCCATGAAACAAACAAAGATCCTTGCTCTGCTGGAGTTAACACTTCAGGATGGTTGACAGGCAGTAAGCAAATATACATATAAATTATATATATAGAAATTTATATATAAATAAATAATATATATAAATGTTTATATAAATAAATTATATATACATATATATATAGGTGGTGCTGTGAAGCAAAGCTAGGGGAGTCCAGGGGTGGTGGCTCAAGTCTGTAATCCTAGTGCTTTAGGAGGCCAAGGCGGGAGGATCACTTGAGGCCAGGAGTTCAAGATCAGCCCTGGCAACATAGTGAGACCCTGTTTCTACAGAAACTTAAAACGTTAGCCAGGCATAAGGCTGTGTGCCTGTAGTCCCAGCTACTAGAGAGGCTGAGGCAACAGTATTGCTTGAGCCCAGGAGGGCGAGGCTGCAGTGAGCCATGACTGTGCCACTGCACTCCAGCCTGGATGATAGAATGAGACCCTGTCAAAGACATATTTGTTTTGTTTTGTTTTGTTTTGTTTTGTTTTTTGAGACAGAGTCTTGCTCTATCCCCCAGGCTGGAGTGCAGTGGCTGGATCTCAGCTCACTGCAAGCTCCGCCTCCTGGGTTTAACGCCATTCTCCTGCCTCAGCCTCCCAAGTAGCTGGGACTACAGGCACCCGCCACCTCGCCCAGCTAGTTTTTTGTATTTTTAGTAGAGACGGGGTTTCACCGTGTTAGCCAGGATGGTCTCGATCTCCTGACCTCGTGATCTGCCCATCTCGGCCTCCCAAAGTGCTGGGATTACAGGCTTGAGCCACCGTGCCCGGGCCAAAGACATATTTGTAATCCCCAAGTGCATAGCACACTATTTACAATAACTGGCCAGGCACGGTGGCTCACGCCTGTAATCCCAGCACTTTGGGAAGTTGAGGAGGCCAGATCATCTGAGGTCAGGAGTTTGAGACCAGCCTGGCCAACATGGTGAAACCCCGTCTCTACTAAAAATACAAAAATGAGTTGCGCATGGCGGTGTGCACCTGCAATCCCAGCTACTCAGGAGGCTGAGGCAGGAGAATCACTTGAACCTGGGAGGTGGAGGCTGCAGTGAGCTGAGATCGTGCCACTGCACTCCACCCTGGTGACAGAGTGAGACTCCATCTCAAAAAAAAAAAAATTAATTAATACATAAATAGAAAATAATAGAGAGAACTCTTATGAACTCTCACCTACTTACACACTCACCTGAGAAATAACGCTTTGCACATAACTGATGCCCCTTGTATACATTTATCCGACTGCATCTCTTTCTTTCCCTTACCAACTGTATCCAAATGTGTGTGTTAAATATACATAACATAGGGCCGGGCTCGGTGGCTCATGCCCAGCATGTTGGGAGGCCGAGGCGGGCAGATCATGAGGTCAAAAGACTGAGACCATCCTGGCCAACATGGTGAAGCCCTGTCTCTATCAAAAAAGCAAAAATTAGCTGGGCATGGTGGTGTGCACCTGTAGTCCCAGCTACTCGGGAGGCTGAGGCAGGAGAATTGCTTGAACCCGGGAGGTGGAGGTTGTAGTGAGCTGAGATGGCGCCACTGCACTCCAGCTTGGTGACAAAGGGAGACTCCATTAAAAAAAATAATAATAATATATATGTATGTATATGTATATATGTGTATATGTGTGTGTATGTGTATATATACATATGCACATATATACACACACATACACACACATATATACACAACACATATATATACATATATATACACACATACATATATACACATATATATACATACACACATATATACACAAGATTTTTCCATTGTAATTATTTTCAAGTGTATAGTCCAGGGGCTTAAGCATGTTCGCATTATTGTGCAACCATCACCACCACTCATCTCCAGAACGTTCTCATCTTCCCAGACTGAACTACTGTCCCCATGAAACACTCATTCCCCATTGTCCCACCCCTCTGAGTGTGGGAATGGCTGTTCCCAGAATGCTTTTCCGAATGTACTGCGTATGGACTGCCATATCCATGGATGACACGCATGATTTGGCAGATTTTTTGTTTTTTTTGTTTTTTTTTTTTTCCTTTTGTGGAGAACGGGGTCTCGCTGTGTTACCCAGGCAGGTCTCGAACTCCTGGGCTCAAGCTATCCTCCCGCCTCTGCCTCCCTGAGAGCTGGGATTACAGGCATGAGCCACCGCGCCCGGCGATTTGGCAGATTTTTAAATCATCTCTAGCTGGTTCAATGTTGAACACATTCTTTTGCAACTTGCTTTGTTAGCTCAACTGGAGGTTTTGCCTCTCATTGTAGATAAAAGAATCTCTCTCTCTTTCTCTCTTTTTTTTT
>NW_016807065.1:370268-373683 GCF_001698545.2 Rhinopithecus bieti
AAAGAAAGAAAGAAAGAAAGGGGCCAGGCACTGTGGGTCACAACTGTAATCCCAGCACTTTGGGAGGCCGAGGTGGATGGATTACTTGAGGTCAGAAATTTGAGACTAGCCAGGCCAACATGGTGAAACCCTATCTCTACTAAAAATACAAAAATTAGCCTGGCATAGTGGTGCATGCCTATAATCTCAGCTACTCGGGAGGCTGAGGCAGGAGAATTGCTTGAACCTGAGAGGTGGAGGCTGCAGTAAGCTGAGATCACTGCACTCCAGCCTGGGTGGCAGAACAAGATGAAAGAAAGAAAGAAAGAAAAAGAGAGAGAGAAGAAAGAAAGAAAGAGAGAGAGAGAGAGAGAGAGAAAGAAAGAAAGAAAGAAAGAAAGAAAGAAAGAAAGAAAGAAAGAAAGAAAGAAAGAAAGAAAGAAAGAAAGAGAAAGAAAGAAAGACGGAAAGAAAGAGGGAAAGAAAGGGAGAAAAGAAAGAAGAAAGAAGGAGAGAAAGAAAGAGGAAGGAAGGGAGGGAAGGAGGGAAGGAAGAAAGGAAGGAGAGAGGAAGGAAGGCAGGGGAGGAAGGAGAGAGAGAGAGAGAGAGAAAGAAAATACACACACACGCCGGGCGCGGTGGCTCAAGCTTGTAATCCCAGCACTTTGAGAGGCCGAGACGGGCGAATCACGAGGTCAGGAGATCGAGACCATCCTGGCTAACATGGTGAAATCCCATCTCTACCAAAAAATACGAAAAACTAGCCTGGCGAGGTGGCGGGCGCCTGTAGTCCCAGCTACTTGGGAGGCCGAGGCAGGAGAATGGCGTAAACCTAGGAGGCGGAGCTTGCAGTGAGCTGAGATCCGGCCACTGCACTCCAGCCTGGGCGACAGAGCGAGACTCCCTCTCAACAAAAAAAAAAAAAAAAAAAGAGATGTTTCCAGCATGGTCCGGGAGGGAGTACTGAGTAGGTAGGTCGTGAATAGCTTGGAGTATTAGGGCTTCGTGAATTATGAGGTTCTCTTCAGAAAGATGAAGGGAATGAACCTTCTAAGCACATATCAATCACATTTAGTTGCAGGAAATGAGAACTGAAACCAGGGAACTTGGTGCTTACAGAACCAAGGCTGGAGAACAGGGATCGAGGGAAAGCCGATAGAATGACTTGCTACAAAACACCACCTCCCGGCCAGGCACAATGGCTCACCCCTGTAATCCTATCCCTTTGGGAGGCCAAGGCAGGCAGATCACTTGAGGTCAGGAGTTCAAGACCAGCCTGGCCAACATAGTGAAACCCCGTCTCTACTAAAAATACAAAAAACTAGCTGGGTGTGATGGCACGCGCCTGTAATCCCAGTTACTCTGGAGGCTGAAGCAGAATTGCTTGAATCCAGGAGGTGGAGGTTGCATTGAGCAGAGATTGTACCACTGTGCGAACAGAGATTGTACCACTGCACTCACACTCCAGCCCGGGCAACAGAGCGAGGCTCCATCTCAAAAAAAAAAAACAAAAAAAAAACCCACCACCTCCCAACTCACCCATGCAGGAGCTTCCACCTCTATTACTAGCAGGGAGGTGGGGATTTTTGACTTTAAGACTACATCACCATAATTAATGAACAAAATATGGGATAGCCACACAATGGAATATTATTGAGCCATAAAAAGGAACAACATGGCCGGGTGCGGTGACTCACACCTGTAATCCTAGCATGTTGGGAGGCCAACGCGGGGGAACCCTTGAGCCCAGGAGTTTGAGACAAGCCTAGGCAAATGGAGAGACTCCATCTCTACAGAAAATACAGAAAATTGGCAAGGTGTGGTGGTATGCAACTATAGTCCCACTTACTGGGAGGTGGAGGTTGCAGTAAGCCAAGATCCCATCACTTCACTCCAGCCTTGGTGACACAGTGATTCTCTATCTCAAAAACAACAACGACAACAACAACAACAACAACAGCAACAGGAACAACAAAACAATGAAAACACCAGCAAAGTTGCAATTTAGAGATATGCAGGCAGTCATCATTGTTACTGCAATGGACTCTCAACAAAAACGGGTGGTTCTGAAAGTTGGAAACAGGAACATTCCTGCAGGAAAATCCAGTGTCTCCCAATTGTGCTTAGCAGCTGCCTCTACCAGCATAACAGAAAGATTAATTCCACCCTCTTCCACCACCCACTTCTCATGCTTCTAATGGATGAGACCTAATTGGCATACAGAAGTTTAGCTGCAAGGGAGTCTGGAAGTATTTTTGCTTTGCAGGCTCTATAATAAGGAATGTATACTAGAGGGTTGAAACGGTGCCAAGAACCACCCCCCCCCACAGCATATTTTGGTTTTGCTTGTACAGTGTCCTTTCTCTCTTTTAGTGGTCAACATTCTATATCCCCCTCTACCTCCTATTTCCTATCCAATGTAGGTTGAATAAGGCTAACTGCACTCTCTGGCTCTGTGGGGGTGATCTACGAGCCAGACCTAGCCAAGCCAAATAATGAATTCCTCTGAACACATAATTGGTTCAGGATGAGCACACAACTTGGGATGCATAATAAGAGACATTATTTTGCAAGCTCTCTTTTTGCTGATGCTGCTGAGCTTGGAAGAAAGAAGCTTCTGGAAACCATCTTTGTCATCTCTTGGCTAACAGTGAATCCTTCCCAGAAGACAGCATGGAATGAGAAATGAGAGATGAGGAATGGACAGAGACAGAATCCTGATGATATAACAGAACCCCTGGATCCAGCCATGCCTGAATTCCACTACCCTCATTTTTGTTTAAGTTATATGAGCCAATAGATTTTTTTTCTTAATCCAGTTCAAGTTCAGTTTCTGCTAAGTTCTACCAAAGGACCTCTAAATAATATATTTAGGGATTAGCAAGAGCAAAGGCATGTGTTGACAGGCATTTACTTCATGATCATTTTCTTTATGAAGGGGGTGGTGCAGGGTGTGAGGAAACAGATGTGGGCTGTGTCTCTCTCTGGCTGGAAACATGAGAGGGTGGCAGGAACCTATGGCTGTCCAAGTGCCAATTAGAAAAACCCAACGGCCAGATGGCAAAATCCAACGCCCTGCCTCCCTGCTTCCTACATGCCGTGGAGAATGACCTGTGCCCAGTGCCAGACCCTGAGTCCCCAGTTCATCCATTTTGCCACAATAGATCCTTGAGAAGCGGATCCTGATGTCTCTTCAATGATGGCCCACAATTCTGACCACTACACCATTGATACTGCACGGTTTTTGTTGTTGTTGTTGTTGTTTGTTTGTTTGCTTGTTTGACAGAGTCTCGCTCTGTCGCCCAGGCTGGAGTGCAGTGGCCGGATCTCAGCTCACTGCAAGCTCCACCTCCTGGGTTCACGCCATTTTCCTGCCTCAGCCTCCTGAGTAGCTGGGACTACAGGCACCCCCACCACGCCTGGCTAATTTTTTGTA
>NW_016807065.1:374628-378799 GCF_001698545.2 Rhinopithecus bieti
CTTTTTAGTAGAGATGGGGTTTCACCATGTTAGCCAGGATGGTCTCGATCTCCTGACCTCGTGATCCGCCCATCTTGGCCTCCCAAAGTGCTGGGATTACGGGCTTGAGCTACCGCGCCTGGCCGTGTCTTTGTTTTTTTAAGAGACAGGGTCTTCCTCTGTTGCCCAGGCTGGGGTGCAGCGGTGCCATCATAGCTCACTGCAGCCTTCAACTCCTAGGCTCAAGTGATTCTCCCACCTCATCCTCCCAAGTAGAAGGCGCAAATCACCATGCCCAGCTAGTTTTATTATTATTATTATTATTATTATTATTATTATTATTACTTTATAGAGAGGAGGTCTTGCCCTGTTGCCCAGGCTGGTTTGGAACTCCTGGACTCAACCCAGAGTCTCACTGTGCTCCCCAGGCTGGATGCAGTGGCATGACCTCAGCTCACTGCAACCTCTGTCTCCTGGATTCAAGTGATTCTCCTGCCCCAGTCTCCCGAGTAGCTGGGACTACAGGCACACACCACCACACTCAACTAACTTATTTTGTATTTTTAGTAAAGACAGGGTTTCGTCATGTTGGTCTGGCTCGTCTAACACTCCTGGCCTCAAGTGATCCATATGCCTTGGCCTCCCAAAATGCTGGGATCACATGCAAGAGCCACCGCACCTGGCCACAGCTGGCTTTTTCAGAGCCACAAATCCAGTGCAGCCTGGGCCAGGCATCAGTGCTTGATCTCTCCTTGCAGCTTAAACGGAGGGGTCCTGGCCTCTACTACAAGATGGGAAAGGAGGCTGCACAGAGACATGGGCTTGAATCCTAGCTCCTCCACCTCCTTGCTGTGTGACCTCAGGCAAGTTGCTTCACCTTTCTGAATGTCACTTTCCTCCCCTGTGAAATCCTTCCAAGGATGATTGCCTGAGGCCAAGAGGTGGAGGCTGCAGTGAGCCGTGATGGCACCACTGCACTCCAGCCTGGGCGACAGAGCAAGATTCTGTTCCAAAAAAAAAGACCAGGCCTGGTGGCTCATACCTGTAATCCCAACCCTTTGGGAGGCCAAGGCAAGTTGATCACTTGAGCCCAGGAGTTCAAGACCAGACCAGCCTGGGCAACATGGTGAAACCCCATCTCTATAAAAAATACAAAAATTAGCTGGGCATGGTGGTGGTACGCACCTGTAGTACCAGCCACTTGGGAGGCTGAGGTAGAAGGATCACCTGAGCCTGGGGAGGTCGAGGCTACAATGAGCTGTGATTGTGTTACTGCACTCCAAGCTGAGTGACAGAGTGAGACCCCGTCTCAGAAAAAGAAAGAAAGGGGCTGGGCTTGGTGGCTGTAATCCCAGCACTTTGGGAGGCTGAGGTGGGCAGTTGAGGTCAGGAGTTTGAGACCAGCTGGCCAACGTGGAGAAACCCTGTCTCTATTAAAAATATAAAAATTAGCCAGGCATGGTGGCGGGTGCCTGTAGTCCCAGCTACTCAGGAGGCTGAGGCAGGAGAATCGCTTGAACCCAGGAGGCAGAGGTTGCAGTGAGCTGAGATTTCGCCACTGCACTCCAGCCTGGGCGACAGAGTAAGACTCCTTTTCAGAAAAGAAAAGAAAAGAAAAGAAAAGATAGGAAGGAAAGAAGAAAAAGGAAAGAAGGAGGGAGGGAGGGAGGGAGGGAGAGAGGAGAGGAAGGAAGGAAGGAAGGAAGGAAGGAAGGAAGGAAGGAAGGAAGGAAGGAAGGAAGGAAAGGGAAGGGAAGGAAAGGAAGAAAGAAAGGAAAGAAAGAAAGGAAGAAAGAAAGGAAAAAGAAAGAAAGAAAGAAAGAAAGAAAGAAAAGAAAGAACGAACGAACGAAAGAAAGAAAGAGAAAGAAAGAAAGAGAAAGAAACCCTCTCCAGGATGCCGGGCACAGTGGCTCATGCCTGTAATCCCAGCATTCTGAGAGGCCAAGGCGGGCATATCACCTGAGGTCAGGAGTTCGAGACCAGCCTGACCAACATGGTGAAACCCTGTCTCTACTAAAAATACAAAAATTAGCCAGGCCTGGTGGCAGGAGCCTGTAATCCCAGCTATTCGGGAAGCAGAGGCAGGAGAATCGCTTGAACCCGGGAGGAGGAGGTTGCAGTGAGCTGAGATTGTACCACTGCACTCCAGCCTGGGCAACAAGAGCAAAACTCTGTCTCAGAAAAAAAGAAAAAGAAAAAGAAACCTTCTCCAGGACTATAGCAGGGGTTGAAATGAGCCCCCTGCTGGGCCTGGCTTGGGGCAGACCACTCTGCTTTAGGAACCGCTGTGGTTCTGAGCCAAGTTCCGGCCGCATAGCCTCAGAACAGGGCCTTACTCCTTCCTGCTTTGGTAAGGCTGGGAAGCGTTCCTGGGTCTCCTTGTCCCGCCAGCTCATGCCTCAATTCCCAGGCCCCTAATAGGAACCACATGCGCTGGATGCCTGCCCTCCTCCCTCCTTCCCTCCTCCTCCTCCCCCAGAGAGGCCTCCTGAGTCATCGTCTCCACCTCACTCCCTCCTTGCAGCCTCATTCCCACGCTGCCCTGGCCTGGCGTCTGCGTGTCAGAGGGCTGTGTCGTGGGTCCTCACGGGTCTGTTTGTGCATGAACTCTGCCTCTACTGTGCCTTTGTGGGTGTGACACCGTGTCTGAGTTATGGGTCAGACACTGTGAGCGTGCTCTGTACAAATTCCGTGCTTCTGTTTGCGTGTCTGTGCAAGAGTGTGTTGGCATGTGAACTGTCTGCCTGTTTTGTGTGATTGTATTATGGGTGATTGAGTAAATGGATGTATAAATATGTCTATGCTGGAGACCTGTGTGTGAGCTGTGTGTCTGAATTGTGGGTTTTGTGGAGTTCTGTGTGTGTGTGTGTGTATTTTCTTTTTCATTTTTTTTTTTTTTTTTTTTTGAGACGGAGTCTCGCTCTGTCGCCCAGGCTGGAGTGCAGTGGCCGGATCTCAGCTCACTACAAACTCCACCTCCCGGGTTTTACGCCATTCTCCTGCCTCAGCCTCCCGAGTAACTGGGAATACAGGCGCCCGCCACCTCACCTGGCGCGCCCGCCACCTCACCCGGCTAGTTTTTTGTATTTTTAGTAGAGACGGGGTTTCACCGTGTTAGCCAGGATGGTCTCGATCTCCTGACCTCGTGATCCGCCCGTCTTGGCCTCCCAAAGTGCTGGGATTACAGGCTTGAGCCACCGCGCCCGGCCGGAAACATCTCTTTAATAGGACCTTCCTGACTCACTGAGCTCCAGTGAAGCACTCAACACTGGGATACATCCTCTCCATACATTAATTCCTTGAGTTCTTACAACAACCCTATAGGGTAGGCACCATTATTCCCCATTTAAAAATGCAGGCCAGCTGCAGCGGCTCATACCTGTAATCCCAGCACTTTGGGAGACGGATGAGTGCAGATCACTTGAGTCCAGGAGTTTGAGACCAGCCTGGCAACATGGCAAAATCCCATCTCTACAACAAATACAAAAAGTAGCCAGGCATGGTGGCTTGTGCCTGTAGTACCAGCTACCTGGGAGGCTGAGGAGGGAAGATCGTTTGAGCCCAGGAGATTGAGGCTGCAGTGAGCTGCAATTGCACCACTGCACTCCAGCCTGGGTGACAGAGCAAGACCCTGTCTCTAATAAATAAATAAATGAAAAGTTTGAGGCTCAGAGAAGTTAAGTAATTTGCCTGAGGTCACTCAGCTATAAAGGGCAGACACAGGATTCAGACTCAGTTCCATCTGACTCAAAGCCAACCTACTGGCCAGGTGCAGTGGCTTGCACCTATATTCCCAACACTTTAAGAGGCCAAGGTGGGAGGATTGCTTGAGCCCAGGAGTTCTAGGCTGCAGTGACCTGTGATGGTGCCACGGTACTCCAGCCTGGGTGATAGAGTAAGACCTTGTCTCTTTTTTTTCAAAAGAAGAAAAAAAGGAAGTAGTTGGGGTCTCACCCAGGTAATTCTTTTAATTAACAAGAGCCCATCTTTACTAAAAATAAAAAGTTATATGAGCATAGTGCCTTATACCTGTAGTGTCACCTACTTTGAAGGTTGAAGCAGGAGGATTGCTCCAGCCTGAGAGATTGAGAGTACAATGAGCTGATTGCACCACTGTACTCCAGCCTGGGCAACAGGGCAAGACCTTGTCTCAAAAAGGAAGGAAGGAAGGAAGGAAGGAAGGAAGGAA
>NW_016807065.1:382038-398095 GCF_001698545.2 Rhinopithecus bieti
CCTGCCTCAGCCTCCCGAGTAGCTGGGACTACAGGCGCCCGCCACTTCGCCCGGCTAGTTTTTTTTTTTTGTATTTTAGAAAAAATGGGGTTTCACCGGGTTAGCCAGGATGGTCTCGATCTCCTGACCTCGTGATCCGCCCGTCTCGGCCTCCCAAAGTGCTGGGATTACAGGCTTGAGCCACCGCGCCCGGCCAATTTTTTGTATTTTTAATAGAGATGGTGTTTCACCATGTTAGCCAGGATGGTCTCGATCTCTTGACCTGGTGATTCGCCCACCTCGGCCTCCCAAAGTTCTGGGATTATAGGCATGAGCTACTGGGCCCGGCTCACTGCAGTCTTCTTAACATTAACCCCAGTGCTGACCTTGAAACTGATATCAGTGCAACCAGGATGCCGAGTGTGACTTTGACCGCAGTATGACTCAATCATAATTTTGACCATACCTTGGCCAGGTCACTATCCAAAGCGAGCTCAGGTCAAGGACCACAGCACTAGGACAGAGCACAGTGTAACCAGGAAACTGACTGTAGTACTAATCACCACACTGACCACAACACAGCCAAGAATGACCAGGAGTGACCACAACGCTGACCACAATGCTGACCCTGGCAGAACCATGATGTTGACGGCAGCACAGATCCTGGTTCAACAGGACACAAATCACAGCGCCATCAGGACACCCAGAGGGCCACTAATCATACCAGTCAATGACCAATGGCATTGAATGCATTGGCTAAGGTCCAGTCAGAAAAACAGCCCATCCCAGGAAATTCAATAGAAAGAATTTAATATGGGGACTTTAATTAGCCATACACAGAGGTATTAGGTAGGTTTGTTTATTTGTTTGTTTGTTTCTGTGGGGTTTTTTTGAGATAGGGTCTCACTCTGTTGCCCAGGCTGGAGTGCAGTGGAGTAATCATAGCTCACTGCAGTCTCGACCTTCCCAGGCTCAGGTGATCCTCCCACCTCAGCCTCCTGAGTAGCTGAGACTACAGGTGTGCACCACCATGCCTGGCTCATTTTTGTATTTTTGGTAGAGATGCAGCTTCACCATGTTAGCCAGGCTGGTCTTGAACTCCTTGGCTCAACAATCCACCTGCCTCAGTCTCCCAACATGTCGGGATTAGAAGTGTTAGCCACGGCACCCAGCCAATAGGTAGGTTTTGTTTTTGTTTTTTTCTTTTTTGAGATAGAGTTTCACTCTCATTGCCCAGGTTGGAGTGCAGTGGCGTGATCTCGGCTCACTGCAACTTCTACCTCCCGGGTCCAAGCGATTCTCCTGCCTTAGCCTCCTCAATAGCTGGGATTACAGACACCCACTACCATGCCTGGCTAATTTTTTGAAATTTTAGTAGAGACAGGGTTTTGCCATGTTGGGCAGGCTGGTCTCAAACACCTGACCTCAGGTGATCTACCTGCTTTGGCCTCTCAAAGTGCTGGGATTACAGGCATGAGCCACCGCACCTGTCCCTACTAGGTAGGTTTTTTTTGTTTGTTTGTTTTGTTTTTTTGTTGTTGTTGTTGTTGAGACGGAGTCTCACTCTGTCGCCCAGGCTGGAGTGCAGTGGCCAGATCTCAGCTCACTGCAAGCTCCGCCTCCCGGGTTTACGCCATTCTCCTGCCTCAGCCTCCCGAGTAGCTGGGACTACAGGCGCCCGCCACGTCGCCCGGCTAGTTTTTTGTATTTTAGTAGAGACGGGGTTTCACCGTGTTAGCCAGGATGGTCTCGATCTCCTGACCTCGTGATCTGCCCGTCTCGGCCTCCCAAAGTGCTGGGATTACAGGCTTGAGCCACCGCGCCCGGCCTTACTAGGTAGGTTTTAAGAGCAAACTGGAGAAGGTGAATCAACTCTAATTGCTAGCTATCATCTTTGCAAGGACTGAAACAACAAAGGGAGGTGGTAGTTACCTGAATCCAGGAGCTGCAGTCACCTGGCCAGTCACCTGCCCCTACCCCCCACCATGGTGGGGAATACCTAATGGGACTGAGACCACAGAGGGGCCACAGCAGCCATGGCTAGAGACACTCAAAGTGGAGGGGGAGAATTCTCTGGCTTCTCCTTTCTTGGCACCTTCCAATCTCCCTCTAGACCTCCCATTGGCTGAGCCTAACCAGATGCAAGGAAGCCTGGGAAATGTAGTTTGTAGAGAACCTGAGAAAGACAATTTGCAGAAGCCATTGCCCTGATACAGAGGGGTGCAGGGGAAAAGTGGGGAATAGATCTTAGTGCATATTGACCAAATTCCATCTATACAACACAGGCCGTAGCTTAGTTGTAACTGTGATCATCTCAGTGACCAAAGCCCAAGCAGGACACTGTTCATGGTCCTGAAATGCAGCATTCATGAGTCAAGAGTGCTGACTCTTGACCATGAGACCCATTCTTGGTCAAGAGCTTGTGGGTCCTACCAACCAGTGTCCTCCTTTTATGCAATGCCAACTGCAGGCTTGGCCTGAAGGGCCCACAAAGGACTGTCTCCCATTTGGGAAAAGGAGATAGAAGAATACACTGGATGTGGTGGCTCACGCCTGTTATCCCAGCACTTTGGAAGGCTGAGGCAGGCAGATTACCTGAGGTCAGGAGTTTGTGACCAGCCTGGCCAATATGGTGAAACCCCATCTCTACTAAAAATATGAAAAATTAGATGGGCGTGGTGACAGGCACCTGTAATCCCAGCTACTTGGAAGGCCGAGGTGGGAGAATCCCTTGAACCCGGAAGGCAGAGGTTGCAAGCTGAGATCAAGCCACTGCACTCCAGCCTGGGTGTGACAGAGTGAGAATCCATCTCAAAAAAAAAAAAAAGAGAGAGAGAGAGAGAGATAGAAGAATAAATGGGATGTCTTCCTAGGCTCAGACTCTATTTTGTGTTCACATCCCATGACGAGTGTCCTTAACCCAGTGCATGGTTGGTTGTTGCAATGTGTGCTGGAGAGTGAGCACTAGCTAGGTGCTCTCTTTGCTTAGAGTCACAGATGTCTCCCAATAACTCTGCAAAAAACAGGTCTTCTAAGAGACGGAAAGCTTTTTCCCTAAGGTTACATGGCCAAGAAGTAGCAGCACCAGGGTTGAACCCAGGTCTGTGGGTCACCAGGCTCTTTCTCATTAACCTGACAAATCCATCATTAACGTGTTTTATCCCCAGTAGGGTTGAGACAGGAATGATACATGGTGGTCACAGGCAGCTGCTTCACATGACTAGAGGCTATGGACGGATAATACCCTGAAAACCAGGGTGTGGACCAAGCTGGCTAAGATCTGGACCCAACATGGTGTTGTGTTCTACCTAGGTTTCACCTGGGATCTCATTATGCACTCATTAAAATACTAAAATTACCCACCCACCAGCTCCCGTGACAGTTCCAGGGACACTCAAATTTGGTGTAAAAATGGGTGGCACCATAGTCCACCTTTTCCCAGTTTTCAAGAATATTCCATCCCTCGGTTAAACAGACACATAGTGGCTGGGTGTGGTGGCTCACGCCTGTAATCTCAGCACTTTGGGAGGCCAAGGCGGGTGGATCATGAGGTCAGGAGTTCGAGACCAGCCTGGCCAATATGGTGAAACCCCGTTTCTACTAAAAATACAAAAAATTAGCCAGCTGTGATGGTGCACACCTGTAGTCCCAGCTACTCAGGAGGCTGAGGCAGGAGAATCGCTTGAACCCAGGAGGCGGAGGTTGCAGTGAGCCAAGATCACACCACTGCACTCCAACCTGGGTGACACAGTGAGACTTTGTACCAAAAAAAAAAAAAGAGAGACACATAAAGGTAGCAGTCCCAAACCACCTTGCCCATCTCCCTCTCTTGAGTACACCCACTCCTTTTTCTCAAGTGTGAACTTTTCCCTTAACAAAAAGTCTCTGAACTTTTCATTATTTTCTGATTCCACCTTGAATTCATTCTTGCAACAGTGTTAAGAGCCTGGACACCAGCTGGGGTCGAGGCCCCACCAGCGTCTGGGGAGATCCCTCCTACCCCATCAGTATCAGGGTCACAAAAATGCCAGGCTTCCTAGCCTCCCATATTTTATGACCGATTTCTCTCTAATCTGACTTACTTACCCGCCCTCCTCCTCCACCTCTCCCTACATACATCTAAATCCCTGGAGGGGTGGGGAGGGAAGATGACTAGGGACACTTTTTTTTTTTTAGACGAGTTTTCCTCCTGTTGCCCAGGCTGGAGTGCAATGGCACGATCTCGCTCACTGCAACCTCTGCCTCCTGGGTTCAAGCGATTCTCCTGTCTCAGCCTCCCGAGTAGCTGGGATTCCAGGCATGCACCACCACGCCCGGTTAATTTTTGTATTTTTTAGTTGAGATGGGGTTTTGCCATGTTGGCCAGGCTGGTCTTGAACTCCTGACCTCAGATGATCCGCCCTCCTCAGCCTCCCAAAGTGCTGGGATTACAGGCGTGAGCCAGCGCGCCCAGCCTAGGAACACTTTTGGAGGAGAGGCAGAGAAAGGCTGGAAAGCCTCCCGAAAGAGAGGCTAGACAAGGACGCCCTTCATATGCAAATGGCTTCGCGTGGAGGCGGTGTTAATATTTTGATTCTCTCGGGGGATGTGGTCTTTCATCTTGGGCTATAGAAACAGGAGCGAGGAGAAACTCTTCCAGGTGTGGCGGAGGCGGGGAGGCTTCCAGCGGGAGGACTGGTGGGGAAATGGGGCGCCCGGGGAGGGTGAAAACGAGACGCCCCTTTTGGAGGCCAGGCTCACCCACGTGGACATTTCCATTGGCCTCTTGCCTGTTTCTCGGTCTCCTGTCCGCCCAACCCCAATTTTTTCCTCTTATTCCCCGTCTCCATCTATGCCCCACTCGTCTTGTCCTGGCATTGACCCCTCCTCCAACTTCCAATTTCAGACTCTGCCTCAGTTTCCCTGTTGACTCTTGAGTTTTCAGGGAGGGAGCGTTCATCATTTCTCTTCTCTGCTACCAGGCCTTCCTCCTACTCCTTTCCCTCAACCATTCATCCCCCTCCCACCTGCAAAGTGAGAAATGTCCCCTGGAGGGTGAAATTTACAAACACGTGACGGGCACCCCTCCCCCACCTCCGCGACCCGCTCCCGGAATGGCCTGGGGGTTGGGGGGCGCTGCCAAGTCCTGTCCTCAGGTCCCCTCGCTGGTGCTGGCTCCCCACTTCCCTGCCCCCCACTCCCCACCCGACCCTGCTTGAGCTGCGCCCGAAGACGAGCTGGGGCGGGCGGGGGGGCGGAGCCGCACAAGACTCGGAGAGGCAACGCGAGGGGAGGGGCCGGGGGTGTGGGGCGCGATCCCGGTCCGCCGGCGAGGGGGGGAGGCGGCGGCGCAAGGGTCGCCCTGAGTTAAGGTATAAAAGGTTTTTTGCTGAACCATAACAAATAGGCGGCCGGGCGGGCGGAGGGAGTCCGCTGGTGGCGGTCTCCCGCGCCGAGGCGGCCGCAGGGCGCACAGGGTCGGGACGCCGGGCTGGGGGCGCGTCATGTGGCCGCTCACGGTCCTGCCGCCGCTGCTGCTGCTGCTGTGCTCAGGCCTGGCCGGACAGGTAGGGGCCCGGCGGGCAGGTGCGGGCGCGGGTGGCTCCGGGAGAGGAGGGGGGCACCGAGGGTTCTTGCAGAAACGGGGTTGGGAGGCTCCACAAGCCACCCCAGCTGCAGGGCGGCGAGGGACGGGGGTCGCAGCAGGGGAGGGGCCGGGACGTGCACTCTCTGGCTTGGGAGAGGACAAGGGGGGGCTTCAAATCCAGCTCAGGCTGGGCTGGTTTGGGGGTGGCATCTTTGGGGTTCTCAACCCCTCCACGGCCCCGAGCCCCCACCCCGCCATCTCGCGGGAGCGGAGTGGGGTTGGGAGGGAAACTTAAGGGGGCTTTGGACGGGGATGGTTGCTTACCCTTGACTTCCTCTTCGGGGCCGAGATGCCCAGTTTCCGAAGCCCCCCACTCCTCGCCTGCAGCCCCCAGTGTGGGGCAGAGGGCGGGACTCACGTGAGAGTGACTGACGGGGACGCGTGTGAAATGCTTTGGGGGTGCAGGGTAAACGTGTGTGTCTTTGTGTCGTGGTTGGGTGTGACCGGGGGGAGTTTGTGTGTGTGGCGGTTGGGGAGCTTGTCCAAGTAGTGCCTGAGTTGGGGTGTGATCGGTATGTGAGACAGAGTCTGTGTGTGACCCTGTCCTCATTACTGGCTCCAGATGACTGGGTGTTGTACAATACGTGTGTGGCCAGGTGTGTGGCCGTGTGAGAGCCTTGGAGTCAGCGTGTGCTATTCTGTACCTTTGGGTAAATCACTCTAAAAGGGTGTGTGTGTGTGTGCGTGCGCGCGCGCGCAAGCGCTGTGTGTGCAAACGTGTCCATCCATGCACGTGTGTGTGTCTTGGTGCCTTGCTCACAACCGCACACGCCATTCATGCCCTTACAGAAGCAGTCTCCCTCCCCCTGGCCCCCTTCTCTTGGGCAGGCTCAGGGAGCCTTGCAGAATGTGGGGCGTCCACGCTCTCTTTGGCTATTGGAAAGCCCCTCTCCTCCTCCATCTTGGGGTGAGAGCACCCCCAAGTTCTCAGCTCTGTAGGAGTTCACAGGGAAGCTGGGATCAAAAATAATAGTCATTATAATAACAGTGATCATTCATTACGTGCTAATTTGAGGGGTGCTGTTTCAATCACACAGCATAGACTAAGGCATTTAACCCCCTCTGCCTCTTGTCTACTAGGGCATGGTATTGTTACTTTCATTTTATAGATGGGGAAACTGAGGCACAGAAAAGTTAAATCACTTGCTCAAGCTCGAGAGTGACAGAGGTGGGACTGAGCCGAGGCAGTCTGGCTCCTGAGCCCACACGATTACCCTTTTGTTAAATAATCCGCTCCATGGGTGTGGACAGCGTCCGTGAAGACATTGCTAGGGGGGTTTTTTAGGTAGATACGAAGGGGAGAAACAATCTGGGCACCTTCCCCTTCCTCATCAAGAAAAGAAGCAGACCCTTGTACTCACCCCGAGGGGCGTGTTGGGAGGAATGGAGGTTAGACTCCAGACAGAAGGATTTCTAGGCCACGAGGAGAGGTTGTGGGGTCCCCTTCCTCGCTCCTCCATTTCCCCATGCATCTAAGCACCCACGCGCTGGGTGGAATAGGGAGTGTGCCCAGCGCCAGGCATCAGGCCACACACAGTAGGTACTCAATGGATGTGTGAGCCAGAGAGAAGCAAAGAGACACACCTGGGAGAGATAAAAGACCAAAAGAGGCACACACTTGAGAAACCGCTGAAAACAAAATGAACCAGGAATCAAGTTGAATTATCCTTGGAGCCACCCCCTGTGGGTTCTCCTCCACCCCTGCTAGGGGACCCTAGATTTTCTGTCTTCTCACCAAGATTGGCTAGGGTGCCAGAGTTTGCTGCCAGAGTTGGAATTGGAGGGTGAATCCTACAGCCCCGGGGCTGGGAGGGAGTTGCTTTGGGGCGGGACTAACGAGGTCAGTGGAGGCGGGGCTAAAGGACAACGGGGGCGTGGCCAAATGAGGTAATCCGTTAGGGCGGGGCTGGTGGAATCCTGCCGTGGGCTGCAGTGCCTCCAGGCGGCCACTGCGGGAACTACATGGTCGTAAAACAGTCTAGGCAGCTGGTACACCCTCTTGGCGTTGGCCCACCCAGCCTGGCACCCCAGGGAAGGGAGGGGTCTGCAGAGAGGATGCTCTACCCGCTCCTAGCTCCCTCCGTCACTTTCCAAAGACTTCTTCCCTGTCCCTGATGGACCCGAGGTCCTTCCTAGAAATCATTGGTTAAACCATTCAGTGAACAGATTATGCACTGGGGATACAGCCACCAACTGAGTCATCAAATCCCTGCTCTCCTGGAGTTGACCTAGTAGAGGAGAGAGAAAAGAACCAAGTAACCCATGTAATACAGTGTCGGCAACTAAATATACATATAATACAATGCAAGTAGCATGAAGAATAACAGATAAAATATAGAAGATTAGAGTGGAGCCAGGCGCAGTGGCTCACACCTGTAATCCCAGCACTTTGAGAGGCTGAGGCAAGTGGATCGCCTGAGGTCAGGAGTTTAAGACCAGCCTGGCCAGCATAGTGAAATCCTGTCTCTACTAAAAATATAAAAAATTAGCTGGGTGTCGTGGCAGGCACCTGTAATCCCAGCTACTAGGGAGGCTGAGGCAGGAGAATTGCTTGAACCTGGGAGGCGGATGTTGCAGTGAGCCGAGGTCATGCCACTGCACTCCAGCCTGGGCAACAGAACAAGACTCTGTCTCAAAGCAAAAAAACAGAAAAAGATTACAGGGTGGAGGTTATTTGAGCCAGTATGGTGAGGGAAGGTGTCTCTAAATAGGTGGCATTTCAGGTGACATCTGAAGAAGGTGAGAGAAGGAGCCTTGTGGGTGTCTGGGGGAAGACATTGTAGGTGTCTGGGGGAAGCATTCAAGGTGGGAGGAACAGAAGGTGCAAAAGCCCTGGGGTAAGAACAAGCTTGGTGAGTTTCAGAAGCAGTGTGGACGCTGGTGTGGCTGCAGAGGAGTGAGTAATGGGGATGTCGGCGGGAAGATGAGGCCAGGGAAGCCAGACCACTTAGGAACTTGTAAACTGTGGGCAGAAGTTTGGATGTGACCCAGAGAGCAAGAGAACAGGAAAGCAGAGACTTTCAGAGGCATTATCCATTCATTCAGGATCTATCCACGATGTTCTGGGTTCTGGCCTGGGAGTGACTACCAGAGAGCTTGATAGTTCTGAGCTCCACTATTTTCTTTCTTTCTTTTTTTTTTTTTTTTGAGACGGAGTTTCGCTCTGTCGTCCGGGCTGGAGTGCAGTGGCCAGTTCTCAGCTCACTGCAAGCTCTGCCTCCCGGGTTTATGCCATTCTCCTGTCTCAGCCTCCGAGTAGCTGGGACTACAGGCGCCCGCCACCTCGCCTGGCTAGTTTTTTGTATTTTTTAGTAGAGACGGGGTTTCACCGTGTTAGCCAGGATGGTCTTGATCTCCTGACCTCATGATCTGCCCGTCTTGGCCTCCCAAAGTGCTGGGATTACAGGCTTGAGCCACCGCGCCCGGCCGCTCCACTATTTTCCTTGTGGAAAAGATGCCTTCCTGATCCCTGATCCCTCCCTAAGATCTAGCTACATTGTTGGCACTCTCTGGGTTTGGGACCAACTCTTTCCTGGGGCTTCCACAGGATGGGGAGAAGGAATAATTCAGTTTAGATCACATGCCTCAGGGACTTAGCACTTGCTGCTCCCCCTCCCTGTGACACTGTTCCCCCCGGTAGCTATTTATCTCTGATTTCTGCTTAAATGTCACCTCCTCCAAGAGGCCCACCCTGAACGGCTAGGTGAAACAGCCCCCTGCTGCCACTCTCAGAGTGCTTACTCCGTGTTCTTTTTCTTTTCTATTTATTTATTTATTTATTTATTTATTTTATTTTATTTTTTTGAGATTGAGTCTTGCTCTGTTGCCTGGGCTGAAGTGCAGTGGCGCGATCTCGGCTCACTGCAACCTTTGCCTCACAGGTTCAAGTGATTCTTGTGCCTCAGCCTCCCGAGTAGCTGGGACTACAGGCACATGCCACCTGACGTCTGGCCAGTTTTCTTTGTATTTTTAGTAGAGACAGGGTTTCACCATGTTGGCCAAGCTGGTCTTGAACTCCTGACCTTAGGTGATCTGCCATCCAAAGTGCTGGGATTATAGACGTGAGCCCGGCCATGTTTTTCTTTACAGCTCTTGTTTCCACATTTCTGTGATTCTTCTATTCATTCATTGTCTGTTTCCCCACTACAGCGGCAGTTTATCAGGGTTCAGCCAGCTTTGTTGTTTCTCCAGTGTCTAGAACAGAACTTGACACACAGTGGGTGCTCAAGAAATATCTGCTGGGTGGATGGGTGGATGGACCCCCTCACACACACAGCGTCTTTCTTTCTCAAGCCACAGGATTCTTGTATCAAGAGAGTGTCAGGGGAACACTTGCTCCTGGATGGAAGGCACCAAGAAACCCATTCTTGGCCGGGCGCGGTGGCTCAAGCCTGTAATCCCAGCACTTTGGGAGGCCGAGACGGGCGGATCACGAGGTCAGGAGTTCGAGAACACGGTGAAACCCCGTCTCTACTAAAAAATACAAAAACTAGCCGGGCGAGGTGGTGGCGCCTGTAGTCCCAGCTACTCGGGAGGCTGAGGCAGGAGAATGGCGTAAACCCAGGAGCCGGAGCTTGCAGTGAGCTGAGATCCGGCCACTGCACTCCAGCCTGGGCGACAGAGCGAGACTCCGTCTCAAAAAAAAAAAAAAAAAAAAAAAAGAACCCATTCTTCAGCCCAGTGTGATGGCTGACACCTGTGATCCCAGCATTTTGGGAGCCCAAAGCCAGAGGGTCTCTTGAGGTCAGGAATTTGAGACCAACCTGGGCAATACAGCAAGATCCCATCTCTACAATAACTTTTTCTTTTTATTTCTTTTTTTAATTTTTGAGATGGAGTCTTGTTCTGTCACCCAGGCTGGAGTACAGTGGTGTGATGATCTCAGCTCCGTGCAACCTCTGCCTCCCGGGCTCAAGAGATTCTTGTGCCTCAGCCTCCCGAATAGCTGGGACCACAGGGGCGTGCCACCATGCCCAGTTAATTTTTGTATTTTTAGTAGAGATGGGGTTTCACCATGTTGGCCAGGCTGGTCTCAAACTCCTGACCTCTTGATTTGTCCGCCTTGGCCTCCCAATCTGCTGGGATTACAGGCATGAGCCACCGTGCCCGGCCTTTACAGTAACTTTTTAAAAAATTGGCCAGGCTTGTAGTTCTACTTAGGGGCCGAGGTGTGAGGATCACTTCAGCCCGGGAGTTCAAGGCTGCAGTGAGCTATTATTGCACCACTGCACTCCAGCTTGGGCGACAGATTGGCCCTGTTTCTACAAAAAAGAAAGAAAGAACACCCATCTTCTTTACCTGTGCCTGAAATTCCACCCTGATAGGGCACTGCTATTTAGGGGTAAGACGATGTTCTCCTGGGGCTGCTTTAGAGCATGTAAATGTCCCAGTGGAGGGAAGTAAAAGGAAATTTAAAGACTCTGAGTTAGTGTAGGAAAGCGCCCCGTTGGGGCTGGATTTAAGATTATGGAGCTTGGGCGACATCTAGTGGTTGAATGAGATTTGTGCAGAGACTGTGTGCGTCTATGTGACTTGTGGGTGAATGTGTGTGATTTTACACCTGTGCCTGTGCATGTGCGTATGTGGGATGGAGGTGCCCAGGTCAGGGTAAAACAGGTGAGATACTCGCCGCAGGTGCAAACATTTTAAAAAGTTGATGATGATGATGATTATTATGAGACGGAGTCTTGCTACGTTGGCCAGACTGGAGTGCAGTGGCGCGATTTCAGCTCACTGCAACCTCCACCTCTTGGGTTCAAGCGATTCTCCTGCTCAGCCTCTCAAGTAGCTGGGATTACAGGCGCGCATCACCACACCCAGCTAATTTTTTTTTTTTTTTTTGTATTTTGTATTTTTAGTAGAGACAGAGTTTCACCACGCTGCCCACCCTGGTCTCGAGCTCCAGACCTCAGACGATCCGCCCAGCTTGGCCTCCCAAAGTGCTGGGATTACAGGCATGAGCCACGGTGCTGGGACTATTGCTAAGATGGGGTCTTGTTCTGTCACCCATGCTGGAGTACAGTGGTGCAGTCATAGCTCACTGAAGCCTCCAACTCCTGGGCCCAAGTGATCCTTCTGCCTCAGCCTCCTGAGTAGCTAGGGTGACAGGTACATGGTATAGTGTTCAGCTATAGTGCAAAATTTAAGGGGATGGCCCTAAAAAAAAAAACAGTAACCAAGATAAATAATATTTTAACGGAACATTTTAAGAAAATCTAAATTAATGCAAGAAAATCTACAATGAACAAAACAAATTTTAATTAACTATGGGCTCCACCTCTGCACTTGCATAACTTACCTCACTCTAATTTTGGCCCTGTAGGCAGGTGTCTGTGGTGTCATGCATGTATGTGTATGTTTGGTGGTTGTGTGCATGTTCAGGGACCATGAGCACAGGGACATGCTTGTATCATCATCACACCAGTGACTGTATCCTTGTAGGCCAACCATATGTTTTGTGTGGATTTCTTTTTTTCTTTCTTTCTTTCTTTTTTTTTTTTTTGAGACGGAGTTTCGCTCTGTTGCCCAGGCTGGAGTGCAATGGCGCCATCTCGGCTCACCTCAACCTCCGCCTCCCGGGTTCAAGCGATTCTCCTGCCTCAGCCTCCCAAGTAGCTGGGATTACAGGCATGTGCCACCACATCTGGCTAATTTTGTATTTTTAGTAGAGATGGGGTTTCTCCATGTTGGTCAGGCTGGTCTTGAACTCCTGACCTCAGGTGATCTGCCCGCCTCAGCCTCCCAAAATGCTGGAATTACAGGCGTGAGCCACTGCACCTGGCCTGGTATGTGTGGGTTTCTGGTGAGCCCAGTGGCTGGTATGGGCAATGACTTTTTAGCCCCAGGATTCAGTGTCAGTGCCTGGGAGGCAGTAATGTGCTGTTTTCATTTGTTCCTGCACTCATGTATTCATTTATTTTATTTTATTTTATTTTATTTATTTTATTTTATTTTATTTTATTTTATTTTGAGACGGGGTCTCACTCTGTCGCCCAGGCTGGAGTGAAGTGGTGCAATCTCGGCTCACTGCAACCTCCGCCTCCCGAGTTCAAGCCGTTCTCCCACTTCAGCCTCCCGAGTAGCTGGGACTACAGGCGCACGCCACCATGCCCAGCTAATTTTTGTATTTTTAGTAGAGACAGGGTTTCACCATATTGTTCAGGCTGGTCTCAAACTCCTGACCTCAGGTGATCCACCTGCCTCAGCCTCCCAAAGTGCTGGGATTACAGGCGTGAGCCACTGCACCTGGCCCATGTACTGATTTAGAGAGCATTCATTGAGAGCCTTCTGTATCTCAAGTATTATACTATGCAGTAAGCACTAGGTGGTAGTTTGTGCTCTCAAGGAGTGGAGTAGAAGATTTAACTTCTGGAGGAGTTGAGCCTGGCTGTGTTGGAAAAAAGTTGTCATAACAGGAACACTTTATTCCTACATCTAGGGAACTCTTGTCTCAAAGAACATTCATTAACATGTCTTCACTGCCAAGGTGGAAGCCCATTCTCTTTTTTTCTTTCTTTTTTTTTTTTTTTTTGAGACAGAGTCTCGCTCTGTTGCCCAGGCTGGAGTGCAGTGGCCGGATCTCAGCTCACTGCAAGCTCCGCCTCCCGGGTTCACGCCATTCTCCTGCCTCAGCCTCCCGAGTAGCTGGGACTACAGGCTCCCGCCACCTCGCCCGGCTAGTTTTTTGTATTTTTTTTAGTAGAGACAGGGTTTCACCACGTTAGCCAGGATGGTCTCGATCTCCTGACCTCGTGATCCGCCCGTCTCAGCCTCCCAAAGTGCTGGGATTACAGGCTTGAGCCACCGTGCCCGGCCCTCTTTTTTTCTTTTTGAGATGGGGTCTTGCCATAGTGCCCAGGCAGGTCTCGAACTCCTGGGCTTAAGCAATTCTCCTGCCTCAGCCTCCCAAGTAGTTGGGATTACAGGTGCACACCACCTCAGTGTGTCTTGCAACTTCATCCATCCAGAGCGCAGCCACAAACCAAGAAGTAACCAGGAAAGAGCAGAGAGTAGGGAAGAGTAGATTCCATGAAGACTGTATACAAAAGTTTATTATCTTTCTCTATCACCCAGTCCGGAGTGCAGTGGCACGATCTCATCTCACTGCAACCTCCACCTCCTGGGTTCAAGCAATTCTCATGCCTCAGCCACCCAAGTAGCTGGGACTATAGGTGTGCACCACCACACCTGGCCAGTTTTTATATTTTTAATAGAGACAGTGTTTTGCCATGTTGCGCAGGCTAGTCTTGAACTCCTGGCCTCAAGTGATCTGCCCATCTTGGCCTCCCTAAGTGCTCGGATTACAGGCATAAGCCACCATGTCCAGCCTGGAAAAGGTTGTTTTTATTGCTCCTGGGGACCCAGTAGACTCTTGGTCCCTGTTTACTCTTACTTTATACATAGTTCCAACAATTCTGGACAGCTAGTACCTAGCCTTGCTTAATATACGAGAAGACAGGTGTCATTGCACAAGAAGAAAAAAAACCAAAAGGCAGAGCCGGTTCAGCCATCAAATGAAATGGCAAATAGCTTCTCACTTTTTAGGCTGTGAGAGTCCCGGTGAATCCCAAGAAAAATACATGTTGAGCACCTGGTGAGCCAGGTTCTTTTTAAATTTTATTTTGTTTTATTTTTTTAAGAGGCAGGGTCTTGCTCTGTTGACCAGGCTAGACTGGAGTGGTGTGACGACAGCCCACTGTTGCCTCAACCTCCTTGGCCCGAGTGATCCTCATACCTTAGCCTCTCAAATAGCTAGGACTACAGGTGTGTACCACTACGTCCAGTTAATTTTTCTTTTTTCTTTTTTTTTTTTTTTGGTAGAGATGGGGGTCTCACTGTGTTGTCCCGGCTGGTATTGAACTCTTGGCCTCAAGTGATCCTCTTGCCTCAGCCTCCCAAGGTGCTGGGATTAATACTGCTGTGATCATGGGTGTACCAATATCTCTTTGAGACACTGAGTTCAATTCTTTAGTGTACGTATTCAGCAGTGGCGTGGCTGGGCCAGGTGTAGCAGCTCATACCTGTGATCCCAGCAATTGGGAGGCTGAGGTGGGTGGATTGCTTGAGCCCAGGAGTTTGAGACCAACCTCAGCAACATGGTAAAACACTGTCTCTACAACAAATACAAAAATTAGCTGTGCCTGTGGTCCCAGCTACTCGGGAGGCTGAGGTGGGAGGATCACTTGAGCCCAGGAGGTCAAGGCTGCAGTGAGCCATGATTGTACCACTGCCTGGGTGACAGGGTAAGATCCTGTCTCAAAAAAAAAAAGTATTGCTGGGTCATAGGGTAACTATGTTGTAAGTTTTTGAAGAACTACGATAATGTTTTCTATGGCGGCTGCACCATTTTATGTTCCCACAAAGGGTTCCTATTTTCCACTTCCTCACTAACACTTGTTGTTTTTGTCGAAAGCCTCTGACCACAACGTTTTTGTCAACTGAATAATATATAACTTTTTTCTTTTGTTGTGTTTTGCTTAGACAGGGTCTCACTCTGTCCCCCTGGCTAGAATGCAGTGGTGTGATCTCGGCTCACTGCAGCCTCCGCCTTCCGGACTCAAGCCATTCTCCCGCCTCAGCCTCCCAACACCTCTGTAGCTGGGATTACGCACCGCCACGCCCGGCTAATTTTTTGTAGAGCTGGGATTTCACCATGATGCCCAGGCTGGTCTCCGATTCCTGGGCTCAAATGATCTGCCTGCCTCAGCTTCCCAAAGTGCTAGGATTATAGGCATGAGCCATGGCACCCAGCCATAACTTTATTTTATGTGTGGTTCTGTTTTAGAATATCAGATATATATATACATATATATATCACATATATATTTATTTTTTGATTCATTAGCATTGAACTCCCGGCCAATAGCACTACATCTGATGCCTGAATGAAGCTTCTCTAACACATGTCTTTTCTCCGTGAGACACATCACAGCCTTCTTGCACGTACAAATACTAGACTACACTTCAGCACTGTGCGTGGGGGTCACTGAAGATAGCGAAGTCACCAACAAACAGCACAAAAATATGAAAAGCTTGGCACTAAATGGACTGTAAAAAAGACACTTGCACATAGTATCAGAACTGGAGGAAGAAAGCAGTGTGTCTCCTTATTAGACCTCAACAGGATTGGGTGACTGAGTATGTTGTCAGGTCAGGAGCAATGGCTCACGCCTATAATCCTAGTGCTTTGGGTGGCCAAGGCGGAAGGATGGCTTCAGCCCAGGAGTTCGAGACCAGCCTGGGCAACAGAGTGAAACCTCCATTTCAAAAAAAAAAAAATTATTTATTTATTTGTTTGTTTATTTATTTATTTATTTATTTATTTATTTTTGTAGAGACAGGGGTGTCGCTTTGTTGCCCAGGCTGAAATGCAGTGGCACGATCTCGGCTCACTGCAACCTCCACCTCCTGGGTTCAAGTGATTCTTTTTTTTTTTTTTTTTTTTTTTTTTTT
>NW_016807065.1:398763-408157 GCF_001698545.2 Rhinopithecus bieti
TCTTTCTTTCTTTCTTTTTCTTGCTCTCTTGCTCTCTCTCTCCTTCCTTCCTTCCTTCCTTCCTTCCTTCCTTCGTTCCTTCCTCTCTCTCTCCTTCCTTCCTTTCTCTTTTTCTCTCTCTCTTTTTCTTTCTTTCTTTCCTTTATTTCTCTTTCTCTCTCTCTCTCTTTCTTCTCTTTCCTTTCTTTCCTTCCTTCCTTCCTTCTTTCTTTCTTTCTCTTTCTTTCTTTCCTTCTTTCTTTCTTTCTTTTCTTTCTTTCTTTCTTTTTCTTTCCTTCTTTCCTTCTTTCCTTCCTTCCTTCCTTCCTTCCTTCCTTTCCTTCCTTTCCTTCCTTTCCTTCCTTTCCTTCTTTCCTTCTTTCCTTCTTTCTTTTCTTTCTTTCTGACGGAGTCTTGCTCTGTCACCCAGGCTGGATGGAGTACAGTGGCGCAATCTTGGCTCACTGCAAGCTCTGCCTCCTGGGTTCACGCCATTCTCCTGCCTCAACCTCCCCAGCAGCTGGGACTACAGGCGCCCACCACCACGCCTGGCTAATTTTTTTGTATTTTTAGTAGAGACAGGGTTTCACCGTGTTAGCCAGGATGGTCTCGATCTCCTGACCAAGTGATCCACCCACCTCAGCCTCCCAAAATGCTGGGATTATAGGCATGAGTTACCGCGCCCGATCTCTCTCTCTTTCTCTCTCCCTTTCTCCCTTTCTTTCTTCCTTTCTTCCTTTCTTCATTTTTCTTTCTCTCTTTCTTTTTTTCCTGAGACAGTCTCACTCTGTCGCCCAGGCTGGAGTGCAGTGGCAATGATCTTGGCTCACAGCAACCTCTGCCTCCTGGGTTCAAGCAATTCTTGTGCATCAGCTTCCCAAGCATCTGGGATTACAGGTGTGCACCCACCATACCTGGCTAATTTTTGTATTTTTTTTTTTTTTTTTTTTTTTTTTTTTTTTTTTTTTTTTTTTTTTTTTGAGACGGAGTCTTGCTCTGCCACCCAGGCTGGAGTGCAGTGGCCGGATCTCAGCTCACTGCAAGCTCCGCCTCCCGGGTTTACGCCATTCTCCTGCCTCAGCCTCCGGAGTAGCTGGGACTACAGGCGCCCGCCACCTCGCCCGGCTAGTTTTCTGTATTTTTAGTAGAGACGGGGTTTCACCGTGTTAGCCAGGAGGGTCTTGATCTCCTGACCTCGTGATCCGCCCGTCTCGGCCTCCCAAAGTGCTAGGATTACAGGCTTGAGCCACCACGCCCGGCCTGTATTTTTAGTAGAGACAGATTTCACCATGTTGGCCAGGCTGGTATCAAACTCCTGACCTCAAGTGATCTGCCAGCCTCAGCCTCCCAAAATGCTGGGATTACAGGCATGAGCCGCCGCACCCGGCTACTCCACCCTGTTTCTAAATAAGAAAAATAATATTATCACTGTGCATGTCCACAAATGACTACAAATGCCCCAGCGAGTATTGATCTTAGAGTATAAACAAATTGCAACAAGTAGGCGAATTTGCCAATCTGGAATTTTTGAATCATGAAGCTCAACTGTATATACGTAGGAGTGGAATTGCTGAGCCATGGGGAGAAACTGCTATACAGTCTTCCAAAGTTGCAGAGACTCTTCCAAAAAGTCAACAATGTATTCTTCCACCAGTCGTGTATGAAGTGTTCCAGTTGCTCCATATCTTCTCCAACACTTGGTATTGTCTTTTTTTTTTTTTTTTTTTGAGATGGAGTCTCCCTCTGTCGCCCAGGCTGGAGTGCAGTGGCGCGATATTGGCTCACCGCAAGCTCTGCCTCCCAGGTTCACACTATTCTCCTGCCTCAGCTTCCACAGTAGTTGGGACTGCAGGTGCCCGCCACCACGCCTGGCTAATTTTTTGTATTTTTTAGTAGAGACGGGGTTTCACCGTTTTAGCCAGGATGGTCTCGATCTCCTGACCTCATGATCCACCGCCTCAGCCTCCCAAAGTGGTGGGACTACAGGCGTAAGCCACCACGCCCAGCCTCTTTTTCTTTTCTTTTCTTTTTTATTTTTGAGACAGGGTCTCATTCTGTCACCCAGGCTGGAGTGCAGTGGCACAATCTCTGCTCACTGCAGCCTCAACCTCCCAGACTCAAGCAATCCTCCCACCTCAGCCTCCCAAGTAGCTAGAACCACAAGCATGCACCACCACGCCTGGCTAATTTTTTTGTAGAGATGGAGTTTTGCCCTGTTGCCCAGGCTAATCTGGAACTCCTGAGCTCAAGTAATCCACCCACCTTGGGCTCCCAAAGTACTGGGATTACAGGTATGAGCCACCGTGCCTGACCTGTTTTTAATTTTAAACATTCTGATGGGTGCCAGATAGTATTGCATTATGGGTTTACTTATAAATTTATTTTTGTTTTTTTGAGTCAGGATCTGGTTATGTTGCCTAGGCAGGTCTCCAACTCCTGGGCTCAAGTGTTCCTCCCACCTCAGCTTCCCAAAGTGCTGGGAATATTGTGGGTTTAATTTACATTTCCTGATGATGAATGATGTGCCTGCTGATGAATTAAGTGCCTTTCCATATGTTTATTGACAACTTGGATATCCACTTTTGTGAAATGTCTAAGTCTTTTGCCCACTTCTCTGTTCAGATGTCTGTTTTTTTCTTACTGATTTGTAGGAATGTGTGTGCGTGTGTGTGTGTGTACCCAGATTTTACATAGATACATATACATATTTTACATAACTATAAAATCAGGATATGAGATTTTTGTTGGACATAATGATTGCAAATATCTTTTCCTCTGTAGCTTTTCTTTTCATTCTCTTAGTGGTGTCTTTTAATCAACAGAAGTCCTTAATTTCATTTCATTTCTCCTTTTTTTTTTTTTTTTTTTTTTTTTGAGACAGGGTCTCGCTCTGCTGCCCAGACTGGAGTGCAGTGGTGGAATTATGGCTCACTGCAGCCTCGATCTCCTGGGCTCAAGCCATCCTCCCACCTCAGCCTGCCAAGTTGCTGTAGCTACAGGTGCACACCACCACACCCAGCTAATTTTTGTAGTTTTTGTAGAGATGGGGTTTCACCATGTTGCCCAGGCTGGTCTCAAATTCCTGGGCTGAAGCCATCCTCCCGCCCTGGCCTCCCAAAGTGCTATTACAGGCGTGAGCCACTGCACTCAGCCAGGATTTCTTAATCTGAATGTAGTTCAAATCATTTTTTCTTTCATGGCTAGTGCTTGTTAGTGTTCTGTTTTAAAAATCTGTCCCTAGCTGGGCGCAGTGGCTCATGCCTGTCATCCCAGCATTTTGAAAAGCTGAGGCAAGGGGATCGCTTGAGCCAGGAGTTTGAGACCAGCCTAAGCAACATGGCAAGACCCCGTCTTTACCAAAAATAATAAAAAAAAAATAACCGGCCGGGTGCGGTGGCTCAAGCCTGTAATCTCAGCACTTTGGGAGGTCGAGACGGGCAGATCACGAGGTCAGGAGATCGAGACCATCCTGGCTAACATGGTGAAACTCCGTCTCTACTAAAAAATACAAAAAACTAGCCGGGCGAGGTGGCGAGCGCCTGTAGTTCCAGCTACTCGGGAGGCTGAGGCAGGAGAATGGCGTAAACCCGGGAGGCGGAGCTTGCAGTGAGCTGAGATCCGGCCACTGCACTCCAGCCTGGGCGACAGAGCGAGGCTCCGCCTCAAAAAAAATAAAAAAATAACCAAGCATGGTGGCATGTGACTGTAGTCCCAGCTACTCGGAAGGTTGAGGTAGGAGGATCGCTTGAGTCAGGGAGTTCGAGGCTGCAGTGAAGTGTGATGACGTGACTGCACTCCAGCCTGAGTGACAGGGCAGGCAAAACCGTTTCAAAACAACAACAAAACCCCAAAACAAACAAAAGGAAATTATAATTCTGTCTGTTGCATAGGGGTATTCTGAGGGTTAAATGAGTTATTACACGTAACTTTGCTGCAAATGGTGTCTGGAACATGATAGTACTAAGTAAACCTCAGCAATTATTGATATTTTTCCAACAGTTATTAATTTTTTACCCAGAAATTTCAAGGGAAGAAAACTTTTTTTTTTTTTTTTTGAGACGGAGTCTCACTCTGTTGCCCAGGCTGGAGTACAGTGGTGTGATCTCTGCTCACAGAAACCTCTGCCTCCCAGGTTCAAATAACTTTTCTGCTTCAGCCTCCCAACTAGCTGGGATTGCAGGTCTGTACCACCACACCCAGCTAATTTATTTTTTATTTTTTTTTTGTATTTTTAGTAGAGATGGAGTTTCGCCATGTTGGCCAGGCTGGTCTCGAACTTCTGACCTCAAGTGACCTGCCCACCTCAGCCTTCCAAAGTGCTGGGATTATTGCATAAGCCTGGCCCCAGAAGAAATATTTTTTTCAGTGGCTCACCAGCATGATGTTCACAGTGATGATGATGGGGAAGAGTTGACACTTTCTTGAGATATTTCTGCATCAGGATTAGCTGGCTGCGGTGCTGGTTTGGATAGAGGAGGAGGGATGGAGAAGGAGGGGTAAAAAGTAAACAGTCTCTCATTTCTGACCGTGGGTACATCATTGCCAGGACCAGGGTGATGCAAGCAAGGAATCTTGGGCTCAAAATTTAAGGAGACACTTATTCTCGTGTTAATACAGTGCAGGGCACCTCAAAGAGGGAGCTTGCAGGCAAAGTTTAAAAATGCCTCCCCCTTTTGTACAGGCAGGGTCTTGCTCTGTTGCCCAGGCTGGAGTGCGGAGGTGCCATCATAGCTCACTGCAGCCTCAAAAACTTGGGCTTATGTGATCCTCCCACCTCAGCCTCCCAAGTAGCTGGTACTACAGGGACATGCCCAGCTACTTAAAAATTTTTTGTGGGGAGGAGGGGCCAGGTGGTGTGGCTTACATCTGTAATCCTAGCACTTTGGGAGGCCGAGGTGGGCAGACCACCTGAGGTCAGGAGTTCGAGACCAGCCGGCCAACATGGTGAAACCCCATCTCTACTAAAAAAAAAAAAAAAAAGAGCTGGGCATGGTGGCACGCCCCTGTGATCCAGCTACTCAGGGGGCTGAGGCAGGAGAATCACTTGAAACCTGGATGCAGAGGTTGCAGTGAGCCAAGATCTCGCCACTGCACTCCAGCCTGGGCGACAGAGCAAGACTCTGTCTCAAAAAAAAAAATTGGCAGGGGGCCAGGTGTGGTGGCTCATGCCTGTAATCCCAGCACTTTGGGAGGCCGAGGCATGAGAATCACCTGAGATCAGGAGTTTGAGACCAGCCTGGCCAACATGGCAAAACCCTGTCTCTACTAAAAATACAAAAATTAGCCAGGTGTCATGGCGCACGTCTATAATCCCAGCCACTTGGGAGGCTGAGGCAAGGGAATCACTTGAACCGGGAGGGGAAGGTTGCAGTGAGCCAAGATCAGGCCACTGCACTCCAGCCTGAGTGACAGAGTGAGACTGTGTCTCAAAAAAATAAATAGGAAGAAATGAGGTCTTATTACATTGCCCAGGCTGGTCTCAAACTCCTGGCTTTTCCCGCTTCAGCCTCCCAAGGTGCTGGGATTACAGGCGTGAACCACCGCACCTGATGGATTTTCCCTTTTCAGCAGTTTTATGGAGGTGTAATTTACAGACGGTAAAATTCACCTGTGTAAGTGTGCCATTCAATGACTTTTTGTAAATTTTACAGAGTTGTGCAGCCATCACCCTGATCCAATTATAGGACATTTACATCACCCCAAAACAGCCCCGTGCCCATTTGCATTCCATCTCCACTCCCACCCCCAGTTCCAGGCAATCTCTCGTCTACTTTCTGTCTATTGATTTGCTCTCCCTGGATATTTTGTATAAATAGAATCATAAACTATGTGGCCTTTTGCCTCTGTCTCCTTTTACTTAGCAAAATGTTTTTGAGGATCATCTACATTGTAACATGTATCAGGAGCGTGTTTCTTTTTATGGCGGAATGGCATTCTGTTGTATGGATGTACCGCAATTCGTTTATTCCCTCACCAGTTGATGGGTGTTTGGATTGTTTCATTCATTATAACCAATGCTGCTATGAATATTCATGTGTAGGTCTTTTCATGGACATATGCTTTGGTTTCTCTTGGGTAGATGGAATTGTTGGATCTTTAAAAAGACTTCTAGGGGTCTGGCGTGGTGGCTCACGCCTATGATCCCAGCATTTTGGGAGGTTGAGGCAGGTGGATTGCCTGAGCCCAAGAGTTTGAGACCAGCCCAGGCAACATAGTGAGACCCTATCTTTACAAAAAATTTAAAAAATAAGCTGGGCACGGTGGTGTGCCTCTGTAGTCTCACCTATTCAGGAGGCAGAGGTGGGAGGATCACTTGAGGCCAGGAGTTTGAGGTTACAGTGAACTATGATTGCACCACTGCACTCCAGCCTGGGCAACAGAGTGCCCAGACCCTCGCCTTAAAAAAAAAAAAAAAAAAAAAGAGATAAAAGAACTAAAGTGGACGGGCGTGGTGGCTCACGCCCGTAATCCCAGCACTTTGGGAGGCCGAGGTGGGTGGATCTCTAGAGGTCAGGAGTTCAAAACCAACCTGGCCAACATGGTGAAACCCCATCTCTACTAAAAATAAAAAAATTAGACGGGCATGGTGGCATGCACCTGTAAACCCAGCTACTCGGGAGGCTGAGGCACGAGAATTACTTGAACCCGGGAGATGGAGGTTGCAGTGAGCAGAGATTTCGCCATTGCACTCCAACCTGGGCAACAGAGTGAGACCCCGTCTCAAAACAAAACAAAACAAAACAAAAAAGAACTAAAGTAGGGTAAGTGGCAGAGAGTGGTGGGGGGCTCAGATTGTAGATGAGGTGGCCAGGGAAGGTCTTTTGGAGAAGATCACCATATCACTGAGGGTCTTGTTAGGGAAACAAACCAGTCTGTGTGTTTCAGAGAGGGGGAATTTAATACAGGGAATTGGTTAAGTGGGAGAAGAAAGAGTTGAGAAGCCACATGGGATGATGAGGAAACCTGGAAAATCTGGAATAAGCTACAGCAGAACACTACTGGAGGGACATGGCACAGAGGGGATGTGATGAGGAAGGGACGCTTGGGTAGGAACTGGGACTATGGAGGAGGCATAGCCACTGCTGGAAAACACCGTTCACACCAAGCGGACACAGGAGAGAAACACCTTGGCTCCTCTCCAAGCTCCCATCTCCCTCCAGTGCCTCCCATTGGATAAACCGAACAGGAAGCCAGTATGCAATGGAATCTGGGAAATGTAGTTTTCTTGGGGGAAGGGCAGGGCATGGCTCTGACCCACACAATGACAGAGCAGAGATATAAATTAAATAAAGGACTGGGAATGGTGGCTCGCATCCGTGGTCCCAGCTATTTGGGAGGCTGAGGCGAGAGGATTGCTTGAGCCTAGGAGTTAGAGGCTGCAGTGAGCTATGATTGAACCACTGCACTCCAGCCTGGGTGACAGAGCAAGACCCTGCCTCTAAAAAATACATTAATTAAGTAAAGGAACAAGTCATGTGGGGCATCCTTGGTAATAGTGTTTTGTGTAGAACGAACAGGAAGTTCAAAGGTCCTGAGGTAGCAGTGTAACAGATGCAGCCAAAACTTTGAGAGTGGGTGTGATGGTCCAGGCAGAATGAGAGTGGCAGGGAACCCAGACAAAGCCCTGAAAGATACAGAGTTTTAGGGAGTAGCAGGAGACAGCGACAGCACAGCCAGAGAGGTGGGTGCAGAACTAGGAAGTGATACCATGTCTCTGAAGTCAAGGGAAAAAGGAGTTTCAAGAAGGTGATGGTTCGTGGAGACTGACTTACTGTGAGAATGACCTAAGGAGGACTGGCATGAGGGTACGGACCTGGCAAATTGGCACCTTCGGTGAGAGGAGTTTTGGAAATGCTGGGGAGGTGGGAGGTGAGGAATTAAATGCAAGAAGTGCAAACTCGAGCACAGACCACTCCTTGAAGAAGCTTGGATGCGCTGAACTAAGGCAGTTTCCCACAGCACCCATGGCCACAGAGTGAGAAAGTTTGTTTGGGTTCCAAATTGTCTAAGCCAGGAGGCCTGGAGCCCAGTTGGTCTTAGGATCTGAAATCAGACAGACCTGGTTTCAAAACCTGGGCCCCCACTTCCCTGCTGGGTTCGCCTGATCTGGGTCCCTCTCCGCTCTGAGCTCAGTTTCCTCACCTGGAAATAGGGGTGTTGCTGTACTGTTCATGGATGTTGCAGCACCTGTTAACAATGCATCTGCAAAGTGTTTAGCACTCATCAATGAAAGCTTTAGAACATTTTTTCTTTTTTTTAGACAGGGTCTCACTCTGTCTGTCGCCCAGGCTGGAAGGCTGGAGTGCCGTGGCTTGATCTCCGCTCACTGCAACCTCTGCCTCTCGGGTTCAAGCGATTCTCCCGCCTCAACCTCCCAAGTAGCTGGGTTACAGGCATGCGTCACCATAGCCGGCTAATTTTTGTATTTTTACTAGAGACAGAGTTTTACCATGTGGGCCAGGCTGATCTCGAACTCCTGGCCTCAAGTGATCCATCCGCCTCGGCCTCCCAAAGTTCTGGGATTACAGGCATGAGCCACTGTGCCCGGCCTCAAATAATAACAACAATGGTAGCTACTATTTGAAAAACTTACCATGTCCCAGACACTTGTAAAATATTTTACAAACATCATCATCCCTTATTCTCCCCTTGGCTCACTCCAACTATGCTGGCTTCCTTCCTGGTCCTGGAACACTCCTGCCCCAGGGCCTTTGCACTTGCTGTTCCTGTTGCCTGGAACTCTCTTCCCCCAGATATCCAGATGGTTCCCTTACTCACTTTCTTTTCTTTTTTTTTTTTTTTTTGAGATGGAGTCTTGCTCTGTCGCCCAGGCTGGAGTGCAGTGGCATGATCTGAGTTCACTGCAACCTCCACCTCCTGGGTTCACGCCATTCTCCTGCCTCAGCCTCCCAAGTAGCTGGTACTACAGGTGCCCGCCACCACGCCCGGCTAATTTTTTGTGTTTTTAGTAGAGGCAGGGTTTCACTGTGTTAGCCAGGATGGTCTCGATCTTCTGACCTGGTGATCCGCCCTCCTTGGCCTCCCAAAGTGCTGGGATTACAGACGTGAGCCACTGCGCGGGCCCCCCTTTCCTCACTTTCTTCAGGTCTCTGCTTAAACGTCCCTTTCTCCAATCACCCTGTTTAAAGTTTACTTCCCCTTCCTCTTAATATCTTATGTACTTTACTTTTTCCCCCTATTTCTTGACTGTCTCACCCCATAGAATATTCATCTTCACATCCAACCTGGAGGCTGACTCCTGGAATCGCAACACTTTGGGAGGCCAGGGTGGGAGGATCGATTGAGGCCAGGGGTTCGAGACCAGCCCGGGCAAAATAGAGAGATGCCCATCTCTACCAAAAAAAAAAAAAAAAAAAAAAAAAAAAAAAAAAAAAAGGGGAGGGAAAAAAAAAAA
>NW_016807065.1:409615-422743 GCF_001698545.2 Rhinopithecus bieti
CGAGCCCCCCCTCACCCCAGCTCGGAACCCCCCCACCCGCAGCTCGCGCCCGTGCCCCTCCCCACGCCCCCCGGGGCGCCTGGGTGTCGAGGGACAGAGCGCCCCGCGGCGGGCCAGAGAAGGGAAGCGCGGCGGGCGGCCGCGGGGCATGAGGCGGGGGCGCGATGTCGGTGCCGCTGCTCAAGATCGGGGCTGTGCTGAGCACCATGGCCATGGTCACCAACTGGATGTCGCAGACGCTGCCCTCGCTCGTGGGGCTGAACGGCACCGTGTCCCGTGCGGGCGCCTCCGAGAAAATCGTGAGTGGCTGCCGCGCGGGGGGCGCTCCCGGGGGGCGTGGTGCCCGCGCCACCGCCGCCGCAGCCCTCGGGGGCCCCCACCTGTACCCCCCTACCCTCGTGCTCCCCACGACCCTGCCCGGCGCGCCTAGGTAGGGGACGCCCTCTCAGGGTTCCAGGGTCGGACGTGGAGGCAGAAGGAGCCCCGGGACCCGCAGCCATCTCCGCGCCATTTGACATGGTTTTTGTTGTTATTATTGAATATTATTATTATTAGTGAGCAATGTCTGAGCGCCAACAGTGTACCGGGCTCGCTCCAGCCCCAGGGCGGAGGCGACAAGGGCTGCGGAATTGAGCCGAGTCCGGGCTGAGTGGGGTGCAGCGGGAGGAGAGTGACACTCGGGGGTTTAGAAGAACCCTGTCTCTGAAAGAGGGGGGGATCCAGGGGTTTCCGAGTGTCTCCACCCTCAAGGTCTCTGCCTGGTTGCGTCTGGGCGTCTCTGAGTAGTTCTGTCTGGGTCTCTATTCATTTCCCCTGCTTTGCGTCTCTGGGTCTCTTTCTATTAATATTTCTGTCTCTCCCTGTCTCTGGCTCTGGCTCTGTGGCGCTGTCTGAGAGTTTGTGTCTCTTTTTGTCTCTTCTTCTCTCCCCTGCACCCCTTCCTCCATTCTTGCCTCGCCATGTGCTGAATATTTATCCCCATAACTCACCCTCCCTGGGAGTTAGAAAGGGCGCAGACTGGGGCCGGAGCTGACACTGCCTCCAGGAGCTCCGGGATTGCGCCTTTCCATTCCATCCCCCTTTGTGGCTTTATCCTCCAGCTTCCCCGCTACAGAGCTTCCCTGGATCGGGGAAGGAGAGAACTCAGTGGGGTTCATAGTGGTGTCCTGGGGAGAGAGGGGAGGGGCTTCCTTCATTGCAAACTTCCCTGGGCCTCCTCCAGATATGCCCCTCCCCTCCCACTCCTCAACCTCTGGTAGCCCCACACCTGTTCCATCTGTTTGGGGGCTTCTCCCAAATCGTCCCCCAAACCCAGGCTGCGATGCCTGGGGCTCCCTTTCTTTAGCCCCAACTCTTCACCAATCCTCCCTTGCTTAGCCCCAAATGGTCATCATGCAGCTTCTTTCTCCTTGCTGGGGGCAAAGAAGATTTGCTCCCTAGGGTCGAAGGCAAGTGTGTGTGGTGGTGGTGGGGACACCTGAGAAGCCTTTATCCAGCCCCTGGTGGGGGTAGTATTGGGCTTGACACAGGTAAAAGCTTTCAGGCTAGATTAGACTTGGCAGCCAATGTGTGAGACGGTGTGTTTCTGTGTGTCTGTCACATCAAGTGTTTATTACTTGGGTATGTCCTGGTGTGTCTATATGTGTGTGTTTCTGTGTGTATATGGGGGAATGGGAGTGGAGAAAGTTTATGTATACTGCTGGCATGGGGTCCGGGTGTGTCTTCCTGTGTGTGAGGGTGCATCCCAGAATGAGTGTGGGTGTGTCCCTGAGTGACTGTGCTTGGGTGTGGACGTATCTGCAATTGCCTGTCCCTGACTATAGGTTTGCGTGTGTTACAAGATAGCGTGTGTGCATATGAGTTTGTTATACACGAGTATGACACAGGCTTCTTGCCGTTGCCATCTGAGACGGGAGAGAGGTGGTATCTCATTGAAATCAGAAGCCAAATTTCCCTCCACCACCATCGAAAGCATGTGATTGGTCTGTGTGCAAGGGGTGTGTTCTGTGCAGGTGTGTGTTAAATGTGGCATATGGTGTGTCTGCAGAATGCATACATAAGTATGCAAACATGTCTATGAGTTATGATTTTGTGTAGCATACGTAATCTGTGCAAGACATGTGTGCAAGTATCTTTGTGTGGCATAGTGTGGACAGTTTATGTCTTTGTAAGTGTGTGGCATATAAGTGGCAAGTGCGTATTTATGAAAGTGTGTGTGTGCGCCTACCTTGTACCTATGGGTAGGATGGCCCTGTGTGCTGTGTGTTTTCTGTAAGTGTGTAGTGTGTGTGCCCAAACAGACCTGATCTCCCACTCTGGCCATTCGTAGCTAACAGCAACCTTCAAATCCCAATGCGTCCATGAATCACCTTGCTGAAAGCCAATGGCCCTCCCATCTGTGACATCACCCCCATCCCTCAGTCTCATTATACTTTGTCAAAAGGGATCTAAGAAGTGAGATGTTAAGGTACTCCAGGGTGAGGGCATGGGAGGGGACTGTGACAATGAGGGTGTCCGTCTTGGGAGCTTGATAGACCTAAATTTTGGAATCCTAAGATTTTATCCCCAACTTGCTCTAATACTCCTGGCCACTGCCTTTGTCACCCTAAGCCTATTGTTTCTCATCTATAAATTGGAATGATGTCTTACCCACAGAATTGTTGTAACAGAAGATCTGCTATTTCAATTGGCCAACCTTACACCTCCATAATATCTCTTCGTCCATCGATTAATCCTGCTTCCATCCATCCTATCCTCTTTTTTTTTTTTTTTTTTTGAGACAGAGTCTCGCTCCTGTTGCCCAGGCCTGGAGTCAATGGCATGATCTCCGCTCACTGCAAGCTCGCCTCCCAGGTCACGCCATTCTCCTCCTCCAGCATCTCCGAGTAGCTGGGACTAAAGGCACCCCGCCACCACGCCCGGCTAATTTTTTTGTATTTTTAGTAAAGACCCGGAGTTTTCACAGTGTTACCCGGAATGGTCTCCCGATCTCCTGACCTCGTAATCCACCCCGCCTCAGCCTCCCAAAGTTGCGGGATTAGCAGGCATGAGCCACCCGTGCCCGGCCTATTCATCTATTTTACGTCCATCCTTCCATCTGTCTCGCCTATCAATCTCTCCATTCAATTCATTCATCCATCATCCTATTATTCCATCAGTCCATCCATCATCCATCCTTATTTTCCATCTACCATCCATTTTCCTTCATTCCATTCACCATAACACCACCACCCATTATTCCATCTTCCATCCATCTGACCACAATCCCTTTCACACCAATCCCAACTCTTTTCCTGCTCCCAACCCATCTCTTTCTCTATCCATTATTCATCATTTGTCTCTCTGTCCTTTCATGGATCCATTCTTCCCATCCATCCCATCCTCTATCCATGCATTCACCAATCCCTCCATCCGTCCATTATCCATCATCCAACTATCTCTTTTTCTATCCTCTATGCATCCATCCTTCTACCATCCATCTGCCTCTCCATCCATTCATCTATTCTTCCATCCATTGTATTTATTCCACAAAACTAATTTTTTTAGGAGATGGAGTCTCACCATGTTGCCCAAGCTGGTCTTGAACTCCTGGGCTCAAGGGATCCTCCCACCTCGGCCTCCCAAAATGCTGGGATTATAGGCATGAGCCACCAGCGCCCAGCCTATTCCACAAGACTATCAAGTGCCTCTTCTATGTCAAGAATTTTTACGTTTGAAAACCCCCAGATCAGTGCCTAAGATAGCAGATGCTCAGTTAGTGATAAGACTTTCGAGTCAGACATATCTGGGTTTGAATTCTGGCCCTGTAATTTACTAGCTGTGTGACTTTGGGGGGAAATTATTTAACTTCTCTAAGCCACAATTTCCTTATTGTTGTTATTATTAATATTATTATTTTTAGAGAAAGAGTCTCACTCTGTCACCCAGGCTGGAGTGCAGTGGTGCCATCATAGCTCACTGGCATCTGGAACTCCTAGGCCCAAGTCATTCCTCCGTCTTAACCTCCTGAGAAGTTGGGATTTGATTTCCTTATTAGTCAGGGGGAATTTAGAGTCTTCATGAGACTGTAAGATCCTTGAAGACATCTGTGTTTTGCTCACTAGTGAACCCTAAGGTGTGATGCGTAGTAGGACTACAATAAGTATTTGTCAAATGACTGAATCCACAACCACACCTTCATAAGGATTTGTGGATTCCTCCTTCAAACAAAAACAAATAAATAACGGGCGCATAGTAGGTGTTTAGTAAGGAGGGGTTGTTTTGTTTACCCTTCTAGCTGAGCCTGGAATAAATATTTCTCAAGTGTCTAAATCATTTCACCTTCCTCAGGACTAGGGAGAACAAATGGAAAGTGACCAGGCACATAGTAGGTGCTCAGTTAGGACGAGATGTCGGAAAGTGTAGCGTCCCAGCGTGGGGGAGGCTGAGGGGTTCAGGAAATGAAGCTGTGTGGATTCCCAAAATCAGGGGGCAGAAGGTTGGATGCTGGTGTTTGGCTTTAAAAAGGAACTCAGAGGTGTGGTGGCCTTGAGCCTCGGGGGTCCTGCTTCTCTCTGGCTTCCTCCTCCTGAATTACAGAAGCAGCTTAGCATTCCTGTGGTTACAGACCATCTCTGGGAAGACATGGGGAGGAAGCTGCCGCTACTACCTTTGGCCAACTCCCAGCCATAAACCATCCCTGTGGGACAGGAGCCTTCAGCAGAATGGCTCCTCACCTGGGGATCATAAATCCAGGACCAGACTAAGAGCTGTCAGCTGTATTGCCAGCTGCGGCCATCATTTCAGTGCCTGCAGTGAAATACCTGAATCTTGTATGTTATACCCTTAACCATCCCCTCCTCCTGGGGGGCTGGAGAGAAGGAAGGGGAGATGGAGAAGGGGTGTGCTGTTTGAGGGGGACCTTTTGCTTTATGGGAAGAATAAGGAGGGGCCGAGCAGCTCTCAGCAAAAGGCTCTTTGAGTAGCACTGTGGCTCATGCCTGTAATTCTCAAGCTTTGGAAGGCAGGGGTGGGAAGATTGCTTGAGGCCAAGAGTTCAATACCATCCTGGGCAACACAGCAAGATCCTGTCTCTACAAAAAATTAAAATAGGCTGACCACAGTGGCTCACATGCGTAATCTCAGCACTTTGGGAGGTCAAGGTGGGAAGATTGCTTGAGGGCAGAAGTTTGAGATCAGCCTGGATAACATAGTAAGACCCCATCTCTACACAAAAAGAAAATACATTTTTAGCCAGGCATGGTGGCTCACACCTGTAATCCCAGCACTTTGGGAGGCCAAGGTGGGTGGATCACCTGAGGTCAGGAGTTCAAGACCAGCCTGGCCAACATGGTGAAACCCGGTGGCTTATGCCTGTAATCCCAGTGCTTTCGGAGGCCGAGGCGGGCAGATCACGAGGTCAGGAGATCGAGACCATCCTGGCTAACACGGTGAAACCCCGTCTCTACGAAAAATACAATAATTAGCTGGGCATGGTGGTGGGCGCCCGCAGTCCCAGCTACTTGGGAGGCTGACGCAGGAGAATGGCGTGAACCCGGGAGGCAGAGCTTGCAGTGAGCCGAGATTGCGCCACTGCACTCCAGCCTGGGCAAGACAGTAAGACTCTGTCTCCAAAAAAAAAAAAAAAAAAATTTACCCAGGTGTAATGGCGGGCGCCTGTAACCCCAGCTACTTAGGAGGCTGAGGCAGGAGAACACAGGAGGCAGAGGTTACAGTGAGCCGAGATCACACCATTGCACTCCAGCTTGGGCGACAAGAGCAAAACTCCATCAAGGAAAATAAAACAAAAAGATATAAAAGAAAAAGGCCGGGCGCGGTGGCTCAAGCCTATAATCCCGCACTTTGGGAGGCCGAGACGGGTGGATCACGAGGTCAGGAGATCGAGACCATCCTGGCTAACACGGTGAAACCCCGTCTCTACTAAAAATACAAAAAACTAGCCGGGCGAGGTGGCGGGCGCCTGTAGTCCCAGCTGCTCGGGAGTCTGAGGCAGGAGAATGGCATGAAACCGCGAGGCGGAGATTGCAGTGAGCTGAGATCCGGCCACTGCACTCCAGCCTGGGCGACAGAGCAAGACTCTGTCTCAAAAATAAATAAATAAATAAAATAAAATAAAAAATAAAAAAATAAAAAGAATTATCTGGGCATGGTGGTGCACACCTGTAGTCCCAGCTACTCAGGAGGCTGAAGCATGAGGATTGCTTGAGCCCAGGAGTTGGAGGCTACAGTGAGCTATGATCACACCACTGCACTCCAGCCTGGGTGACAGAGTGAAACCCTGTCTCAACAATAACAAAAAATAAGAGAAGAATAAGGGAGGAATTATTTTAGATTGAGTGGCCTCTCTGAGGAGGTAACATATATGCAGAGATTGGAAGGATGTAAAGAGGGGAAGAGGGAGGATTTCAGGAGGCAGAGAGTTTTAAGTAGAGGGAACAGCCCCTGCAAAGAGCATGAGGCAAGACCTTGCCTGGCGTGTTGGAGGAACAGGGAGGAGGCCCATGTCTGGAGCATAGTGAGTGAAGGGAAGAGGGAGAGGAGGTGAGGGAAGGGAGGTGATGGGAGCCATATGATGTTGTGGGGAGGGGGGTTTTTCAGGGACTTTAGATTTTTTAAATCTTTAAATTTTGTTTTATTTTTTTGAGATGGATTGTCACTCTGTCACCCAAACTGGAGTGCAGTGGCACAATCTTTGCTCACTACAACCTCCGCCTCCTGGGTTCAAGCGATTCTCCTGCCTCAGCCTCCCAAGTAGGTCGGATTACAGGCACGTGCACCACCAAGCCCAGCTAATTTTTTGTATTTTTAGTAGAGATGGAGTTTTGCCTTGTTGGCCAGGCTGGTCTTGAACTCCTGACCTCGAGTGATCCACCCACCTCGGCCTCCCAAAGTCTTGGGATTACAGGTGTAAGCCACCATGCCCAGCCTATATCTGTCTCTTTATCTCATTCATGTCTGTCTCTCCGTGTCCCTCTGTGCCCATCTGTCTCTATCTCTGGGATTCTATCTCCATCTCACCATAGGACCCTGACGAGGACCCTGGGAAACAGTCTAGAATTCTTGAGCGAGAGAGGCTTCTAGGGCCAGGACCTGTGTTGGATGTTAGGGAGGATTTGGTGACAGAGGGCAGGATGACCCAGACCACCTCTCTTATTTATTTATTTGTTTACTCATTTATTTTGAGATGGAATCTCCCCTCATCCAGGCTGGAGTGCAGTGGCACCATGTTGGCCCACTGCAACCTCCCTCAATCATCTCCTGGGTTCAAGCGATTCTCATGCCTCAGCCTCCTGAGTAGCTGGGACTACAGGAGTGCGCCACCACACCCAGCTAATTTTTGTATTTTTAGTAGAGATGGGGTTTCAGCATGTTGGCCAGGCTGGTCTCAAACTCGTGACTTCAAGTGATCCACCCGCCTCAGCTACCCAAAGTGCTGGGATTACAGGCGTGAGCCACCACACCCAGCTCCAGACCACCTCTCTTGAGGGTCCCAAAGAGAGGCGTTGGGAGTGTCTGGACCCCCTGGGCATGCTGGTGATGGGGCCAAGCGTTGACTGGAGATGGAGGTGGGCTCCCAAGCTCCAGGTGACCCCTTGCCCCCTCTGCCCCTCAGCACCATTTCCCCTCCCCTGCTGCCACTCGGGAGGGCGTCCCTCTAGGACCCAGCCACCAGGCCCAGTACTGGCTCCAAGATGGAACAGCTGTCTGGGCTGCAGCTGCAGAAGCTCATTTTGAACAAGGGAGATGATTGCAGGAGTGACTGGGGGAGGGAGAGGGAAGGGGAGGGTAGCTAGGGCCAAAAGGAATCAGGCCTGATTGTTACCGCTGCTGCTGCAGAGAGTGGATTGCCCAGGAGATGGGGGAGGCCAAGCCAGGCGGGAAAAGGCAGAGGGGAGGTTTGTCTGCCCAGCTGCGCGTCTGTGTGTCCCCACTCTGGTCCTCCCAGTTGCAAAGTTTTCTCTGCCTGCGTCTCTCTCTTCCTGTATTTCAGAGTCTGTATCTCTGGCTCTGCAGTTCGGTTTGTATTTGAGTTTCCGCATCTCCCCTTGCCTAATCTCTCTGCCCCTCCGCCTGGATCTCTGTGAATGTCTGAGCCTTCCTGCCTGTCCCTCAGTGCTGCTGTCATAATCAGAAACACAGCTAAGGTTCGAGCAGCTCTTGGGAGCGCTCTTTCTTGTCTTGTCATTTCTGCGATACTCAGGGGCCAGAGACAAATAGAGGCGACAAATTCCCAGGAAACGGATGGAATGGTGTCCTTCAATAAAGGGATATTTGCAAAGATATCTCAATTAGGACTAATTAATTAAGCGAGCCACTTCCCCTGCCCTCTCCCCCACCTTGCGTACCCGCAGCCTCCTGGGAGGGAACCAGCCAATGAGTGGATGGCAGAGCCTGGTGCTCAGACAGTGTCTCAATGTTTAATTTATAACAGCCTTCTCCCCGCCGCCCCATCAATCCATCCGGAAGGGCAAGGTGGCCACGGGCGCGTAGACTCTGGCAGAGGCTGCAGACCTGCCTGGCCCCTGCGAAAGCATGTTTGGGTGTGTGCGTGCCCCCTGCATATCAGAGCATGTCATAACATGTTTGAGCGTGTCTTCATGGCAAGCACGCCCCTTCATGTAAGGGCAATCTGATGGCCATCAGTTGTGTCTGAACCCAAGGGACGCGTTGGAGTGGATGAGAGCGTGTCTTGTGTGTGGAATGTCTGAGCGTGGCAAAGGCATGCCTGACTGTGTTGAGGTGCGATGGGGCGCGTGGAGCACATCTGAGGATGTGGCACATGTTGAGACTGCTCAGGGTATAGCTTCTGTGCCAGGCTGCCAAGGCCTGTACCTGCAGGTAAAGCATCTCTTATCAAGGGCATGGCAAGGTAGGTTTTTGGCAGAGACTCCTGGTAGGAACAGCAGAGACAGGACAAGGATCCACAGCTTCCAAGATGAACCAATCTGAATCTTTCCAGCCCCTTCAGAACTAGTGGCTCAGGAAGGTTGAATTCCAACTTTTTTTTTTTTTTTTGAGACGGAATCTCACTCTGTCACCCATGCTGGAGTGCAGTGGCGCAACCTCTGCCTCCTGGGTTCAGGTGAGTCTCTTGCCTCAGCCTCCCGAGTAGCTGGGACTACAAGCACCTGCCACCATGCCTGGATTTTTTTTTTTTTTTTTTTGAGACGGAGTCTCGCTCTGTATCCCAGGCTGGAGTGCAGTGGTACTATCTCGGCTCACTGCAAGCTCTGCCTCCCGGGTTCACGCCGTTCTCCTGCCTCAGCCTCCCAAGTAGCTGGGACTATAGGCGCCCGCCACCACGCCCGGCTAATTTTTTGTATTTTTCGTAGAGATGGAGTTTTACCATGTTAGCCAGGATGGTCTCGATCTCCTGACCTCGTGATCCTCCCGCCTCGGCCTCCCAAAGTGCTAGGATTACAGGCGTGAGCCACCGTGCCCGGCCTTTTTTTCGTATTTTTAGTAGAGATGGGGTTTCAACATATTGGCCAGGCTGGTCTTGAACTCCTGAACTCAGGCAACCCACCCACCTCGGCCTCCCAAAGTACTGAGATTACAGGCATGAGCTACCGTGCCCTAACATTTTTTTTTTCTCCCAAGGCAGGGTCTCACTCTGTCACCCGACTGGAGTGCAATGGCATGATCATAGCTCACTGCAGCCTCGACATCCTGTGCTCAAGCGAGCCTCCTGCTTGAGCCTCCCAAATAGCTGGGACTACGGTGTGCACCACCACACCTGGCTAATTTTTGCATTTTGTATAGAGACGGAGCTCACTATGTGGCCTAGGCTTGTCTCGAAGTCCTGTCCTCAAGTGATCCTCCCACCTTGGCCTCCCAAAGTGTTGAGATTACAGGTGTGAGCCACCACACCTGGCCAGAATTCCAACACTTGATATAATAGTTGCTTTTCTGTCTTCTGGCTTCCCACCCCCAGTGTGTGGCTTCAGAGTCTCCAGTTTTCCTCATCTCTCTAGTCCTACCAGGTACCATAGAGTCACTTCTCAACCCCACTTCTGCTTGCCCCTTCACACCCCACACAGAGGAGCTACCTACCAGTGCCGAGGGAAAGTGTTGCCTCTTAAGTTTACCTTTCTTGTTATGAAGCCCTCAGTTTAATACTCAGAATACTCAGACTGGGCTGGGCTTATGCCTGTTATCCCAACACTTTGGGAGGTAGATGTGGGTGGATCACCTGAGGTCAGGGGTTTAAGACCAGCCCGGCCAACATGGTGAAACTCCATCTCTACTAAAAATATAAAAATTATCTGGGTGTGGTGGTACATGCCTGTAATCCCAGCTACATGGAAGGCTGAGGCAGGAGAATCCCTTGAACCTGGGAGGCGGAGGTTGCATTGAGTGCCGAGATCCTGCCACCGTGCTCCAGCCTAGGTGACAGAGTGAGACTCTGTCTCAAAACACACATACACACACACACACACACACAAATACTCAGCCTGGGATTAGAGACCTAAGGGCAAGACTAACAGGATGGTTCAGACAGGTCTGATGATCCAACCCTCAGTGTAATGCCCAACCAGGTAATGCAGCCTTCAGTATAATGACAAGTCTGGTGATGCAGCTCCCAGTGTAGTGCCCATCAGAGTAATGCAACCTTCAGTAGAATAACAAGTAGTTGTAGCCGTTAGTGTGATGCCAGGATAGTACTGGGGCCAAAAATGTATCTTGAAATATGACTTTGGTTCTGCAGATAGATGCTGGCTGGGGCACTTGGTGCAGTGAGAAGGAAAGGAAATTTGTTTATTCTTGGGAGTAAATAGCCAGACATTCTCTGGCTATTCCAGGAGTCCAGGGTTTCCTAACCCTGCTGGCCAAGGCTGGCTCCATTAGCCCTTGTAAGTGCCATGTGACCTCAGCAGGACATCAGGCTTATTAGTATAGCAGAAGTTCTGCAGGAATATTGCAGGTCTCACCACAATGCTAATGAGTTTGTTGGGAGACCTAAGACGGCAGCTGACAGATATATACAGATGCCAGTTCCTCCTGAAAGGAGCGTAGGAATGTTCGTGGATAGAGGTGGCTGGACACAAATGGGTGTGGAGAGTTAATCATGGAAGGGCACAGTTGTTCCTTGAATGGACGCAAGTGTGTGCCTTCTGTGTGGATAATATGTTAGTGAATAACATGTTTTTGGCTCCTGGTGGGCATACATGTGTGTACCTGGCTGTTCAGGAGAACACACAGAGGGCCATGGGTGTTCATAGGGAGGTGTTCACCAGTGTGATGGGCTCACGCACTGGCACATGTTGCAGAGCTATTTGTGAGTATGGGTATGTGCACTTCTGTCCATGGCTGCAGAATTATCAAGGATAAAAACAACAGCCAGGTGCAGTGGCTTATACCTATTATCTCAGCACTTTGAGAGGCCGAAATGGGAGGATCGCTTGAGCCCAGGAGTTCAAGACCAGTCTGGACAACATCGTGAGATCCTGTCTCTATAACAAAATATGTAAAAATTAGCCAGGCATGGTGGTGCACGCCTGTAATCCCAGCTACTCGGGAAATCGAGGCTGTCTGTACAAAAAGTACAAAAATTAGCTGGGTGTGGTGGTACCCACCTGTCATCCCCGCTACTTGGGAGGCCAAGGCAGGAGGATCACTTGAGCTCAGGAGTTCAAGATGAGGCTGGGCAACATAGGGAGATCCTGTCTCTACAACAAAAAGTATAAAAAATTAGCCAGGCATGGTGGTACATGCCTGTAATCCCAGCTACTCAGGAAGTCGAGGCTCCAGTGAGCTATGATCGCACCAGCACTCCAGCCTGGGTGGCAGAGTGAGATCTTGTCTCTAAAAAGAAACCAAAAAAGGATGGGTGATCCTCACACCTGGTCTTGAACTCCTGGGCTCTCACCTGTAATCCCAGCACTTTGGGAGGCCGAGCCAGGCAGATCACTTGAGGTCAGGAGTTCAAGACCAGCCTGGCCAACATGGTGACACCCCATCTCTACTAAATACAAAATATAAAAATTAGCCAGGCACAGTGGTGGGTTCCTGTAATCCCAGCTACTCGTGAGGCTGAGGCAGGAGAATCGCTTGAACCCAGAAGGCGGAGGTTGCAGTGAGCCGAGATCGCGCCATTGCCCTCCAGCCTGGATGACAGAGCGAGACTCCATCTCAAAAAAAAAAAAAGATAAAGGCAAGTAAACACAGATATATCCAGTGTCCTTGATATCAATATAGAGTCAGTATATAAAGTCATTATGCAGGTTGACTTGTGGGCTCACGATTTGTACACGGAATCTATGGAAATAGAATGTTTGTGAACACATGTGAACAAAAGGAATGTTAATTGCCATCGGCCACAGCACACAGACATACATATCCTCTAATGCACAATGGCATTTCCCTGGATTTCCACTGATGTGCATATATGTGTGTGGCTAGTTACAGGCATGTCCGGATACCCCACATGTGCCCTGAAAGTGGGAATTCACAGGTGCCTGTGGATAAACAACACAGGCGTCAGAATCCCCGTGCGCTCCAATGCCTACATGCTCCTCTTTTGGAACACAAATAACCAAATCTCCAGAAATTCTCTGAACTCCTGGTAAAGCAAGATCTCAAAGCCAACACAGGTGGCCTCAGAAGTGCCCTCAGGCTCTTTTGAAAGGAGCTTAGAGGGAAGTTTAGAGTCAGGTGGGTGTCTGGGTACTCGGCCATCCTGGATAGTGAGCCAGGAATACGGAGCCCTGAGCACAGCCCTGCTCACCACACGGTTTCTTTCATTATTGTTTTTTTTTTTTTTTTTTTTTTTTTTTGAGACAGAGTCTCAATCTGTCACCCAGGCTGGAGTGCAGTGACGTGATCTCAGCTCACTGTAACCTCTGCCTTCTAGGCTCAAGCAAGTCTAATTCCTCAGCCTCCCAAGTAACTGGATTTACAGGCACAGGACACTGTATCCAGCTTCTTTCCTTCCTTCCCTCCCTCCCTTCCTTTCTTTCTTTTTCCTTCCTTTTTTTGTTTTTCTCCTTTCTTTCCCTCCTCTTTCCTTCTTTCCTTCTCTCCTTTCTTTTCTTTTTTCTCTTTCTCTCTTTCTTTTCTTTCTTTCTCTTTCTTTCTTTCTCTCTCTCTTCTTTCCTTTCTCCCTTTTTTTCTCTTTCTTTCCTCCCT
>NW_016807065.1:422948-429081 GCF_001698545.2 Rhinopithecus bieti
CCCCTTCCCCTTCCCTCCCCTTCCCTCTCCCTCCCCTTCCCCTTCCCTTCCCTCCCCTTCCCTCCCCTCTCCTCTCTTGAAACAAGGCCTTGCTCTGTCACTCAGGCTGGAGTGCAGTGCTGCAATCATAGCTCACTGCAGCCTCAGCCTCCTGGGCTCAAGTCATCCTCCCACTTCAGCCTCCTGAGTAGTTGGGACTACAGGCATGCATCACCATGTTCAGCTAATTTTTAATTTTTTTTTGTAGAGACAGGGTTTTACGATGTTGTCCAAGCTGATCTCAAACTCCTAGGTTCAAGCGATCCTCCTGCCTCAGCCACCCAAAGTGCTTCACCAGCCTTTCTTAGCTGGGATTCCCCCCCAACCCCACCCCTGTCACGTTTCACACCTTTGCCCCATCAGAGCTAAGTATGGGGTCCAATGCATAGAAAGATGCCCGGCACAAGGAAGGGCGCGGTGCATGGTAGAGACCGTGGTGGTTTTTTTTTGTTTTTGTTTTTTGAGACGGAGTCTTGCTCTGTAAGCCCAGGCTGGAGTGCAGTGGCACGATCTCGACTCACTGCAAGCTCCGCCTCCCGGGTTCACACCATTGTCCTGCCTCAGCCTCCCGGGTAGCTGGGACTACAGGCGCCCGCCACCACGTCCAACTAATTTTTTGTATTTTTAGTAGAGACAGGGTTTCACCATGTTAGCCAGGATGGTCTCGATCGATCTCCTGACCTCATGATCCGCCCGTCTCGGCCTCCCGAAGTGCTGGGATTACAGGCGTGAGCCACCACGCCCGGCCGAGGCTGTGGTTTTTATTGAGTTGAATCATGATTACTATCATGAATATTCTCCACCAGTGCAGTGCAGAGAGATCCCGGCCCTTTTCTCTAATATTCCAGCCTTTTCTCACAGCTCCTGCGGGTGCTTGCATTCACCGTGATGCTGCTCCGTTATCCACTGTTCCACCGGTTTCTCTCCTTCCCTGCTCCAGCTGGAGAAGGTCCATCCTTTCAAGTCATCCCCCTCCTCCCCTTCCCAGGTTTCCTCTCTCGGCAGTTAGCTCTTCCCTGACACCCCTCTTCATTTTCATTTGCCTCCTGTCGGCCAGCGGGTGGGGGGGAGTCAGAGAGTCTGTTTGGAATTGAAAGCCTCCTAACTGGCCCAGGGAAATAGGAGCTTTATGTAAGGAATGCAGGGAATCTGCCAAAGCCCAATAGCTGGGGCTCCAGGGACTCAGAAAGCCATTATTCGCTCCTTTGTCAATTCAGTCAACAGATATTTATTAAGCACCTACTATGTGCCAGGGGTACACGTGAGACAAGCCACTTGCTCTTGTGAAACTGACATTGTGGTGGGAGGAGATCAATAACAAACAAATAAACAAGAAATTATCATCTGGTCATAAGTGCAATACAGAGGGTTAAACAGTATCTGGCGGCAGGGGGCAGGTGCGGTGGCTCACCGTAATTATGTAACCCCAGCACGTTTGGAAGCCGAGGTGGGAGGATTGCTTGATCCCAGGAGTTCAAGACGAGGCTGGGCAATGTAGTGAGACCCTATCTCTACAAAAAAATACAAAAATTAGCCAGGCATGGTGGCGTGCACCTGTAGTCCCAGCTACTTGGGAGGCTGAAATGGGAGGATCGCTGGAGCCCAGGAGGTGGAGGCTGCAGTGAGCCATTCTTACACCACATTACTCCAGTCTGGGTGACAGAGCAAAACTCTGTCTCAAAAAAGAAACGAGAAGAACACAACAGGTAGATGGGAGAGAGTATGAGTGGGTGAGCCCGATTATGTCGGGTCACTGGGGTAAGCTCTTTGGAGAGCTGATTGAGAAGGAACCAGGGAGAAGGGCATTATGGGAGAGTACTGCACGTGCAGAGCCCCTGAGGATGAAACAAGTGTGGTGCACTCTGGAAAGAGAAGGCTGGAGAGGGAGAGAGAATGGAGTTGTGGAGGTTGGCAGGGAACACTGCATTCGAGGCTTCCGGCCACAGTGAACTGTTGGCTTTATTCTTTTTCTTTTTTTTTTTTCTTGAGATGGAATCTCATTCTGTTGCCCAGGCTGGAGTGCAGTGGTACAATCTCGGCTTACTGCAACCTCCACTACCCAGGTTCAAGTAATTCTCCTGCCTCAGTCTCCCAGGTAGCTGGGATTACAGGTGGCTGCCAGCACGCCCAGCTAATTTTTGTATTTTTAGTAGAGGCGGGGTTTTCCATGTTGGCTGGGTTGGTCTTAAACTACTGACCTCAAGTGATCCACCCACCTCAGCCTCCCAAGGTTGTTGGCTTTTATTCTAAATGCAGTGAGAAGCTGCTGGATGATTTGCAGTGGGGTGGAGGGACTTGATCTGATTCACATTATTTAAAGATCTCTCTAGCGGCTGGGTTGGGTAATGGATTGCTGGGAGTGAGAGTAGAAGCAGAAGGACCAAGCAAGCCCAGTGTTGTCTGAACCAGAACAGTGGCAGCTGGAATGGTGAGCAGTGGGCAGATTGGTACATCTCAGAAGCAGAGCTGTCAGCACTTGCTGATGGATCAGATGTGATGAAATGGGGAAAGAGAGGAACACAGAAACGGCGTGGTGGCTAGAGAGACTTCTAACGTCCAGGGAGAATTTCTTAAAGATAAGGAGGGGGCCAGGCACAGTGGCTCATGCCTGTAATCCCAGAACTTTGGGAGGTTGAGGCGGGAGGATCGCATGAGCCCCGGAACTTGAGACCGCCCTGGGCAACATAGCAAGACCCAGTCTCCATACACACTTTTTTTTTCTTTTTTTTTGAGACGAAGTCTCACTGTTGCCCAGGCTGGAGTGCAATGGCACACTCTCAGTTCACTGCAACCTCTACCTCCTGGGTTCAAGCAATTCTTCCGCCTCAGCCTCCTAAGTAGCTGGGATTACGGGCGCCTGCCACCACACCCAGCTAATATTTGTATTTTTAGTAGAGAAGAGGTTTCACCATATTGGCCAGGCTGGTCTCGAACTCCTGACCTCAGGTGATCTGCCTGCCTTGGCCTCCCAAAGTGCTGAGATTACAGGCGTGAGCCACCACTCCTAGCACAAAAAAATTTTTTTTTTTTTAATTAGCTGGGGCCGGGTGCCATGGCTCATGCCTGTAATCCCAGCACTTTGGGAGGCTGAGGTGGGTGTATCACCTGAGGTCAGGAGTTCGAGACCACCCTGACCAACATGGTGAAACCCCGTTTCTGTCTCAAAAAAAAAAAAAAATAGCTGGGCCACAGTAGCATGCATCTATAGTCCCAGCTACTTGGAAGGCTGAGGTGTGAGAGGATTGCTTGAGCCCAGGAGGTCGAGGTTGCAGTGAGCTATGATCATGCCACTGCACTCCAGCCTGGGTAACAGAACGAGACCCTGTCTAAAAGTAAAAATAAAAGACAAGGAGAATCAAGGCAGAACAGACATCAGACAGGTCACTCTGCCTGTTAATAGCCAGGAAGTAACAATGATCCGAACCCCCTTCCGTACTCCATGGAAAGAAAGTCAGTGTTTCCTTCAACATTTTTGTGACTCTGTGGAGGGGCCTGAATTGTCTTGGTCACTGTGCTTCTGACTTCCTGCTTCTGCTGAATTATTATTCCCCACCTGGTGTCTCATGCCTCTGACCTTTACTGAGACCAGGAGGGAGCTCAGCCCCTGAGGTCATGGAGAGCCTCAAATGCCAGGTCACTCAGACTAGATCCTGAAAACAACGGAGCCATTTATCCATCCGTGTATTTATTTATTCAACAAGTATTTTGTTTTTATTTGATTTTATTTTTGAGACAGGGTCTCATTCTGTCATCCAGGCTGGATTGCAGTGGCGCGATCCCAGCTCACTGCAGCCTCGACCTCCCTAGGCTCATCCTCCTCAGCCTCCCGAGTAGCTGGGACTACAGGCTGACACCACCATGCCTTCTAATTTTTTTTTTTTGAGACAGAGTCTCACTCTGTCGCCCAGGCTGGAGTGTAGTGGTGGGACCTTGGCTCACTGCAACCTCCACCCCTGGGTTCAAGTGATTCTCCTGCCTCAGCCTCCCAAGTAGCTGGGATTACAGGCACTTGCCACCACGCCTGGCTAATTTTCATATTTTTAGTAAAGATGGGGTTTCACCATGTTGGACAGGCTGGTCTTGAACTCCTGACCTCAGGTGATCTGCCCACCTTGGCCTCCCAAAGTGCTGGGATTACAGGCGTGAGCCTCCATGCCTAGCCCACATCCTCTAATTTTTTGTAGAGATAAGGTCTTGCTATGTTGCCCAGGCTGGTCTTGAACTCCTGCGCTCAAGCGATCCACCCGTCTCAGCCTCTCAAACTGCTGGGATTATAGGTGTGAGCCACTGCACCCTCAACAAGTATTTTTGAGGACTTCTTATGTGCTTTTAACGGAGAAATTAAATTCAACCAAACAGATGTGGATGTGTGGCGCCTCCTGCAAAACAGGAAGATAGGTGATGATTATGTACTCGTTAATAAATACAATCGGCAGCTGTGATAACAGCTTTGAGGGAAAGATTCTTGGTGCTCTAGGAGCTTCTAATAAGGAGATTTGATGTAATTTGGAAGTTGGAGGAAGCAAGAGCTGAGATCTGAGGCAGAGAGGAAAGGATGCTCTGGGAAGAGGGAATTGCTTATGCAAAGGCCCTGGGGTGAGAGGAAGGATGGAAAATGTGATGGACTAAAGAAGGCCTTGCAAACCCAGATGAGGTGGCGCACACCTATAATCCCAGCACTTTGGGAGGCCGAAGAGGGAGGATGGCTTGAGCCAGGAGTTCCAGGCTGCAGTAAGCTATGATTGCGCCACTGCACTCCAGCCTGGGTAATGGAACAAGACTCTGTCTCTAAAAAATTATTAAAATAAAGTAAAGAAGGCCTGGGAGGCCAGGCACAGTGGCTCAAGCCTGTAATCCCAGCACTTTGGGAGGCCGAGATGGGCAGATCACGAGGTCAGGAGATCGAGACCATCCTGGCTAACACAGTGAAACCCCGTCTCTACTAAAAAATACAAAAAAAAAAAAAAACTAGCCGGGCGAGGGGGCGGGCGCCTGTAGTCCCAGCTACTCAGGAGGCTGAGGCAGGAGAATGGCGTAAACCCGAGAGGCGGAGCTTGCAGTGAGCTGAGATCCGGCCACTGCACTCCAGCCTGGGCGACAGAGCGAGACTCCGTCTCAAAAAAAAAAGAAGGCCTGGGAGCGAGGAGATCAGATGAAAGCAGATAAGTAAAGTGCAGACCCACAGGCTCTTGTGGCGATGTTAAGGAGTTTTGTCTCTATCCTAAGAATTAAAGGAATCCACCAATGTGGTTTTGGCTGGGAGGATAATGTGATCACACCTGCATCGTCAAGTTTCCCGGCTTTCAGAGGCCAAGGCGGGTGAATCACCTGAGGTCAGGAGTTTGAGACCAGCCTGGCCAACATGGTGAAACACTGTTGCTACTAAAAATACAAAAATTAGCCAGGTATGGTGGTGTGCGCCTGTAATCCCAGCTACTTGGGAGGCTGAGGCAGGAGAATCACTTGAACCCGGTAGGCGAAGTTTGCAGTGAACCGAGATCCTGCCACTGCACTCCAGCCTGGATGACAGAGCAAGGCTCCATCTAAAAAAATAAATAAATAATAAAAATAAATAAAGTTTCCCGGAAGCTCCCATGTGTAGAGTTACTAGCAAGAAAAAAGGTAGATTGAAGTACACCAAGTAGACTTTCTTTATTTTATTTAAAATTTTGTCATATTTTACAACTATTTATTTATTTATTTTTGAGGCAGGGTCTCACTGTGTCACCCAGGCTGGAGTGTAGTGGTGTGATCACGGCTCATTGCAGCTTTGACTTCTCAGGCTCGAGTGATCCCCCCGCCTCAGCCTCCTGAGTAGCTGGGACTACAGGCGTGTGCCACCAAACCCAGCTAATTAAAAAAATTTTTTTTGACCGGGCGCGGTGGCTCAAGCCTGTAATCCCAGCACTTTGGGAGGCCGAGATGTGCGGATCACAAGGTCAGGAGATCGAGACCATCCTGGCTAACACAGTGAAACCCTGTTTCTACTAAAAAAATATAAAAAACTAACCAGGCGAGGTGGTGGGCGCCTGTAGTCCCAGCTACTCAGGAGGCTGAGGCAGGAGAATGGCGGAAACCCGGGAGGCGGAGCTTG
>NW_016807065.1:430299-434131 GCF_001698545.2 Rhinopithecus bieti
TGGGACTACAGGTGCCTGCCACCACGCCCGGCTAGTTTTTTGTATTTTTTAGTAGAGACGGGGTTTCACCGTGTTCGCCAGGATGGTCTCAATCTGCTGACCTCGTGATCCACCCGTCTCGGCCTCCCCAAGTGCTGGGATTACAGGCTTGAGCCACCGCGCCCGGCCTATTTATTTTTGTTTTTGATTGGAGTTTTGCTCTTGTTGCTCAGGCTGGAGTGCAGTGGCACAATCTTGGCTCACAGCAACCTCCACCTCCCAGGTTCAAGTGATTCTCCTGCCTCGGTCTCCTGAGTAGCTGAGATTACAGGCATGCACCACCACGCCCGGCTAATTTTGTATTTTTAGTAGAGATGGGGTTTCTCCATGTTGGTCAGGCTGGTCTCGAACTGCTGACCACAGGTGATCTGCCCGCCTCGGCCTCCCAAAATGCTGGGATTACAGACGTAAGCCACCACACCTGGCTTTATTTTATTTATTTTGTTTTTATTATTATTATTTTCAAGAGAGAGTCTCACCATGTTGCCCAGGCTGGCGTGCAGTGACACCATCCCGGTTTCACTGCAGCCTCGACCTACCTGGGCTCAGGTGACTGTAGGTTTTGAGCCTTCCTGTTTAGCGCATGTTGCCATGATCTCGGCTCACTGCAACCTCTGCCTCCCAGGTTCAAGCGATTCTCCTGCCTCAGCCTCCTGATAGCTGGGATTACAGGCGTGCAGCACCACACCCGGCTAATTTTTGTATTTTTAGTTGATATGGGGTTTCATCATGTTGGCCAGGCTGGTCTCAAACTCCGGGCCTCAAGTGATCCGCCCGCCTCGGCCTCCCAAAGTTGCTGGGATTACAGGGGTGAGCCACAGTGCCTGACTGAGAAAACCCTCTTGAATGGTCTCTCCTGAACTCCCGACCTGAGGTTTGGCGTCTGAGGCTGGGGAGAGCTCAGATAGAGGGATGTTCCACTCCAGTATCTATGAGGTGAGATTCAGGATGGTTCTTGTAAAGTCTTGAAACCTCTTGAAGATTTATGCTGTGTGTAATAGCTCATCAAGAAACCCTGGTAATAATCCTTGAAATAGACCTGCGAACTCCGCTTTAATGAATTTTACATGACGGCGTTGGAGAAATGAAATCCCCTTACCCTCATGAATCCTGAGACACAGCAATCATTTGCAGTAGACGTTCGCCCAAGAGGCCCTGAGCACTTTAAGAGAAGTGCTCCACACGTGAGAAGGTGCCCAGGAGGGGGAAATTTCTACCATGAAATTCTCACCTGATTGTGAACGTTCTACTAGGGCAAGGTGCACCCAGGTACTGAGATAGACCAGGCTCAGTTCAGGTTCCAAGACAGGGGGTTCATTCAAGTCCTGGAAAAGAACAGGGATACATCCTCAACGTGTTAAGATACTCCATGGTTGGCCGGGCGCAGTAGCTCACGCCTGTAATCCCAGCACTTTGGGAAGTGGAGGCGGGTGGATCACCTGAGGTCAGGAGTTCGAGACCACCCTGGCTAACATGGTGAAACCCAGTCTCTACTAAAAATATAAAAATTAGCTGGGCGTGGTGGTGGGTGCCTATAATCCCAGCTACTTGGGAGGCTGAGGCAGGAGAATCGCTTGAACCTGGGAGGTGGAGGCTGCAGTGAGCCGAAATTGTGCCATTGTACTCCAGCCTGGGCAACAGAACGAGACTGTGTCTCAAAAACAAAAAAACAAAAACAAAAGATGCCTCATGGTTTGACTCTATGACAAACTAGAGTCAAGCTCAAGCTCGGGACAGACAACGGCTAAACTGGGAGAGACCAAAGAGAAACCTGGTTCTAGGAGATGAAGGAGGCCAGGACCAAATCCGAGTCCTGGGTAGATCAGGGCTACGCTGTGGACTTGAGATAGACAAGGCTAAACCCAGGTACTGAGACAGACCAGAGTTTAACTTGAATCCTGAGATAGACCAGGGCTGCACCCACATCCTGAAACAGATCAGACCAGAACCTTGTGAGGACAGAACCAGAAAATGGGCTTATCTTGGAAATAAGCTTAACTTGAAGTTGTGGGAGAATAGGTTTACTCTCCTTGTTGAACCGCATCATCCAAACTGTTGAGTGCCTCTGGGATGAATGGCCATTGCAGATGATTTGGAATGTCCCAGGACTCATGAAGGAAAGAGAATTTTATTTTTATTTGATTTGATTTGACACGAGTCTCGCTCTGTCGCCCTGGCTGGAGTGCAGTGGCACCATCTTGGCTCACTACAACCTCTGCCTCCCGGGTTCAAGCGATTCTCCCACCTCAGCCTCCTGAGTAGCTGGAACTACTGGCACCCGCAACAATGCCCGGCTAATTTTTGTACTTTTAATAGAGACGGGGTTTTGTCATGTTGGCCAGGCTGGTCTTGAATTCCTGGCCTCAAGTGATTCACCCACCTTGGCCTCCCAAAGTGCTGGGATTACAGACATGAACCACCACGCCCAGCCAGAATTTTATTTCCCAATGCCAGGTCATCCTAGGATCCAAGGTTGAGCCAGCTCAGGCCCATGAGCCAACAGCACTAGGGATGCCCAGGGTGGCTGTCCCTCCCTCTGGTGTTGACTGTGTGTACTCTGATACAGACTTGAGTGATGCCCCCACTCCACATAAGCTGTCACACCCAGCGTATCCCATATCCACACAGCAGCATATATGCACATGCAGACACACAGTCACACCAACCCATGCACGTGCCTCAGATACACAGCAACACATGTGGCACAGACATGCACACTGACACCCCAAACCCTGGCACACACATGTACAAACCACATCACGGTCTTACAAACACAGCCAACTGGCACACTCAGACATAGCCCTCCTCACCACACCAATTTCACATCTGCGATAGTACCCAACTCCAGGGTCGTGGTGTTCTCGAAGAACAGTGTCCCTGGAGTTTTCTCACTTATATGTCATCTGACACCATCCTATTTTATACATTCATATGCATAGTTTTATACACTTACTGATGCTCACACATGTAAGCCTATATATGGCTACATGCTCATGTGTGTTCTTGGTCACGTAGACACAGACGTACCACACCTCTCTCACACACTCACTGTCTCTGTGCCAGTCAGTATAGGCTAGGTGTTGCTGTGTAACAAAACAGCCCCCAAGTCTCAGAGGGTTACTACAACCAAATGAGCTTTTGTTCATGATACATGAGGGTTGGCAGGGTCTCTGCCTAGTCTGGCCATTCAGGGACCCCAGTGATGGAGCCTTCATACCAATATGCATTTTTTTCTTTTCTTTTTTTTTTTTTTTTTTAGACAGAGTCTTCTCTGTTGCCCAGGCTGGAGTGCAGTGGCACCATCTCAGCTCACTGCAACCTCTGCCTCCCAGTTCAAGCAATTCTCCTGCCTCAGCCTCCCAAGTAGCTGGGACTACAGGCATGTGCCACCACACATGGCTAATTTTTATATTTTTAGTAGAGATGGAGTTTCACCATGTTGGCCAGGCTGGTCTCAAGCTCCTGACCTCAAGTGATTTACCCACCTCGGCCTCCCTGCTGGGATTACAGGCATGAGCCACCGTACCTGGCCCCAATATGCGCCTTTTTTTTTTTTTTTGAGATGGAGTCTCACTCTCTTGCCCAGACTGCAGTGCAATGGCACAATCTTGGCTCACTGCAACCTCTGCCTCTGGGTTCAAGTGATTCTCCTGCCTCAGCCTCCCAAGTAGCTGGGATTACAGGCACCTGCCACCAGGCCTAGCTAATTTTTGTATTTTTAGTAGAGACTGGGTTTCACCATGTTGGCCAGGCTGGGCTCGAGCTCCTGACCTCAAGTGATTTACCCACCTTG
>NW_016807065.1:437162-441685 GCF_001698545.2 Rhinopithecus bieti
GGGGTTTCACCGTGTTAGCCAGGATGGTCTCGATCTCCTGACCTCGTGATCCGCCCGTCTCGGCCTCCCAAAGTGCTGGGATTACAGGCTTGAGCCACTGCGCCCGGCCTTAAATTTTTTGTAGAGATGGGGTCTCACTATGTTGCCGAGGCAGGTCTCAACTCCTAGGCTCAAGTGATCCTCTCGTCTCTGTTTCTCAAAATACTGGGATTACAGGTGTGAGCCACCACGCTTGGCTAAGGATTTGGGCTTTTGACCCCAAGGGAGATGGGAGCCATGGAGGGCTGTCAGCACGGGAGAGACTCAGCGTGATTCAGGTGTTGACAGGCGCTCTCTGCCTGCTGTGGGGGAAGCAGACTGTGGGGGCAAGTAGGGGGAACTGGGAGACCACAGAAGGGATGAACTATGCTGGGTCAGGTGAGCAATGCCAGGGGCTTGATCACGGAGATGACCATCAAGAGGGTAAGGCAACGGGTAGATTCTAAAGGTAAGGCTGATGCATTGGTATAAGAGAAAGAGAGCGTGGGCCGAGTGCAGTGGTTCACACCTGTAATCCCAACACTTTGGGAGGCCGAGGCAGGTGGATCACCCGAGATCAGGAGTTTGAGATCAGCCTGACCAACATGGTGAAACCTCGGTTCTACTAAAAATACAAAATTAGCCAGGCATGGTGGCACATGCCTGTGATCCCAGCTACTTGGGAGGCTGAGGCAGGAGAATCGCTTGGACCCAGGAGGCAGAGTTTGCAGTGAGCCGAGATTTAAAAAAAAAAAGAAAAAAAAAAACTGAGATGAATGTAAGGTGGGGTGGGGAACATAGTCAGACCTATGCAGAAAAATGCATCAGGGCTGGCCCTGGAGCATGACGGGGTCTGCACAGGTAGATGAGGCAGATTGGGCAGAATCCGGGATGCATTTCGAAGCGAGGGCTGCTCTCAGCGTTGTGCAGGATGGATTGCCTATTTAGGTGGAAATGACAGAACTCAGTGCCGGGGTGTGAATGTGAGCCTGATGGAACACTGACATAAATACCCTCTTAGGTCCAGGTGCAGTAATCCCAACACTTTGGGAGGCTGAGGTGGGCAGATCACCTGAGGTCAGGAGTTCAAGACCAGCATAGCTAACATAGTGAAACCCCATTTCTACTAAAAATACAAAACATTACCTGGGCATGGTGGCATGTGCTTGTAATCCCAGCTATTCGGGAGGCTGAGGCAGGAGAATCCCTTGAACTTGGAAGGCGGAGGTTGCAGTGAGCTGAGATCACTCCATTGCACTCCAGCCTGGGCAACGAGAGCAAAACTCTGCCTCAAAAAATAATAATAGTAATAATAACCCTCTTAGGTTGAACATTCATCATTTCCCCCATTTTAGGTTGGGTTCCTGAGAAGCAGAACTAGAGACGTAGGTTTCCAGCACATGATTTTTTTTTTTTTTTTTTGAGACAGGGTCTTACTCCGTTGCCCAGGCTGGAGTGCAGGGGTGCAGTCATGGCTCACCGCAGCCTCAACCTTCTGGGCTCAAGCGATCCTCCCACCTCAGCCTCCCATGTAGCTGGGACTACAGGTGTGCGCCACCACACATGGTTAGTTTTTTAATCTTTTGTAGAGACAGGGTCTTGCTGTGTTGCCCAGCCTGGTCTTAAACTCCTGGGCTCAATGATTCTCCTGCCTTGGCCTCCCAAAGTACTGGTATTACAGGCATGAGCCACCGTGCCCAACCACGGAGCACATAATTGAAAGTCAGGGCAGGGGAGCAGGACCTGGAAGAGAATAGATTGAGCAAAGATGAGATCCTAGGTAAAGTCCCTGTTTGGCTTGATCCACAAGGGTGGGGGGCACTGTGGAGTTATCCCACCATGAGAAAAGGGGTGGGCTTCTTACCCCTGCATCAGTCATTAGCTGCCCCTGGGGGTAGGTGACACCTCCCAAGCATCTCCGAGGTGTGGTGGCTCCCAAAAGCCATGGGCAGGTCTCCAGAGAAGTTCACAGCTGCTTGCAATGAGCCGCCATGCTCAGCAGCTGCAGGATGGGTACATCTAGGCAGTCAGGAGCTCCGGGCAGAGCCGCAGGAGCATCTCCCACACTCCCCCAGCCCTAACGAGGGGGGTCATAGGAGCACCAGGCATTTATGCCAATCACAGCGTGGATATCTGACACCAGACTCTGTTCTCAGCTCTCTTGGGATAAAGACCAGGCCAACTTGGCACTGGGGCTCCTCTGACACAGCTGAGATTTTTTCCGGATTCATTAACTGCCGGAGACTCAGCCCTCTGCCTCCCAGTCTGGGAACTGCAGAAGGAACTGAAAGGAAGAGACGCTGCTTCTAAATGGGTCAGAATCACTCACACAACAGTAAGGCACCTACTATCACTCCCATTTTGCAGGTGGGGAAAGCGAGGCACAGAGAGGTTAAGTCACTTGTCCATGGTCACACAGCTAGAAAGAGAAGCCGGGTTTTGAATTTCAAGTTGTCAGCCTCCAGGGTCCATGTGCTTCAGAGCTACACTCAACTACCTTTGACCCCATGACCCCTTCAAAACCCAGCGCCCCTGTATCCACCCTGTGATGGGAGAGGAAGGAGGAAGAGAGCAGACAGAGTGTGTTGGGGAGTTGGGGAGGAAGGGGCCACATGGAAAACTTGGAGTGTACAGGAAGCATTCATTCATTCATTCATTCATTCATTAATGTCTTGATGCCTGTTCATTCTCTCCAGCATCTGCTGGTGTCGGGACCATAGCAGAAAGACTCAGCCCTGCCCTTGTGGAGCTCACACCCTAATGGGGCATGCAGACACCTACCATGCAAGGAAAAGAATAAAATATAGGAAACTTGTGGAGGGAAGGGGCAGAGAGCTGTGGAGATGGTGCACAGGAAGGAACACAGACCTATCTTAGAGGATGGAGAAGGCTTCTTGGAGATGGTGATGTTTGCTGCGAGCCCTGAAGAATGCCTAGAATTGGGGAGCCCTAGCTGTAGAAACACCAGCATCTCTATAATCCCATAGACCTGGGGCTGGAGTGCAGTGGCACAATCTCGGCTCAGTGCAACTTCCACCTCCTGGATTCAAGTGATTCTCCTGCATCAGCCTCCTGAGTAGCTGGGACTACAGGCGCCTGTCACCGCACCCGGCTACTTTTAAATATTTTTGGTAGAGATGGGGTTTCACCATGTTGGCCAGACTAGGTTTCGAACTCCTGACCTTGTGATCCGCCTGCCTCAGCCTCCCAAAGTGCTGGGATTACAGTCCTGAGCTACTGTGCCTGGGTTTTGTTTTGTTTTGTTGTTGTTTTTGTCTTTTAAAAATTTTTGAGACAGGGTCTCACTCTGTCACCCAGGCTGGAGTGCAGTGGCGTGATCACAGCTCATTGCAGCCTCAACCTCCCTGGGCTCAGGTGATCCTCCCCCATCAGCCTCCCAAGTAACTGGGACTACAGGTGCGCACCACCATGCCTGGCTAATCTATGCATATTTGGTAGAGACAGAGATCTCACTATGTTACCCAGGCTGGTCTCGAACTCCTGGGCTCAAACCATCCTTTCACCCCAGCCCCTCAAAGTGCGTGAGCCACCATGCCCAGCCAAGACTACTGTGATTTTAAACTCTGTGAGCGCAGGCATTTGTTCAACCTCCGCCACCACCCTAAGAGGTGGATGCTGCCGTTCACCTTGTTTTACAGATGGGGAAACTGGCGCACCATGAGGCTCAAGTCACTTGTTTGAGGTCATGGCTAGGAGGTGGTGCGATGAGGTCCCCCGTGCACACATCGTGCATGTGGTATGCCTGGCACACAGGCAGTGCTTGACTAGGCTGGTGAAGATGTTATTACTTGCTGGATGCTGCTCTTTGGTGAATGCCGTGGCTAGAGGTGATACTGAAGTGGGTGCTCAGCCGGGGATGAATACAGGCGCTGGCGGGTACAATGCAGGCTGATTGAAGGCCCTCTGAGTCCTGCCACCTGGCAGAGCAGTCTTCAGCCTCCTCTGGCTCCACTCCCAGCCCTGGAGAAGCTGGGGGGCCAAGGGCCTCTCTCCGGCAGCTTTGACTGGGACCAGCTGCTCAGTGTAAGCCAGGATTGATTTTCCTTTAAGCGGCCCATTCTCGCTAACAAAGGTCTCAGGTGACCCAGGTGGCTGCCACTGCCCCCTCCCCTCCAAGCAGAGGACGTGCCTGCCTCCAGGCTGGAGCTGTTTTCTGCCTCTGAGATTGATTCCTTTGAAAGTCTTAGAATTATTCAGAGGGATGGGCTGAGTCAGCCTGGATATGCTTACCTGGAATTTGCTGGATTTCTGCCTGTGTTTTGCCCTGGCCAGTTCCCCTTTCATGATCTCCTTCTTGGCCACATTCTTTTTTTTTTTTTTTTTTTTTTGTTGAGATGGAGTCTCGCTCTGTCACCCAGGCTGGAGTTCAGTGGTGGGATCTCGGCTCACTGCAGCCTCCACCCTCCACCCCCGGATTCAAGTGATTCTCCTGCCTCAGCCTCCCAAGTACCTAGGACTACAGGCACTTGCCACCACTCCCGGCT
>NW_016807065.1:445394-447828 GCF_001698545.2 Rhinopithecus bieti
AAAAAAAAAAAAAAAAAAAAAAGACCAGACTGGGCCCAGTGGCTTATGCCTGTAACCCCAGCACTTTGGGAGGCCCAGGTAGGTGTATCACCTGAAGTCAGGAGTTCAAGAACAGCCTGGCCAACATAATGAAACCTTGTCTCTACTAAAAATACAAAAATTAGCCAGGCATGGTGGCATTCACCTGTAGTCCCAGCTACTCAGGAGGCTGAGCCAGGAGAATCACTTGAACCCAGGAGGCGGAGGTTGCAGTGAGCCGAGATCTTGCCTCTGCACTCTAGCCTGGGCGACAGAGCGAGACTCCACCTCAAAAAACAAAAAACAGAGTTCAAGACCAGCCTGGGCTATGTTGCATTTGAATTTAATTTTTTAACATTAACATTTGAATTTAATTTTTTAAAATTAAAAAACTTAGCCAGGCATGGTGGCGCACACCTGGAGTCCCAGTGTGTTAGTTCATTCTCATACTGCTCTAAAGAAATACCTGACACTGGGTAATTTATGAATAAAAGAGGTTTAATTGGCTCACAGTTCCACAGGCTGTACAGGAACCATAGCTGGGGAGGTCTCAGGAAACTGACATTCATGGCAGAGGGCGAAAGGGAAGCAGGTAGGTTTCACACGGCCAGAGCAGGAGCAAGAGAGAGACTGGGGGAGGTGCTATACACTTTTAAACAACGAGATCTCGGCTGGGCACGCCAGCTCACGCCTGTAATCCCAGCACTTTGGAAGGCTGAGGTGGGCAGATCACCCGAGGTTGGGAGTTCGTGACCAGCCTGACCAACATGGAGAAACCCCATCTCTATTAAAAATACAAAATTAGCTGGGCGTGGTGGCATATGCCTGGAATCCCAGCTACTCGGGAGGCTGAGGCAGGAGAATCACTTGAACCGGGGAGGCAGAGGTTGCGATGAGCCAAGATTGCGCCACTGCACTCCAGCCTGGGCAACAAAAGTGAAACTCTGTCTCAAAATAAATAAACAAACAGACAGTGAGATCTCATAAGAACTCACTCCTTATCACGAGAACAGCAAGGGGGTAACCTAGCCCCATGATCCAGTCACCTCCCACCAGGCCCCTCTTCCAGCACTGGGGATTACAATTTGACATGAGATTTGGACGGGACACAAATCCAAACCCTCTCACCCAGCCACTCAGGAGGCTGAGGTGGGAGGATCGCCTGAGCCCAGGAGGTTGACGCCGCAGTGAGCCGTGATTTGCGCCTCTGTGCTCCAGCCTGGGCTACCGAGTCTCAAATAAATAAGCAAACAAAAAACGCAGTCTCTGGAGCCCAGCTCTGCTCTTCCAGCATTCTGTGCTTCCCTGCATCGCTGCACTTGTCACACCCTGTTATAATTGCCTCTTTCCTTTTCTTTCCTCCTTGCTTATTTGTGAATGTGGGGAAGCTGTGGAGGGTGCTGTCCTATCTGCCTTTGCAAGGAAAACAGCCGTTGGTATTTCCTGAGCACTCTCTCTAGACCAGTGCTTGAAGCACTTTCGGTGTATTAGCTCGCTGGATCCTCAAAATGCCGACAGGGTCATCTCATCACCTACTGCCAGTTTCCCTGTTTGCGAAATGAAACTGATGCCAGGTGCAGTGGCTCATGTCTGTTATCCCAGCTACTCAGGAGGCTGAGACAGGAGAATTGTTTGAACCTGGGATGTGGAGGCTGCAGTGAGCTGAGATCGTGCCATTCACTCCAGCCTGGGTGACAAGAGTGAAACTCTGTCTCAAAAAAAAAAGTGAAAAGAGTAATGAAACTGAGGCTCAGAGATGAAACTTGCCCAGGGTAACACAGAGCCAAGATTGAAGCTCAGATGGTCCAGCCCACCTTTCTGTGTTCCCAGTCAGCAACGATTTGCTTATTTTTACTCCATAAGCAATTCTGTCACACTCCCTTGAATATCACATTGCGTATGTGTCCCAGCCTGTTTGCTATTACTATAACAGACTACCACAGATTGGGTAATTTATAAAGGGCTGGGTGTGGTGGCTCACGCCTGTAATCTCAGCACTTAGGCAGCCAAGGTGGGAATGTTGCTTGAGCCCAGGAGTTCAAGACCCACCTAGGCAATGTGGCCAGACCCCATGTCTACACAGATTTTTTAAATTAGCCAGATGTGGTGGCACATGCGTAGTCCCAGCTATTCAGGAGGCTAAGGCGGGGGGATCGATTGAGCCTGGAATGTTGAGATTGCAATGAGTCAGGATCGCATCATTGCACTCCAGCCTGGGCAACAGAGCCAGACCTCATCTGTAAAATAATCAATCAATTAATTAATCTTCCTTTAAAAAAGAAAAGAAAATAAATTTATTTATTTATTTATTTATTTATTTGAGATGGAATCTCGTTCTGTCGCCCAGGCTGGAGTGCAGTGGCCGGATCTCAGCTCACTGCAAGCTCCGCCTCCCGGGTTTATGCCATTCTCCTGC
>NW_016807065.1:448359-458316 GCF_001698545.2 Rhinopithecus bieti
TTTTTTTATTTTTATTTTATTTTATTATTATTATTATTATTATTTTTTGAGACGGAGTCTCGCTCTGTCGCCCAGGCTGGAGTGCAGTGGCCGGATCTCAGCTCACTGCAAGCTCCACCTCCCGGGTACGCCATTCTCCTGCCTCAGCCTCCCGAGTAACTGGGACTACAGGCGCCCGCCACATCGCCTGGCTAGTTTTTTTGTATTTTTTTAGTAGAGATGGGGTTTCACCGTGTTAGCCAGGATGGTCTCAATCTCCTGACCTCGTGATCCACCCATCTTGGCCTCCCAAAGTGCTGGGATTACAGGCGTGAGCCACCGCGCCCGGCCCTATTTTATTTTTTTGAGACAGTTTCTCTCTCATTGCCCAGGCTGGAGTGCAATGGCGCAATCTCGGCTCACAGCAACCTCTGCCTCCTGGGTTCAAACCATTCTCCTGCCTCAGCCTCCCGAGTAGCTGGGATTACAAGCATGTGCCACCATGCCCGGCTAATTTTGTATTTTTAGTAGAGACAGGGTTTCTCCATGTTGGTCAGGCTGGTCTCAAACTCCGGACCTCAGGTGATGCGCCCACCTCAGCCTCCCAAAGTGCTGGGATTACAGGTACGAGTCACAGCAGCAGGCCGTATTTTTTATTTTTATTTTTTGAGATGGAGTCTCGCTCTGTCGCCAAGGCTGGAGTGCAGTGGCATGATCTCGGCTCATTGCAACCTTCACCTACCTGGTTCAAGTGATTACAAGTGCCGCCATCATGCCCAGCTAAATTTTGTATTTTTACAAGAGGCAGGATTTCGCCATGTTGGCCAGGCTGGTCTTGAACTCCTGGCTTTAAGTGATCTGCCCACGCCTTGACCTCCCAAAGTGTTGGGATTACAGGCATGAGCCACCGCACCCAGCTGTTCTTCTGTTTCTTTGCTTCTCTAATAAACTTGCTTTCACTTTAAATAAATAAATAAAATGGATTACGTTTCCAACACATGCATTTTGTGGGGACACATTCAAACCATAACATTATGTTAAGCCATTCTGATATATTAACCACCACCTCATGACATCAGTACTATTCTTAGCTGTATATTCTAACTGGGGGAACGGAGGCACAGGATGGTTAAGTCACTAGCCCAAGGTCACACAGCAGACCTGAGGCTTGAGGTCTCCTAAGACCCTTAATGACCACGTCCTCCCACCTCCACTGGGGGAATTGAATGCCTTTGAGACTCATTTCTTTGAAACCCTGGAATGTGTGTTGGAGGTGTAGCCAAGGGATAAAGGGTTTGGACCCAGAGTGGATTTGCCACCCCCAGGGGCACGCAGGGAACCTAGCAGGAAGGCGCCCTTGGAGGTGGGTTTTCAGGAGTCCCAGTACCTGACTGTCTGTTATTAGGCAGGTTGATCAATGTCACCTCCTGGCTGTGCTGTCCAGCCTTCGAGGCCTCCCTCCAGCCGCCGCCTGGGGGCCTCGCAGCAAACACCTCCATTTTGTACAGGGGTGTCCCTGGCTATTGGTATGAAATGCCTCAGCCAGCCATAAAAGATAAATGTCCAGCCGGGCGCGGTGGCTCAAGCCTGTAATCCCAGCACTTTGGGAGGCCGAGACGGGCGGATCACGAGGTCAGGAGATCGAGACCATCCTGGCTAACACGGTGAAACCCCGTCTCTACTAAAAAATACAAAAAACTAGCCGGGCGAGGTGGCCGGCACCTGTGGTCCCAGCTACTCGTTAGGCTGAGGCAGGAGAATGGCGTGAACCCGGGAGGCGGAGCTTGCAGTGAGCCAAGATCCGGCCACTGCACTCCAGCCCGGGCGACAGAGCGAGACTCTGTCTCAAAAAAAAAAAAAAAAAAAAAAAAAAAAATGTCCCCCATGACGACCTTTTCCACGCGCTGACAGATTGATTTTAGAAATCTATCCCCGACCAACGCACCCGGTCCCAGCCCCTACCGCGGGCGCTGATGGCTGCAAATTTATATCCAGGCCAGAAATTGAATTCCTGTAAGTTGAAGGAACTATCTGAAAAGCTCACCCAGGCTCATTTTTACGTCTGAAAACCTTCAGGCAAGAGATTAAATCTGGGCCAGTGTCTCCCAGCAGTAGGGACCTCGGTGGCGGGGAGATGACCTCGCTGAGGACAGTTTCTTTAGATTCTCTGCCTTCAGCTTGGCCTCCCAGGGCTGAGAAATAAAAAGCAGTGAGACCTGCAGGCCTGCGTGGCTAAAGGGATTCCCACTTCTGACCAGCTAATGTTAGAAAAGGGACATGCTCTGAATACCCAAGACAGGCTTTTGGTCCCCGTGGTAGCTATTGAGATATTGAGAGGGACAGGAAATAAAACTGCTAATTCGGGCCAGGTGCAGTGGCTCATACCTGTAATCCTAGCACCTTGGGGAGGCCGAGGTGGGAGGATTGCTTAAGTTCAGGAGTTCGAGACCAACCTAGGCAACATGGCGATACCCTGTCTCTGTGGGAAAAACAAACAAACAACGACAACAACAAAAACAAAAAACCAGATGTGGTGGTGAGTGCCTGTGGTCCCAGCTACCTGGGAGGCTGAGGTGGGAGGATCACCTGAGCCAGGGAAGTCGAAACTGCAGTGAGTCGTGATCGTGCCACTGTCTCCAAAAAAAAAAAAGCTGCTAATTCATCTTCCTCCCTGGCCAGGCCCTTGCACCAGCTCCTAAGGCCACCTCAGTCCCTGCAAATTGGTGAGGTTCTAATTAAGCTTCCTTGGGCTGTGCAGAGAGGAAATCAGAGTCTGTGGATCAGTCCAGAACCCTCGCTCCTCCCTGCCCCCTGCCAGAGGCATGAAGGCTGGGGAAGGAGAAGCAGATAAATCAAGTGACAGCTCCGTGAAGGAAGAAACTCCATCTTGCTAGAAAGATCTCTCTCGCCTGCCTTGAAAAAATGAGACTGATGCAAATGCAGCTGCTTCTCTTTGGTACAAAAGCCCTTAAATATTAAAGAAATGAATCCTTGATGTCTACAAAGAAAGGATCAAAAACGAATCTTTCTGAAAGGAGAAAAGCTTTTATTTCGCCGTGAACTCTTCTAGATCTAGCCTCCGGCTAGGATGCCTGCGGAACAGGGAGGACAGGAAGATAAAGCTCTCAGTGATGGCCATTCAGTATTTGTTCATTTAGGAAGTGTCTGAAGCAGCTACTGCATTGGGTTACAGGCTGCGGAAACAGCCAACAAAGTGAGGCCCTAGTTCCTGCCCTCAAGCCAGTAGGGGACAGGTGCAGTGGCTCATGCCTGTAATCCCTGTTCTTTGGGAGGCCGAGGCAGGAGGATCACTTGAGCTCAGCAGTTCAAGACCAGTCTGGGCAACACAGCAAGACCCTGTCTCTAAAAAGTAAAATAAAAGCCTGGATGCGGTGGCTCACGCCTGTAATCCTAGCACTTTGGGAGGCCAAGGTGGGTCATCACTTGAGGTCAGCAGTTCGAGACCAGCCCGGCCAACATGGTGAAACCCCGTCTCTACTAAAAATAGAAAAATTAGCCAGGCATGGTGGTGCACACCTGTAGTCCCAGCTACTTGGGAGGCTGAGGCAGGAGAATCGCTCGAACCCGGGAGATAGAGGTTGCAATGAGCTGAGATGGCGCCACTGCACCCCAGGCTGGGCGACAGAGCGAGGCTGTGTCTCAAAAATAAATAAATAAAATAAAAGCCAGTGCTGGCTGGGCATGATGGCTCATGTCTGTAATGCCACCACTTTGGGAGGTTTAGGTGGGAGGGTCACTTAAGGTCAGGAGTTTGAGTCCAGCCTGCGCAATATATGAGACCCCATCTCTCTTTAAAAAAAAAAAAAAGGCCAGTGGGGCATTCTCCAAAACTCGCTGGTCAGTAATCCTCAAAACTGTCAAGGTCAGAAAAAACAAGACAGAAAAACTGTCATAGACCAGAGGAGTCTAAGTACATGTGATGACTCAATGCAACGTGGGATACTGCATTAGATTCTGGACCAGAAAAAGGACTCAAGTGGGAAAACTGGGGAATTTGAATAAAGTCTGGAGTTTAGTTAATAGTAATGAATGCACCGATGTTGATTTCTTAGTTGTGACAAGTGTACCCTGGTTATGTAAGATGTAATAACAGGAAAGGCAGGATGAGGGGTATACAGGAGCTCTCTGTATTATCTTTGTAACTTTCCTGTAAACTTAAAATAAATCCAAAAGTGAAAGTTGATTAGGCAGGCATGGTGACTCACACCTGTAATTTCAGCGATTTGGGAGACAGAGATGGGAGGATCGCTTGAGGCCAGGAGATCGAGACTAGCTTGGGAAACATAGCGAGATCTTGTCTCTACAAAAAAAAAAAAAATTAGCCAGGCACGATAGTGTACATCGGTAGTCCCAGCTACTTGGGAGGCTGAGGTGGGAGGATTGCTTGAGTCTGGAAGGTTGAGGCTGCAGTGAGCCATGATCACACCAATGTCAGGGGACAGAGCAAGACCCTGTCTCAAAACAAAAATAAAAATAAAAAATAAAAAAAAAGTATCAGGTTGTGGTGGCACACACCTGTGGTCCCAGCTACTCAGGAGGCTGAAGCAAGAGAATTGCTTGAGCCTAGGAGTCTGAAGATGCAGTGAGTTATGATCATGCCTCTGCACTCCAGCTTGGGCAACTGCTTGAGACCCTGTCTCTTAAGAAACCAAAAATGTCAGCCAGGTGTGATGGCTCACGCCTGTAAACACAATACTCTGGGAGACTGAGGCAGGTGGAGCCCTTGAACCCAGGAGTTCAAGACCAGCCTGGGCAACATGGTGAAACCCCATCTCTACAAAAAATACAAAAATTAGCCTGGCGTGGTGGTGTGCACCTGTAGTCCTAGCTACTCAGGGAGCTGAAATGAGAGGATGGCTTGAGTCTGGGAGGTGGAGGTTGCAGTGAGCAGGGATCGCACCGTGATTGCACTACTGCACTCCAACCTGCACGACAGAGTGAGACCCTGAAGGAAGTGACTCTTGTCCTCCCAGCATAGTGGCTGAGAGTCTGATAGGCTGGCATCCAAATCCCAGCTCTGTGAGTTGGACAACTTGACTTTTCTCTGTATCTCAGTTTTCCCATCTGTAGAATGGAGCTAGTGTTAGTACCTACCATGAGATAGGGCTCTAAGGATTGAATTTTGGTAATATTTTGTAAAGCAACTTAGAAGAGTGAGCTCTGTAAGTGTTAAGTAAAATATGAAATTCAGAATGGGAATAGAGCTTGGGGATGGATAGATGGATGGACAGATGAATGAATAGATGGATGGATGGGTAAATGGATGGTTGGATGAATGAATATGAGTGAATGGATGGTTGGATGGATGAATGAATGAATGCTAAATAGGTAAATGGATGAGCAGAAGAATGAATGGATGGATAGATGGATAGATGGTTGGTTGTATGAATGAATGGATAGATGGATGAATGGGTGGAAAGGTGAACGGATGGATGGATGAATGAATGTGTGGACTCACAATCACTTTCTATCCTGACCCCTCCCCGAGCCACAAGGCTCTTCCAGGCAGAACCCCAGTTTCTCAGGCTGAGGTAGGCCCCTGGTGGTTCCCAAGCTTCCAGCATGGCATGAGTGAGCTGATATCTTTTTTTTTTTTTTTTTTTTTTTTTTTTTTTTTTTGAGGCAGGGTCTCACTCTGTCACCCAGGTTGCAGTGCAGTGTCGTGATCTCAGCTCACTGCAACCTCTGCTTCCCGGGCTCAGGCGATCCTCCCACCTCAACCTTCCGAGTAGCTGGGACCACAGGCTCATGCTACCTCGCCTGGCTAAACTATTTTGTATTTTTGGTAGAGACAGGGTCTCACCATGTTACCCAGGCTGGTCTCAAACTCCTAAGCTTAAGCCATCCACCTGCCTTGGCTTCCCAAGGTGCTGGGAATGCTGGCATGAGCCACAGTGCCTGGCTGATATCTTCTTTAAGGACTGTCAAGCTTATCACTCAGGGGAGATTTGCCCAATACCTCAAGGTTTGACAAGAGCAGGCTGCTATTATCTCAAGCTTTCCAAAGGGACATGGCCCCCTGTCACAGCTCAGACGTAGCAGACAGGCACATTCTCCATCATTCATCACCGTCTTCCTGCCATCCCCGCAGTCAGAGAGAAGCCACAGCCTCTGCTTAGCCTACTGGGCACCTGTCTGCAGCCTAATCTCAGGTTATCCTTCCCCAGGATGAACAACAGAAGCCAGCTCCGTGACAGAAAGGGGAAATTCACGGTAGACCTGTGAAAGTGTTTGCTCTCTGTCCCACTGGTCCATCAGCATCCTCATTCAACAAACATACCTCGTGCCAGGTTCTGAGGATCACGAATGAATTGTTTGCAAAGCAAACAAAACTCCCCACCCCGCTGTCGTTTCCTGTCCCAGGGTAGAGGCAGGCCTGGAGCCAGCGTTCCCAGCAGTGAGGCCCTCCTAATGGCAACTGTGATCAGGGCTTTGAGGAGAAGCACAGGAGAGATGCCACAAGCCAATGTAGACTGTGGAACCAGATGGCCTGTGTTCGAATTCCAGCTACACCACTTATAGGCAATGATACTTTGGCAAAGAGCCTTTTTTTTTTTTGAGATGGAGTCTTGCTCTGTCACCTAGGCTGGAGTGCAGTGGCGGGATCTTGGCTCACTGCAAACTCCGCCTCCAGGATTCAAGCAATTCTCCTGCCTTAGCCTCCTGAGTAGCTGGGATTATAGTAGAGTACCACCACACCTGGCTAATTTTTTTGTATCTTTAGTAGAGACAGAGTTTCACCATGTTGGTGAAACTGGACTCGAACTCCTGACTTTGTGATCCACCTGCCTTGGCCTCCCGAAGTGCTGGGTTTACAGGCGTGAGCCAGAGCACGCGGCTTTTTTTTTTTTAGACGGGATCTTGCTGTGTTGCCCAGGCTGGAGTGCAGTGGCACCATCTCAGCTCACTGCAACCTCTGCCTCCCAGATTGGAGTGATTCTCTTGCCTTAGCCTCCCAAGTGGCGGGGATCACAGGCGCTCTCCACCATGCCCAGCTAATTTTTTGCATTTTTAGTAGAGATGTGGTTTCGCCATGTTGGCCAGGCTGGTCTCGAACTCCTGACCTAGAGTGAGCTGCCTGACATGGCTTCCCAAAGTGCTGGGATTACAGGCATGAGCCACCGCACCCAGCAAAGAGCCCTGACCTCTCTTCCCTAGTTTCTTCAGCTGTTAAAAGGAGATAACGACAGTACCTTCCTCCTAGCCTTGCTCTATGAGGAGTAAGGGCGCAGTGGCTCACGCCTGTAATCCCAGTACTTTGGGAGGCCAAGGTGGGCGGATCACCTGAGGTCGGGAGTTCAGGACCAGCCTGACCAACATGGAGAAACCCCATCTCTACTAAAAATACAAAATTAGCTGGGTGTGGTGGTGCATGCCTGTAATCCCAGCTACTCGGGAGGCTGAGGCAGGAGAATCAGTTGAACCTGGGAGGCAGAGGTTGCAGTGAGCTGAGATTGTGCCATTGCACTCCAGCCTGGGCAACAAGAGCAAAACTTTGTCTCAAAAATAAATAAATAAATGAATAATTAGCCCGGTGTGATAATGCATGTCTGTGGTTTCAGATACTCGGGAGGCTGAGGCGGGAGGACAACTTAAGCCCAAGAGGTTAAGGCTGCAGTGAGCCGAGATCGCGCCACTGCACTCTAACCTGGGTGACAGAGTTGAGACCTTGTCTCTGAAAAAAAGAAAAGAAAAGAAAGAAACAGAAGCGTTAGGGAAAATGCAGAGGATGACTTGAGAGGAGGGTAACGTGTGGCAGGGACAGCCAAGACTGCTTTTGGAAGAGACCTAGATGCTTGAGCCCCGGGGATGGGGAAGAGTTAGCCTGGCCCTGAGACGGGGAGAGTGCGGGGATTGGCAGAGGGCCCGGCCCATGCAAAGGCCTGGAGATGAGAATAAGCATCCTGTTACCTGGGAAGGGAAAGACAATCAGAGAGGATGGGCCAGAGAGAACACAGCAGTGTGCACCTACATCCTGGTTCATTGCCTGTAAGGATGCAGAAGGACCATGGCTCCCCTGCTGCCAGGTTATAGCAAGGAGATGTTCTGGAACAGGAAGCCAGCTGGGCAGCATGGGGACTAGGATGGAGCAAGTGTCCCCTCTCATCCCTCACTCTCCTCTCTCCCTTGTTGGACTTTCTTTACCTCATGATCCCACAGCCTCAACCCCAACTCCATGAGACTTTGCCAGATCCTTTTTATTGTGTCAAGACTCACACCATTTGACCTCAGGAAGTTACCAAATTGGCCTTTTGAGTGTTATGAAGATAATGATAATAGCAGGGCTGGGTGTGATGACTCAGGCCAGTAATCCCAGTACTTTGGGAGGCTGAGATGGGAAGATCCCTTGAGGCCAGGAATCCAAGGCTACAGTGAGCCATGATCATGCTGCTGCACCAGCCTGGGCAACAAAGTGAGACCCCACCTATGCAAAAAAAATTTTTTTTTAATTAACCAGGTGCAGTGATACACGCCTGTAATCCTAGCACTTTGGGAGGCTGAGGCTGGAGGATTGCTTGAGGCCAGGAGTTCAAGAGCAGTCTGGGCAATACAGTAAGATCCCATCTCTACAAAAATATTTTTAAAAATTAACCAGGTGCAGTGGTACATGTCTGTAATCCCAGCATTTTGGGAAGCTGAGGCTGGAGGAACTGTCTGAGGCCACGAGTTCAAAACCAGCTGGGGCAATATAGCAAGACTCCCATCTCGACAAAAAATAAAAAATTAGCTGGGCATAGTGGCACATGCCTGTAGTCCCAGCTGCTCAGGAAGCTGATGGCCAGAGAATCGCTTGAGGTCAGGAGTTCAAGGCTGAAGTGAGCCATGATTGTGCCACTGCATTCCAGCATGGATGATAGAGTGACACCCTGTCTCTTGAAAAATAAAAATAACAGTATTAGCAGACACTTGTGTAGCTCTTACTACATGCTGATGACTGTTCAAATTGTTCTTATATATATTATGAACTCATTTGATCCTCCTAGCAACCCTGAGAAGTAGGTAGTCATCATGTCCATTGTACGAATGAAAAAACTAAGAAAGACACAGAGAGGTTAAGCCACTTGCTGAGGTCACACAGCAAGCGAATGGCAAAACCAGAACTTAAACCCAGACGGCCTGAGTCCAGGACCCTGCTCTTACCAGTTGGCCCTACTCTACCATCCCAGGAGGAATAAGAAACATCTAGAGGAAGCTAGTCACTTCTATCGTAAGGATATTGCCCGGAGAGATGCTGGTGACATCACGTGGAATCCTTTTTGGGAGGACTGTGGGAGAAATCCCTGCCAAAAATAATTGAGCTTTCTCCTGAGCATCTGGTGTACTTTTGTTTCAGGACACTGAGAACCGCATAAATGACCAGCTTTCCCTTTTTGAGTTGGCTGCTAAGGAGCTTGGAGCCAAACTTATGGCCCGGCCATATGCTGATTGTTCAGGTTTTAAGGGATGAGTTTTCTTAGCCTCGTTTCTGGCTCTGTCTTATGTCCCTGCTTTTGTTTTCTTCTTTTCTCCCTTGCCAAAAAAAAAAAAAATTTAAGGGAGTTTAAAAAAATTTTTTTTTTTTTCTTTTGAGACAGGGTCTCACTTTGTCACTCAGGCTGGAATGTAGTGGCACCTTCATAGCTCACTGCAGCCTTGAACTCCCGGACTCAAGTGATCCTCCTACTTCAGCTTCCCGAGTAGCTGGGACTGGAGGCCATGTACCACCATGCTCAGCTAATTTTTAAATTTTTTGTAGAGATGGGGTTTTACTATGTTGCCCAGGCTGGTGTCAAACTCCTGGGCTCAAGTGATTCTCCTGCCTTGGCTTCCCAAAGTGTTGGGATTACAGGCATGAGCCACTGCACCTGGCCTAAAAATCCTTATAAGAACGATATAGGCCAGGTGCGGTGGCTCAAGCCTGTAATCCCAGTATTTTGGGAGGCTGAGACGGGTGGATCACGAGGTCAGGAGATCGAG
>NW_016807065.1:458777-497820 GCF_001698545.2 Rhinopithecus bieti
TAATCCCAGCACTTTGGGAGGCCGAGACGGGCGGATCACGAGGTCAGGAGATCGAGACCATCCTGGCTAACACGGTGAAACCCCGTCTTTACTAAAAAATACAAAACACTAGCTGGGCGAGGTGGCGGGCGCCTGTAGTCCCAGCTACATGGGAGGCTGAGGCAGGAGAATGGCGTAAACCTGGGAGGCAGAGCTTGCAGTGAGCGGTGATCCGGCCACTGCACTCCAGCCTGGGCGACAGAGCAAGACTCTATCTCAAAAAAAAAAAAAAAGAACAATATATGTTCATTGTAGAAAATTTGGAAAATAAGATAAATTTAAAGATGGTGATTAAAATCTCCATTAATCCCTAATTTTTAATGACTGCATAGTATCTCATTCTGTAGATGCGTCTTAAATTTGTAAATTGGTTGGACACAGTGGCTCACGCATGTAATCCCAATACTTTGGGAGGCTGAGGCGGGAGAATTGCTTGAGCCCAGGAATTTGAGACCAGGCTGGGCAACATAGCTAGACCCTGTCTCTACAAAAAATATTTTTAAAAATTAACCTGGACCAGGCATGGTGCTTACACCTGTAATCCCAACACTTTGGGAGGGCAAGGCGGGCAGATCACCTGAGGTCAGGAGTTCAAGACCAGCCTGGCCAACATGGTGAAACCCCATCTCTACAAAAATACAATAAGTAGCTAGGCATAGTAGCAGGTGCCTGTAATCCCAGCTACTCCAGAGACTGAAGCAGGAGAATCACTTGAACCCTGGAGGCGGAGGTTGCAGTGAGCCAAGTTCATGCCCATTGCACTCCAGCCTGGGCAACAGAGCGAGAGTCCATCTCAAAAAAAAAAAAAATAGCCTGGTGTAGTGACTCACACCTGTAGTCCTAGCTACTCAGGAGACAGAGGTGGGAGGATTGTTTGAGCCGTGGGACATCGAGGCCATGGTGAGCTATGATCACGCCGCTATACTCCAGCCTGGATGACAGAGCAAGACCCTGTCTCAAAAAAAAAAAAAAAAAAAAAAAAAATTATTCTAGCATGTGTAATAGCTTTTGATCAAAATAATTTCTAGTTGTCCAATTTTAAACAATGCTTAATGAACCTCCCTTATAGCAATCAGATGTTTGTCCACAAAGTTTCCATGGGCTGGATTCTTAGCTTTGGATTGGCCGAATAAAATGCAAATTGCAGAAACCTTAATGGCTTGGCTGTGGACTGGCAGTCTGTCCTCCAAAAATATCTAATCCCCGCTCTCATATTTAATTGGCGCTATCTTATGGTATTTTACATATCCTTGTAAACCACTTAGAGTCCTCTCTGGAACAAGGCAGGGCACAAATAAATATGTAAGCCCCAAGCTGCCTTGGCTTCCTGATTAAATTATCCAGCCTCAAACACAATAATAGCCTCATTTTATTAAGAGGTAGGCGCTTGCTGTCTTCCTGTTGGCTACTTCCTGATAACCAATACTCCTCCTGTCCCGAGGACCCTGTAGCAATGCCTCCGTCCCCGGGGAAGCACCAGGAATTGGTTTTTGTTGTTGTTGTTGTTGTTGTTGCTTTTTGAGACGAAGTCTCGCTCTGTTGCCCAGGCTGGAGTGCAGTGGCACGATCTCGGCTCACTGCAACCTCCGCCTCCTGGGTTCAAGCGATTCTCCTGACTCAGTCTCCTGAGGAGCTGGGATTACAGGCGCCCACCACCACGCCTAGCTAATTTTTTGTATTTTTAGTAGAGACGGGGTTTCACCATGTTAGCCAGATTGGTCTCGAACTCCTGACCTCAGGTGATCCGCCCACCTTCGCCTCCCAAAGTATTGGGATTACAGGCGTGAGCCACTGCTCCCGGCCACCAGGAATTTTTTTTTTCTTTTTTTTTTTTTTTGAGATGGAGTCTCACTCTGTTGCCCAGGCTGGAGTACAGTGGAGCAATCTCAGCTCACTGCAAGCTTCGCCTCCCGGGTTTACGCCATTCTCCTGCCTCAGTCTCCTGAGTAGCTGGGACTACAGGCGCCCACCACCACTCCCGGCTAATTTTTTTGGTATTTTTTAGTAGAGATGGGGTTTCACCATGTTAGCCAGGATGGTCTTGATCTCCTGACCTTGTGATCCGCCAGCCTCAGCCTCCAAAAGTGCTGGGATTACAGGCGTGAGCTACTGCGCCTGGCCACCAGGAATTGTTTTTGAACCAAGATATAGGTGGTGGAGTAGTAAGAGACTGGCCCGACAGCAAGAAAAACTTTTCCTGCCTGTGTCCTACTCAGTTAATCCTGGACCTGTTTTAGAGGCTGATGTTTAATTGGGGCAGCCTCAGCAACAGTGTTTGAAAGATTTCAGCCAGAAAAGACATTTGAGGAACAGCTACTTGTTCATACAGTGCATAGCTTCACTGTCTTAAAGCCCATTAGCAGGAATATTAAACCCTGAACCAAGGGCTCAGCAAAGAGAGAGTGGTTGGCAGGGCTATCGCGGTAGCTCATGCCTATAATCCCAGCACTTTGGGAGGCCAAGGTGGGTGGATCGCTTTAGCCCAGGAGTTCAAGATCAGCCTAGGATCAGCCTAGGAAATGTAGTGAGATCCCCATCTCTACCAAAAAAAAAAATAGCCAGTCCTGGTGGTGCACACCTGTAGTCCCAGCTGCTGGGGAGGCTGAGGCGGGAGGATTGCTTGAGTCAGGGAAGTTGAGGCTGCAGTAAGCCTAGATCATGCCACTGCACTCCAGCCTGGGCAACAGAGCAAGACCCTGTCTCAAAAAAAAAAAAAATGCGTTGGCTTCTTTAGTACATCTGCCACATCTGAGGTGAGACAGGCTGCTAGACCACAGATTTCTATGCTGGAGAACACCTGTGTTCTTGCACCTGCTGTTATAAGCATTTCCCCTAGAGTAGGACACTCTCTGTTCCTCCCTAGTCTTCTGACTGCCAAGAGCTCTTGACTTTGTTTACAAGCTAGCCCCAGTCTGGGAGAGCTAGCACATGGAACCTTCCAGAACATTCCAGTGTTTCCTAGGGACTGCATACCTGAACTTAAACCCAGTGGGCAAAACAGAGGACCTCTGCGTGCTGAGATCTGGCAGCCAAAACCCAGGCATTTAATTACACTGCTGCAGAGAACACTCCGGTGAGATGCGTCCAACGCAGACAATTATTTTAGGAAAACCATGGAGGCCTTCTCTCTGCACCACTTAAATCTTGCTTCTCTTTTACAATTCAATATTTCCTCTGTCAGAGAAAATGGCTTGTTTGCTTCAAAGGACACACTAGGAAATGTAGGAAGATGTTAATTACGTTGAACCGGCGGCTTTGTCTCTGCACAAAAGATATTCCTTGGGGGGGTTCTATCCAAATTGCTTGGGGACCAGAGCCAGGCGAAGAGGGGCAGGGATGCTTGGGCTCCTGTTTGATGTTTTTCTTTGTTTTTTTTGTTTGTTTTCTGTTTTAAAGAATTGGATTTATCAAGAAGGGAGGGCCGGACGAAGTGGCTCATGCCTGTAATCCCAGCACTTTGGGAGGCTGAGGCAGGTGGATCATTTGAGGTCAGGAGTTCGAGACCAGCCTAGCCAACATGGTGAAACCCTGTTTCTATTAAAAATACAAAAATTAGCCAGGTTTGGTGGCACATGCCTGTAATCCCAGCTACTTGGGAGGCTGAGGCAGGAGAATTGCTTGAATCTGGGAGGTGGAGGCTGCAGTGAGCCGAGATCCCACCATTGTACTCCAGCCTGGGTGACAGAGCGAGACTCCCTCCCAAAATAAAACAAAAAAGCAAAAATAACCAGAGAGGTAACAGTGGCTCATGCCTTGTAATCCCAGTGCTTTGGGAGGCTGAGGCAGGAGGATCGCTTGAGCCCAGGAGTTTGAGACCATACTGGACAATATAGCAAGACTCTCATCTCTACAAAAAAAATTTAAAAAGTAGTAGGTGTGATGGTGAGACTAAAGGCCTTTAGTCTCGGCTACTCGGGAGGCTGAAGAGGGAGGAATCACATAAGCCCAGGAGGGTGAGGCTGCCGTAAGCCATGATAGTGCCACTGCACACCAGCCTGGGTGACCAAGTGAGACTCCATCTCCAAAAAAAAAAAAAAAAAGAGAAGAAGAAGAGGGAGGTGGGAGAGTAGTTCTGGATCCTCCCAGAACCAAAGGCACAGGCTTTCATGGGGATATTCCTCTTGTACTGGGCCATCCTTGCTGTCTTAGGTCAGGCTTCTTCAGGGAGGATGTAAGTGCAAGTATCCACCTAAGAGACCCCAGGAAGAACCAGTAGGGGAGCAGTGAAGTGAGAGAAGAAGTGAAGGAAACCCATGCAGGGAGAGTTAATGAGTACCCTAGGCGCAACAGCTCACACCTGTAATCCCAGCACTTTGGGAGGCCAAGGCAGGTGGATCGCTTGAGCCCAGGAGTTCAAGACCAGCCTGGGCAGCAAAGCGAGACTCTATCTCTACAAAAGGAAAAAAAAAAAAAAAAAATGCTGGGTGTGTTGGTACCTGCCTGTAGGCCCAGCTACTCAGGAGGCAGAGGTAGGAGGGGTGGCTTAAACCCAGGAGTTTGAGCCTGCAGTAAGCTAGGATTGCACCATTGCATTCCAGTGGTGGGTGACAGCAAGACCCAGTCCTGGGCGACAGCAAGACCTCATCTTAAAAAAAAAAAAAAGTGCCAGGCGCAATGGCTCTTGCCTGCAATCTGAGCACTTTGGGAGGCCAAGGTGGGCAGATCGCTTGAGGCCAGGAGTTCGAGACCAGCCTGGGCAACATAGTGAGACCCTATCTCTACTAAAAATACAACAATTAGCCAGACATGGAGGCAGGTACCTGTAATCCCAGCTACTCGGGAGGCTGAGGCATGAAAATCTCTTGAACCCAGGAGGTGGAGGTTGCAGTGAGCTGAGATCGCACCACTGCCCTCCAGCCTGGGCAACACAGCGAGAGTCTGTCTCAAAAATAAAAAATATAAAATAAGTGAATAAATAAAAGAGAAGGAGCGGGTTGCTGCTGTGGACAACTGAGGTGCAAATCTAATGGGTTCCTCTGGGAGATTTCATGGAACATACACCTTCAAGTTCTTTCCCACTGGAGAGGCAAGAGGGGTGGTATTAATCACTAATGCCTGTGGGTCATCTTTGAGGATTGCTGGGTGTATTTTCTGCTGGCCCCATGCAAGAGTAGGGTGGAGTCTGACCACCAGAGAAAGCTCTTGGCTGTGGCCAATCCTGGTCACACCTGCAGTGAATGTTAGCTCCACCCAGCTCCTACCTGAGTACAAGGAAGGTGGAGAAAGTGAGTTACTGTGCTTCTCTGCCGGGGCTGAGGATGTGCAACTTACAAAGGGGTTATCCCCATTTAGGAAGGGTGTACAAAGGCTCAAAGAATGACTAACTATAATAGTTTCAGCTGGCATTTATGAATGGTTTGTTTTCCTTATAGATTAGTGGGGGAGTCAAGCTCATCTGTACAATTTGTACAATTATATCATTCGCTCATATTCCAATAAAGCTTAAAAAAAAAGACTTGACTGAGTGGGAGAGAAAAAGGTGGGCTAATAGTTGGAGTCCCTGGGATTGCTCATAATTCACAGCTTGGTTTCTCTGTGCTGCAGCTCACGGCACTGATTCTGCTGGGAGATCTAGTAACGGCTGTGCAAATGATCAATGATTGTGGTGCTTTGTTTCTCTGTAAAACACTGGGGGTTGTTTAAATCAGAATTTCTTCCATGCCTGTCAGAATGCATCCTGGAATAGGACCAGAATCTTCCATTTACCGCCTCTATGGCCACCACCCATCATCACCTGCCTGGATCCGTGCAGTCACCCCTGCCCTGGCCTCCCTCCCTCGTCCCCTAGAGCAGGCAGAGGTCGCTGTGAACACCCAAGTAAGGTCACGTCCCGCCTCTGCACAGAACCCTCCATGGCTCCCACCTTCCTCAGAGCAGAACCCGAAGCCCTCACTGCTTCCCACAAGGCCTTGCCCCATCACCTCCCTTCCCTCATCTGTCTCCACTTACCCCTTACTCAATCTGCTCCAGCCACGTGGGCCTCCTCCTTGTTTCACAAACACAGCAGGCATGGTCCTGCCTCAGAGCCTTTCCACTTGCTGTTCTCTCTGCCTGGAACCCCTTCCCCAGACATCCAAATGGCTCCTCCCTCACTTCCTTCAGGTCTTAAGCAAAGACTTCAGGTTTTGAACAAATGAAACCTACGTGTGCAAGCCCAAGCCAGTTACTCCACAACCCTCACGTTCCCCCACATCCTTTTTTTTTTTTTTTTTTTTTTTAGATAGAGTTTTGCTCTTTTGCCCAGGCTGGAGTAAAGTGGTGTGATCTCGGCTCATTGCAACCTCGGCTTGCCGCACCCACCCCCCCGGGTTCAAGCAATTCTCCTGCCTCAGCCTCCCAAGTAGCTGGGATTATAGGCGCCCACCACCATGCCCGGCTAATTTTTGTATTTTTAGTAGAGACAGGGTTTTACCATGTTGGCTAAGCTGGTCTCGAACTCCTGACCTCAGGTGATCCACCCACCTCAGCTTTCCAAAGTGCTAGGATTATAGGTGTGAGCCACTGCGCCCGGCCTCTTTATTTTTTTTAAGAGATGGGGTCTCATTCTGTCACCGAGGCTGGAGTGCAGTGGCACAGCCATAGCTCATTGCAGCCTCGACTTCCTGCACCCAAGCAATCCTCCCGCCTCAGCCATGTGAGTAGCTGGGACCACAGGTGTGTGCCATCATGCCTGGTTAATTTTTGTATTTTTTGTAGAAACAGGGTTTTGCCATGTTGCCCAGGCTGAAGTGCAGTGGCACAACCATAGCTCACTGCAGCCTCAATCTCCTGGGCTCAAGCAGTCCTTCTGCTTCAGGCTTCTGAGTAGCTGGGACCACAGGTGCATGCCACTACATCCAGCTAATGTTTTTTTTTTTTTTTTTTTTTAATTTTTTTTAATTTTTAGTATAGATGAGGTCTTGTTATGTTGCTCAGGGTGGTCTTAAACTTCTGGCCTTCAGTGATCCGCCCACTTCAGCCTCCCGAAATTCTGGGATTACAGGCTTGAGCCAACATTCCCGGGCCCCTCCAGATACTGATCAGGATTTGTAATGACAGAAATGCCCCCTGCCTTCTCCTTTTCTTCTGTCTCACTCGTCCCTCAAGTTCATCTCAAGAGCCCATTCTCTTGGACACCTCCTCAGAGACCCTCAGCCTGAGGGAAGACCCCCTGTTACTCTCTGCACTATCTCTTCAAAGCACTCACTGCAGCATGTGGTTCCAGAAGTATCAATGGCATTAAGTGATAGATGTCCGTCTCTCCTAGTAGCTCCATGGACAACTACCAGATGTTTTCTTCATTCTTTCTCTTCCTTGATCCTATCCCAGACCCTATGCCTGGGACAGAAGAGACTCTCATGGATATCTTCTTTTTTTTTTTTCAGATGGAGTCTAGCTCTGTCGCCGAGGCTGGAGTGCAGTGGTCTATCTCGGCTCACTGCAACCTCCACCTCCCAAGTTCAAGCGATTCTCCTGCCTCAGCCTCCCATGTAGCTGGGATTACAGGCGCCCGCCACCACGCCTGGCTAATTTTTGTATTTTTAGTAGAGACAGGGTTTCACCATGTTGGCCAGGCTGGTCTCGAACTCCTGACCTCAGGTGATCCACCTGCCTCATGGGTATCTTCTAGTCAGTTTGGAAGTTTATGACTGTCTTGTGCCTAGAGTTCCCTGGTACTTATTAGCATTTCTAAGGCTCTGATAAGTCCTGCAGTCACAAAACTTGTTTCTCCCAGTAAGACACACATTTATTTGACCACAGAGCATCCTTTTCCCAGCACACCTGGTAAGATTACCAGTGTTGCAAGGAGCATGACTTGGGAAACAAAGCCATAATTGATCGCTGGATTATCTGAGCATTTTGTCTGCCATTACCTTGCCTGAGCGGCTCCAGGTAGGGTGGGGCACAGCAGGGTTGCACTTAACATTTAGTGGCCCTGATGGCTGGGCACAGTGGCTCACACCTGTAATGCCAGCACTGAGGCGGGCGGATCACCTGAAGTCAGATACTTTTTTTTTTCCTTTTGAGACAGGGTCTCACTCTGTTACCCAGGCTGAACTGGAGGCCAGGTGTTGGAGATAAGCCTGGCCAACATGATGAAACCCCATCTCTGCTAAAAATACAAAAATTAGCTGAGCATGGAGGCGTGCACCTGTAATCCCAGCTCCTCAGGAGGCTGAGGCAGGAGAATCCCTTGAACCCGGGAGGTGGAGGTTGCAGTGAGCCCAGATCGCGCCACTGCACTCCAGCCTGGGCGACAGGGCAAGACTGTGTCTCAAAAACAAACAACAACAACAAGAAAAAAACACCAAAAACTGAAAAACAAACAAAGAAACCACGAAGTGGTCCTGAGATAGCTCCAGAGCCGATATGTCACTGTGGCCTGGGGAAGCAGAGAGGAGGCCCAGGTTTGGGGTTGAGTGGATCTCTGTTTTTTTTTTTTTTTTTTTTTTTTGAGATGGAGTCCCGCTTTGTCGCCCAGGCTGGAGTGCAGTGGCACGATCTCCGCTCACTGAAATCTCTGCCTCCCGGGTTCACGCCATTCTTCTGCCTCAGCCTCCGGAGTAGCTGGGCCTACAGGTGCCCATCACCACGCCCAGCTAATTTTTTTGTATTTTTAGTAGAGACGGGGTTTCACTGTGTTAGCCAGGATGGTCTCGATCTCCTGACCTCGTGATCTGCCCGCCTCGGCCTCCCAAAGTGCTGGGATTACAGGCATGAGCCACTGTGCCGGGCGGATCTCTGTTCTAATGGCAGTTATGGAGACAGTGTTGTGTGTGTGCGCGAATCTGTGTGAGAGAATGAATTCTGGTCTTGGAGAACAGTTGAGTCCTCCAATTCCTTGCCGTGTTCCTTAACCCCTCTGCACCTCAGTCTTGCCATCTGTGAAATGAGGCTCCTTAAGGAGGGCCTGAGATCACATACAACAGGCACTGGCATATGCCTGGAGCCCAGCAAAGGGCATCTGTGGTTTCCTCGGGCCCCCTTCCTGTCCCAGCGAGGGAGAGGCGAGACCCTCACTGGGATCCTAGTCTCTGACGCCCATGTCTTTGCAGACTCTCTTCCAGAGCCCAGAAGAGGGCTGGCAGCTGTACACCTCAGCCCAGGCCCCTGACGGGAAATGCATCTGCACGGCTGTGATCCCAGCGCAGAGTACCTGCTCTCGAGATGGCAGGAGTCGGGAGCTGCGGCAACTGATGGAGAAGGTGAGAACCTTCCAGGTGCCCTGGGGGCGGCTGGGAAAATCTCCCAGTTCTCACCCCGCCCTCCAGCCCCATCCAGGTCAGCCAGTGGCCATATCCAGCTATGCAAATTATTCAGAGCTGACTGATAATCCAGCTCCTCTCCAGGCAGGTCCTTTTTTTTTTTCCCCTTTTGACCCAGGGTCTCACTCTGTTACCCATGCTGGAATGCAGTGACATGATCAGCTCACTGCAGCCTCAAACTCCTGGGTTCAAGCAATCCCCACTCCTCAGCCTCCGAGTAGCTGGGATTACAGGCAGGCACCACCATGCCCTGCTAATTTTTATATTTTTTGTAGAGATGGGGTCTCCCTATGTTGCACAGGCTGGTCTCAATCTCCTGGGCTCAAGTGATCCTCTGGCCTCGGCCCCCCAAAGTGTTTGGATTACAGGTGTGAGCCACCATACCCAGATGGTCCAATATCTGTTCAATGCTTTTTTTTCTTTCTTTCTTTTTTTTTTTTTTTGAGACAGAGTCTCACTCTGTCACCCAGGCTGGAGTGCAGGTACAGTGGCATCATCTCGGCTCACCACAACCTCCACCTCCCAGGTTCAAGCGATTCTCCTGCCTCAGCCTCCCAAGTAGCTGGGATTACAGGTGTGCGCCACCACACCCAGCTAATTTTTGTATTTTTAGCAGAGATGGGGTTTCACCATACTGGTCATGCTGGTCTCGAACTCCTGACTTCAGGTGATTTGCCTGTCTTGGCCTCCCAAAGTGCTGGGATTATAGGCGTGAGCCACTGCGCCCGGCCTGTTCAATGCTATTTTGGGAGAGAAGCCAAGCACTTATTGGGGTTGGGGTAGGGGAAGGAAGGAAGACTGGAGGGGCAGCATCTCAGTGTCCTATGTGTGAGCTCTGGTCCACCAGGCACATCCCACTCAGTTTTGCAGTTCACCAGACTCACCTGCTAAGAAGGCGTTCTGTGCCCATTGGGGAGGGTCTCACCCTCCACCCCAAGAGGCTCCTATAAAAGTTTCCTTCTACCTCTGATCATGGTCAATAGAAAATAGTCCCCTGGGCCGGGCATGGTAGCTCACGCCTGGAATCCCAGCACTTTGGGAGGCTGAGGCACGTGGACCACTTGAGGTCAGGAGTTTGAGATCAGCCTCTACTAAAAATACAAAAATTAGCCAGGCGTGGTGGTGTGTGCCTGTAGTCCCAGCTACTCGGGAGGCTGAGGCAGGATAATTGCTTGAACCTGGGAGATGGAGGTTGCAGTGAGCTGAGATGGTGCTACTGCACTCCAGCCTGGGTGACAGAGCGAGTCTCCATCTCAAATAAATAAATAAATAAAACAAACTTATAAATTGCTGATTTCTGGAATTTCCCACTTAATATTTTCGGACTGTGGTTGGCCTCAGGTAGCTGAAACCTGAAACTGGAGAAGGGAAGAGTACTGTAAAAATGTTCAGGGTGGGTATTAGGCTGCTGGGTTTCTGAGAGTTTCCAAGTGTCATGTGAATAATTGTACAGGAAAGTCTGTATTTCAACAAGCATCCACTGGTGACTCTGAGTTTACCTTAGCCCGGCGGAGTCCACTTTAGTCAGGTGAAGCTGGTAGGAATCTACCTTAGCCAGGTGAGGGTCTACCTTAGCCAGGTGCTCATCTTAGCCAAGTGAGAGTCTACCTTAATATGGTGGGAGTCTACCTTAACCAGGTGTTCACCTTAGCCAGGTGGAGTCTACCTTAGCCAGGTGAGAGTCTACTTAAGCCAGAGATGGAGTTCACCTTAACAAGGTGAACCTTAGCCGGATGTTCACCTTAGTCAGGTGGGAGTCTACCTTAGCCAGGGGGAGTTCAACCTACCCAGGTGGAGTTCACCATAACCAGGTGGAGGTGGGAGCTGGGGGCTCTCAGGTTGGGTCAGGAGAGGCCAGGGCAAGGGAAGTTTATTTTACTCATTCAGCCAAAAAGTACTTATTGAGCCTCTACTCTAGGCCAGTGCTGGGCACTGGAGGTTAAGCTGTGGACAAGCGAGACGAAGCCTCTGTCTCTGAGGGTCCCACCTGAAGGAGGCAGATGGATAAGAATGTTCTACATAGTCACAGCTGGGAAAGAAATGACCAGGCAAGAGGAGAGTGAGTGAGCGACTACCTGGGACAGAGTGGTCAGGGAAGGATGCTTTGAGTGGGGGATGCTGCAGCTGAACCCTGAAGGATGAGAAGGAGCCAGCCATGGGAATGTGGGGGGAACAGCACTCCAGGTTGAGAGACCAACAAGTGCAAAGACCCGGCGGAGGGAAGGAGCTTAGAGTCTGTGAGAACAAAGAGAGAGGAAGTGGGTGGGGTGGGGGGCGGGGCAGGACCAGCCAGCGCAGGATCTGTGGAGGAGGAAGGTGATTTAATCTCTGTTTTGAAAGTTCCTTCTGTCTGCTGTGTAGCGAATTGACTACAGGGGATGAAGGTGGAACTGGGAGACTAGGGAGGAGGTGAGAGGTGGTGGTGGGTGGACCAGATGGGAGCCAGTGGGTAGGAGGGAGGATGGATGGATTGGGCACACGATTGGGAGGCTGCTGGTAAGCTCAGGGGAGAAGAAGGTGGCCTTGTTGGTCTGGTGTTTGCGCAGCCTCTGGCCCTGCCAGCTCTTGTCTGTGGCATCTCTGGGTTGGGATTTGGGGAAGGAGGTCTGGTCCCTTCAGTTGTCCCCATTCCTAGGTCCAGAACGTCTCCCAGTCCATGGAGGTCCTTGAGCTGCGGACGTATCGCGACCTCCAGTATGTACGCGGCATGGAGACCCTCATGCGGAGCCTGGATGCTCGGCTCCGGGCGGCTGATGGGTCCCTCTCGGCCAAGAGCTTCCAGGTGGGTCCTCCTGGGTCCAGACCAGAGGTCAAACAAATGATTGGGATTTGGTATCCATTAGTTCCTACAGTGGAGTCATGTCTGGGAAGAATCTAGGGTCCAGTCTGAGCCAAATGCCAAGGGCCAGGTGTGCATCAAAGACAAAGAGTGAAGTTATGAGTCAGAGGTTGAGGTCATGTCTGGGTCAAAGGCCAGAGGTCAGGCTTGGCCATGGTTCCATCTTGATGCATAGGAGCTGAAGGACAGGATGACGGAACTGTTGCCCCTGAGCTCAGTCCTGGAGCAGTACAAGGCAGACACACGGACCATTGTACGCCTGCGGGAGGAGGTGAGGAATCTCTCCGGCAGTCTGGCGGCCATCCAGGAGGAGATGGGTGCCTACGGGTACGAGGACCTGCAGCAGCGGGTGATGGCCCTGGAGGCCCGGCTCCACGCCTGCGCCCAGAAGCTGGGTATGCCTTGGCCCTTGACCCTGACCCCTGATCTCTGACTGCCACACCCAACTCCAATATCACCTGTTTGTGCCTAGAAGCTGGGCAGTTTTGACCTCTAATTTGTAAACCTCAACCTTTGACCTTCCTACCTAAGGCTACACTTGAGTCTAGAAGCTGGAAATGGCCCTGATCCTTGGCCTCTAACCCCTCACTCACAACTGAACAACAGATTGGGACCAGATTTGGAGTCTTCCCTCATCCCTGGTCCCAACTTTCCCAACTTGATCATAGCACTTCATCTTTGCCCTGCCTCTCTTGGGCTGTTCCCTTCCCCATCCTCATTCCCCCTGTTCCTGCCTCCCAGGCTGTGGGAAGCTGACCGGGGTCAGTAACCCCATCACCGTTCGGGCCATGGGGTCCCGCTTCGGCTCCTGGATGACTGACACGATGGCCCCCAGTGCGGATAGCCGGGTGAGTGACTGCGCCCACCCCTGGGGTCAGGGCCTGGGAGGGACAGAGCCTCTGACTGCCCATACGTGCCCCGGGAGTTCACACTGGTGACTGTCTTGTAGCCCAAAGTGTCCTGGATCCCCCAGGGTCATTGGACCTCATTGGCCCCTTCCAGTAACCCCCAACGTGACAAGGGCCTTTGCAACCCTGGTGAATCCCAGTCTGTTGACCTCCAGTGGTCTGTAATAGTGGCAGTGGGTTACTGAGTTTTCATACCGAACCAGGTTTCTCAGGGACTACTGGACATCCAAGTAACTACCCAATTGACCAATGCCTTCCAAAGGACAAGAGACCTCCTCCACCAAGCATGCTCAGTGAACCTATTGGACTTCTTTCGTAGCTTCCACAGTCATGCTGCTATCAACTTGGACACACAAGAACCAATCTTGGTGGCCATGGCCTGTAATCCCAGCACTTTGGAGGCCGAGTGGGTGCGATCACCTGAGGTTGGGGAGTTCGAAGACCAGCCTGACCAACATGGAAAACCCGTCTCTACTAGAAATACAAAATTAGCCGGCATAGGGTGCATGCCTGTAATCCCAGCATACTCGGGAGGCTGAGGAAGGAGAACGCTTGAACAGGAGGTGGAGGTTGCAGTGAGCCAACGATCGCATCTTGCCTCCAGCCTGGCAACAAGATGACTCTGTCCTCAAAACAAAACAAAACAAAACAACAAAGTGCTAGTTAACAATGAATGCACAGCGATAATGTCGATGACACAGGCTAGTCCACCTCGGCGTGACGGGTTAGTATAACCATGGCTAATGAATTCAGGTGATGTCCTTATCATTCAGTGGCTGTCCATGACCACTAACCACACACTATCAATGACCAGGTGAATTCCGGACCCAGTGAGTCCCAGGGCTGCAGTTCCCAGGGTCCTTTGGGATCGAAGCATTGTCCACTTCGGTCTGTTTTAAGATCATAGCAGCTGGTGCAGGCTGGCTCACGCCTGGTAATCCTAGCACCTTTAGGAGGCCAAGGCAGGCAGATCATTGACTCAGCAGTTTGAGACTAGTCTGGGCAACACCTGGAGACCTTGTCTCTACTAAAGATCAATAACTTAGCCGGGCGTGGTGATTTGTGGCTTGTAGTCCCAGCTATTCGGGGGCTAAAGGGGGAGGATCGCAGTGAGCCTGGAGGTCAAGGCCTGCAGTGAGCTGTGATTGGCCACTGCACTCCAAGCTGGGAAAAACAATGAGAACCTTGTTTCAAAGAAAAAACAAGGCCAGGCATGGTGTTCATGCCTGTAATCCCAGGCTTTGGGAGGCGAAGAAGTGGGATCACAAGGCCAGGAGTTCGAGACCAGCCATGACACAACATGGTGAAACCCATCTCTACTCAAAATGCAAAAATTAGCCAGGCGTGGTGGTATGCAAACCGGTAATCCCAGCTACCTCGGAGCACGAGGCAGGAGAATCGCCTTGAACCGGGAGGTTGCAGTGAGCTGAGATACACGCCACCTGCACTCCAGCCTGTGGGCGACAGAGAGAGGCTCCATCTCAAAAAAAAAAAAAAAAAAGACCAATAGCCTCACTGGGATCATGGGGTCCCACTGGGGCCATGCGTTCCCCAAGAACCTGCAGCCCCTGGGGACTCACTGGGCCATGGAATTCCTGGTATTGATATTGGGTGGTTATGGTCCATGGCAGCCACTTGAGTATAAGACTACTTGAATTCATGGCCCATGGTTAAATGACCTGGTCACCACGGATGATCTGGTCCACACTAGGGCCTAATTGAGTAATGAATGGTACAGAATTCCCATGACTAATGACCACTTAGTGACCAGTTGATCTCTATGGCTGTAAGCTAGTGCTGGGGACCCTTGGGTCATTGGTGGTGGTCCCCACCCCCAGTGACCAGTGGCTGTTCCGCGTAGGTCTGGTACATGATGGCTATTACTAAGGGCCGCCGGGTCTGGAGTTCCCGTAACTGGGAGACTTCATACAAAAGGCCAGCAACTTTATCCAGCACCATGCTGCCCAGCCGTGGGGCGGGCAACGGCCACGAGTGGTGTAACAAACGGTCCCTGTTCTATACAAGTACCAGAGCAACGTGGTGGTCAAAATACCACTGTCCGCATCGCGTCGTGGCTGGTGCAGAGGAGCTCCCGGCGCCGGTTACAACACACCTTCCCTACTTCCTCGGGGCGGTTTCTACCGACATGGCTTTCATGGTGGGGACGAGAGCCGGGCTCTGGGCTTGTGTACACCACCAACCAGCAACTGCGGCAACATCGTGGTCAGCCGGATGGGACCCCAACACCCTCGAGGTCATCGCGGTTCCTGGGACACTGGCTACCCCAAGCGCAATCGCGCCGTCGAGGCCTTCATGATCTGGCGGCGTGTATACGTGACACTCCCACCCTGGCTGGGGCCAAGGTCTACTTTAGCTATTTCACCACACGTCCAGTTACGAGTACCACGCGAGTGCCCCTTCCACAACCAGTATTCCAATCTCGATCTGGGATTACAACCCCGGGAAGCGCGCCCTCTATACCTGGAACAACGGCCACCAGGTGCTCTACAATGTCACCCTGTTTCACGTCATCAGCACCTCTGGGGACCCCTGAGCCAATGCTGTGACTCGGGCTGCTGCCTGGGGGGCCTCCGGCGGCTGGGGGCCCTTTTCATTCTGCCTGTGTCCCTCAAGGGTGATCTGTCTCTGTCATGCCCTTTCTCCCCGCCTTTTTGCTGGGCTTTTGTTCTCTGCCTATTTGTCTATTTTCTCAATTTCCCCTCTTCTCCTTTATTGATCCCTGCTTTTAATACACTTCTTTCTTTCTGCCTTTTATGGATGTCTTTTCTTTTATGCCTCTGGTTCTCCAGTTCTTTCTCTGTCTCTGCCTCTCTGTCTCTCTCACTCTCTCTGTCCTTCCGCCCCTCCCTCCTTGCTTCCCACCCATTCCTCATCCCTCACTCCCACCCCACCCCCAGGAGTTGAGTGCATGGATCTGTTTCTTTTTTTATTTACACTTTTTCTTTCCGGTTTGCCGGAATAAACAGGACCTTTGACATTTGATGCTTCGATGACTCTGTGTGTCCAATAGGGGCAGAGGTGGAGGTGGCCCCAAAGTCCAAGCCTGGTGACCCCTCTCCAGTGAGGATCCCCTTATTCCATAACTTGAGCTTAAGCAAACGGTGGGGAAGGGGTTCCCCAGGGCCAGCCCTTTGGGGAGATGGGTGAGGAGACCCAATCCCAAGTTGTTTTGATCGAAAGCAATTCATTTAAAAGCAGTTTGATCAAAACAAACGAGAATTCTAGCACAACAATGAAAACTGGCCTCAAATGAGTATTCTCCCGTCACTGGATTGCCACTCTCCGATCACTCTTGATGCATTACTAAGTGGTCTGGAAAAAAAATTTTTTTTTTGAGACAGTCTTGCTCTGTCACCCAGGCTGGTGTGCAGTGGCATGATCTCAGCTCACTGCAACCTCCGCCTCCTGGGTTCAAGCGATTCGCGTGCCTCAGCCTCCCGAGTAGCTGGAATTACAGGCACGCACCACCACGCCAGGCTAATTTTTGTTTTTAGTAGAGATGGGGGTTTCAACATGTTGTTCAGGGTAATCTTGAACTCCTGGGCTCAAGTGATCCGCCCCCCTCAGCCTCCCAAAGTGCTGGGATTACAGGCGTGAGCCACTGAGCCCGGCCAGTCTGGCAATTTTTTTAATGGGTTTTTAACAATCAAGCTGGCTTCTAACAAGCTGGGTATGAAAGAGTAGGGCCCAGCTGAATTTTTCCTTTTTCTTTTTTCTCTTGTTGCTTTATAATTTCAAAATCGTTTTAAACGAGTCACATTTGTGCCGAGTTAGCTAATCACAAAAAAAGCTAGAAACAGCCTAAAAGGGCACTCAGGTGCCTTCAGCTGCACACACTCACACCCCACACATGGAGCCTGTTTGCCTGGAAGAGGGACTGGGCAGGGACAGCCCCTGATGGGGAACCAGAACTCTTGGAGGGGAAGGAGAGGAAAAGACAAGACGTTTTGGAGGCAGGAAAGAAGAGTATGAGGGAGACAGGAAGGGACTTTACAGCAGCTCATGCCTGTAATCCCAGCACTTTGGGAAACTGAGGTGGAAGGATTGCTTGAGTCCAGGAGTTCAAGACCAGCCTGGGCAACCTAACAAGACCCTATCTCTAAAAAAAAATGGACAAAACTAGCCAGGCATGGTGGTGTGCGCCTATAGTCCCAGCTACTCGGGAGGCTGAGGTGGGAGGATCTCTTGAATCCAGGAGTTCGAGGCTGCATGAACCATGAGCGCCACTGCATTGCAGCGGGGCTACAGAGTGAGACCTTGTCTCAATTTTAAAAATAAAAAAGGAGAAGCTAAGTCCTCAGCAGCCTTAGAGATCTGGCTAAAGGCAGGGGAGGGGAAGTCACAGACGAGGAAGAACCAGATGAGGGCTTTATACGAGCCAGGCCTGTCTGAAGGCCTGCGTGAGGTGGACGTAAGGGGTGCAGCCAGGCTAGTCGGAAGGGGTACAAGAACAGTGAGGAACGTCACCCTTGGGGCTGAGGGGCCAAGAATGAAGGTAGGGGAAGCTGCCCAGGTGATCCTGCCCATGTTGACTCCGGTGGTTGGTCCCTATTGAATCCAGAGCAGAAATATCATTTAAAGAGCCCTAATGGCCCGGACCCCCACCCTGCTGAGGCCACAGAGCGGGTGCTCCCCACTTCCCCCGGGGGAGGCTCTCCCCATCTCTAATTAATGGTTTCCCTGATTAGATCATCTCCGCTCCATGCTGGCATCTCCGGGAACTTGGACACTGGGGCCATATTGGGAATGAAACCAATGAATAATAAATGGGACTGCCTAATGTACTCATTTAAACCCAATTTTTAGAGAAATCCTCAAGAAAAGCAATTAATTTCCATTTAAGTGAATATGTTTGACATCGGAAAAAGGATTCATTCCCGGATTAGCACGTGGAGAGGCACTTTACTCTGTACCGGCTGAAAACATGAAACGAAAAGCAGCACAAAGCCAGGACACCTAGAACATCTGTATCCCCCTAACTCCCACCCCAATTTACATTTATTTGGAAGCAGAGAGTCTCCACAGTGAGAGGATGGGGTAGTTTATCGCCCTTAGATACTGGATTCTCCCAAAGTAAGGTGGAGAATTGAGGATGCTGAGGTCCACAATCTTTGTCCACAATACGCTGAGTGCTGGGGAGCCACATTCTCAAACCGCGATTGGGGCTGGGTGTGGGTGTGTCCATCACATCTGTACCAGGTCCTCAGAGAGATCACACACACACACACACACACACACACACACACACGCAGGCTCAGAGCTTTTCAGTTTGTGGTTTTTGTTACAAACAAGGATGGGCAGGCAGACTAACACTTCCCAGGCCAGGATCAATCTGTGTGCATGTGTGTGCGTCTTCGGCTGTCCACTGCTAACTCACTGATTTCCCCTCTCATCATGGACATGGGCACCACGAAGCCAACTCCAATCCTGGGGCAGTAATCCCGTTTACTCCAAGGTGACCTGCTCCAGCCCTGCCCTGCGGCCACAGAAGCCAGGGGCATGTGGAGATTGACCCCCTGCGGCAGGTCTGGCCTGGGAGGTGCCTGTAAAGTGGCACTAGGGAAGACTACACTGTCACCATCCTAAAGGCCTGGGATTTATGCCCTGGTTCTAGGCAGGAGGGGGTGAGTGGGAGGTAAGGGAATGCACAGCTGCTTAATAATGAATCACGGCCCCGAAGTGGGCTCTGGAGACATGGTTACCTGACAGCGACATTCTCATTTGGGTTTTGGCCACTGCACAGAACAAGGGAAGGGGGTGCCTGGAGGGGCAGGTGGTCACACTCAGACCAGGGGACTCCCAAAATGCACAGGACACAGAGACAACCAATCACATGGTCCCACACATTACTGGGCAAACGCAGACACATACATACATACACACACACACATACACACACGGGTGGGGGGCAGCGTCTCCCACACAGAATGATGCACACCCTTCCCTGGGCCCTGCTGCTGACAGGACACAAAGCCCATTCTTCACCTTGGAGTGGAACTCAGCAAACCCTCTGGGCCCCAGCCACTAATTTCCTATTCTTCCAGAACCAGGGCCTCCACTGTTCCAGGAGGGGTGCAGTCACTTCCCCAACCCCACATCCAACTGCTGGTGTGAATGGTGGCGCGGCTGCCTCACTCCCAACCCCCTTCCACCAGGCGACGGGAGAACATTCTGCCTGGTAGTGTAGCCATGCAGCTGGCTCTCCCCAGCCCTCTGGAGCTGAGAGGAAACCCATTAAACCTTCCTAATGACAAACGCTCCGGCAGGCAGGCAGCAGGCGAGTGAGCGATTGCTCCCGAAGCCAGCCAGATGGGAGCAGGCGCAGGTGATTGTTTATGAGGCTTGGCCTTTATTAGAAACTCAGCGTTTGCGGGAGGGGAGGTCCCCTGGGGCCAGGCTTTAGTTGCTCAGGTCCCTAAGCTCTGACAGCCAGGCACCCCCACAATCTGGGCTGGTCCCCATCAAGTGGGGGGGGAATAGGGCGTGCAGGCATAACCACCTCTCCACCAGACCCACAGCCCCCCGACTGAACAGGGGATGGGGGTCAGGCAGGCCACATCCATAGCCCCCACACTGGCGGGGAACCCCATCTCCCCGCCACCCGCCCCAGGATCCCCTCTGCTCCACCTTCAAGCACTAGAAGCCGTGTCTGCTCCCATCCGCCTCCCCGCCGAAGCCCCCTCCAGTCCGGGAGGGCCCTGTTGTCATGGTAACCGCAGCTGCAGTGGGTGCTGGGCCAGGTGCTGGGTTGGACCCATGAACCTTCCGGTAGCACCTGAGATGGCAGGGAAGCAGGTCTCAGGGTGCTGGGTGGCTGGGCAGCGACCACATCCCTGAGAGTCAGCTGCTGGGACTCCCCCTGGGCCAGGGCAAGGGGGAGTCTTGGGGGAGAACGTGCAGCTGGGACTCTTAGGATAAGGTGGCTGTGATCCCCTCCCCACGACATCGTCCCCGCTATGCTTCCCCGGGGAGAAATGAGACACAGGAGAGCAGAGCAGTGGTTCTGGGTTTAATTGGGGGTGAAAGGGTGCTGCACAGTTGCTCAGAGGGCCCATGGCTGGGCCGCACGAGTGTTTGCTTTTGCGACTGAACAGAGGAGCGTGGCCTAACTAGAAATAACTCGGTCCTCAAGTCTGCCTCCAGGACCTGGGGGAACACGGGGCAGCTCTGCTGACCAGGTCTTCTCTTTGGAACACCCCTCCCACCACACTGCCCTGGGTCTGGGAGCCTCCCACCCCTGCTGAAGTCAATTCCTTAAGGGAGAATCTGGCAGTCACAGCCCCAACTGGGGATGGACAGGGAGTGGGGACCCCAGAGCCCCCAATCTGGAAGGGCCCCCTCCCAGCCATTTTGGGAACAATAAATACTGTGTGACGGTGGCAGGGAGTGGGGGGTTCGGCTACTGGCTGGTGGGCAAGAGGGGAGCTGGCGGGCCCAGCTGCCCTGCCCCGCCCCAAGGCCAGGCCTGGGCTCCCCACCCTCACTCAGTGCGGAGGATGATGTGGATGCCGGAATCCGTGAACACAGGCCCGCTCATCTCCCCCGTCCGCAGCGCAAACGAGGCGTCTTCAAATGGCTTCTGCATCTGACCTGGGAGCCAGGAGGGGCGGTGGGGGTGTCAAGGCTGGGCTGGCAGAGGACAGGATGAGGCAGGGCGGGCAGCAGCCGCGACAGATGGGGCTCCTGCCTGCACTGAGCCTCACACTTGTCCACATTCATCCGTCACCACGTTTATTGCTGGTGCTGAGCGGCGGCCCAGCTAGGGGCAGCAGGGCCATTAAGGAGGCCCTGGGAAGCCGGAGGACAGCATGAAGGATGGCAGGCAGGGCTGCAGCCGCCGCTGCGCGTTTAGGGGCCACTTCAGTGGTGAACTCGTCTCCCTGGGCTTGGTTCCCAGCCCTGCCACGTCATCTGTCCCGCCAGCCTCCTCAGAGCAGGTGGGCAGCTGCTGGCCCCATGCTGCCGCCCCACCCCTCTAAAACACCTGCACACCATACCCTGCAACCCATCCTGGCCTTTCCCTGATGTTCTGCAGATCACGAGGACTGAAGAGGAGGAAGAGGAGGAGGCCTGGTCCCCTCTGTCCCTGATTTCCACTCTCCTGGCCAGACAGGCCTAAACTCAGGGCCACCTCCTCTCACCCCTGGTTTCCCCACCTTTGAGAGGGATTCTGGGGGACATGCCCTGGGACTCTCAGGGCCCCCAGCCTTAAACCACAAAAAGGAAGAGGCAGAGGACAGGATGTACCCGCCTTGGTGGGCCTGGGATGAGGACATCTGTGCACAGACACACAGAGGCTGAGCCCCACCCCCGGGTAGATGATTCCAGGAAGAAAGCGCTGCAGCTCCCTCCCTGTGTGGCCCTGGCCCTGCCCAGCAGAGCAGCCTCTAAAGCCTGAGGAAGGGGCTGTGCTGCCACCTGCTGGACCCCAAAGGCTGGTGTGGCACCCGGGAGCCCAGTGCCCAGACCCTCCCGACCTCTATCCCTCAGGGTAGTGAGGGTCCCCCAACCTGGGACCTGGTGGGGCCCATTCCTTGCGCACCTCTACTGAAGGCACCCAGGTCTCCCCTGGCCTTGGCTGAGCTGCAGTCACTGAACTGTGAGGCCAGAGACTCAAAGTCCTCCTCTCCCGACTTGATCTTCTGGATGTAGCCTGCGGACATGGAACGGAATGGGAGGGCCAGGTTAGGGCGGGGGGACCTGACCAGACAGGATGGAGGGCTCCAGAGCTGGCCAGCGGGGGAGGCAGCACTTCACTCGGAAAGCCTCCCCCTACAGGCACACATGCTCCCCACAACCCCTCTCCTCACACACACCTGCAGGCGCAGTCATACCTGTCCTTACCCACACCCAAGAAGAGGCGCCTTTCACGTGCATGAGCACTCGGTGCACCCTGCCAGTCACCCATGAGCCCTGCAACCCTGCGGGTCTCACATCCCTGCTCCTGCTGTCACCCTCTCCAACACCCACACACACACATTTGAAGCAAAATCTACATCCAAGCTGGACAGGTCAGAGGAGAGCAGGAGGCAGGGAAACGCTGACCCAGGCAGGGAGCTGGGCCCCCAGGGCCCCCTGGGCAGAGGTGGGAGAACTGTCCAGAGAGGGCCCAGCATTGCCATGGCAGCCCATGGCCTCAGCTGTCCCATCTGGGAAGAACAGCCTGGTACTGGGAAGGGCCTCCAAGGCACCCCGGTGGGCTTTGCAAGGGACACTCGTGGACTGTAGCCCCAGGGTCCCAGAGGCAGGCGACACAGCTCTTCTCCTGGCTCCCCACCTACGGTCTGCATGCTGGCAGAACTTAGGGCGGCCCCACCCTGTGTGGCCTAAACCAGCCCATCAACTCTGACTCTCCAGGAGGTGGGGGAGGAACAGGGCTGCTGGCAGAGGGGGCAGGATAGCAGCAGAGTAGCATCTGAGTGACTCATGTTTCGGGAGCCAAGCGGGGAGGGCTGCGTGTGTGTGCACGTGGTTTGTGTTGTGTGAATGTGTGTGAGCAAGTCTGTGTATGCACTCTTGTGCACATGCCAGGTAGGGAGGAATGGCTTACCGCCTTCCTGAGTCTAGGCCGCCCCCAGGAAGGTGCCCATGGGCCAAAGTCTGCTCTACCCCAATCCTCCTCTTGCTCTGACACGAACGGGTGTCCCTTCCAGTGTCCTCCCTAGGCCAGTGATGTGACAGCCCCAGCAAGCCAGGGCAGCCTTCTGGGTGAACTGCACCCGCCCCATGTACCCTATGGCCTGGCAGCCACGCTCCAGGGACATCAGTTCTTCTCTCCAACGTGAGGGTCACCCTGACACACTCAGGAGGGGGTTTCCTAACGTAACCCTGACACTTCTACCCATTGCTCCTTCTGACCTAAATGAGGCCATGACATGACTGCCGGCCAATCTGCCCAGGACACACATAGCTGATACACCCACCTACAGCCTGTCAGAGAGCCATGGGGACACTGCTGGGTGACCCAGCCAGTGCTAGGAGGCCTGGACACCCAACCATGGCACCTGCTGAACACATTGAATTGATCCAAGTGTCCCCAGGGCTCCTCGGCCTCACACTCTGACCTGCTTGGGACCACGGTGGAAATGGTACCACCATGACAGCACAGCCATAGCTCCCTGTTGGGCTGCACGTCATGGCAGCCACCAGTGTCCTGGTATCTGAGCTGGATGTCAACAGGACCTGCTGCCCTGACATCCCTTTGCCCCTCCACCTGACAGTCTTGTGCCAGTGGCTATGACATGCGGCACAGTGCCCAGCACCGAGCAAGACCCTGACCAATGTCCCTTGCTTTCATCACTCTTCCCTCCGTGTGGACCGCATCCCAGGGATGATGCAGCCTCTACTGCTGCCCCTATCCTTGGCCCTCCCGGCCCACGTGTCCTGGTCAGATCTGGCCATCCCTCTGGGACACTGTGTGATGCCTGTCCGACAGGGACATCAGTGCCATACAGGGCCCAGCTTCTGTTGGGATGGCATATTACAGAGGCTTCTGCCCGTGATTCCCTGGTTTGATCAGAACACCCCGCTTCCAGGGCTGCCAGACACATCCACCAGTGACTCTGACTTAAATCAGAGGTTGCTAGGACCCCCTCCCACCCTTTCTCTCCCTGAACTTCTAGTATCTCCTTGGCCTTAGGCACAGAGCACTGGAGTCCCCTGCCCCCGCTTCTGTTTGGACCACTAAGCCAGCCAGGGTACCCACCTGCTTCGGGGTAGCAGGACTGCCTGCAGGCGCTGAGCATCTGAGGAGCCAGGTCCAGACCCAGGCCCTGAACAAGCATCACCTTGCCACAGCCCCCAGCGGCCAGGGCTGGGGGCACAGCCACAGGGATCCCTGAAATTGGACAGCCCGTCCAAGTTGTCCTCTCTCACACACACAGTGGCAAGCCATACCACTTAAAAACAAATAAAAGCCACACTTTGGCGCCCCCATAGCTCATATCACCCAGATCTGCCTCTGACCTGCCAGCTCTCTTGGAAAACCTTCTGCTTTGATGAAAGCCGGCAATGACTGTTTTGTTTTCCTTTTGTAGAGATGGGGGTCTCATCAGATTTCTCGGGCTGGCCTTGAACCCCTGGGCTGCAGCAATCCTCTTGCCTCAGCCTCCCAACTAGCTGGAATGATTTTTTTTTTTAAAAAAAGCGCTTTCTCTTGAACCTGGGAGGTGGAAGGTGCAGTGAACTGAGATCGTGCCACTGTTCTCCAGCATGGGCAACAAGAGCGAAACTCCATCTCAGAAAGAAAAAAACCAAACACTTTCTTCCTGAGTTCCTGCTCTGTGAGGCTGACCTTGAGGGGTTTGGTTCTGTGTGTCTTGTTAGCTCAGCCTGTACCCGACCCCCCGACAATGAAATCCTCCTACTCCTGCCCTGCTCCCCTGCCTCGCAGACCTTGGTTTAAGCCTCTTGTCCTGCCTGAAACTCACCAGCTATCCTCTGGTCTCCCCCAGAAGCCTCCCCTAATCCCCCACTGTGTGAGATGCCTCCGCCTGGGTGCTGCATTTACTACCGTCCTATTGGCAGGTTGCTTCCCGGCCTCACAGTGTGGGAACGAAGGCTGCTGGGTTGGCCTTGTTCATTGCTACACCCTCAGAACCCAGCACTGTGCACAAAACAGGTGTTCATGAATGTTCAAGAAGTTCATGAATAAATGAGACAGAAATAGGCCATAGGGAAGGAGGCAGACGGGGATCTACCACAGGGCTTGAAGCAGAAATGCTGGAATCTCATGCCCTGTCTACCTGAAACTCAGGCTGTGACCCTAAGGCCAGACTTCCTGGGCCTCCTCCAAGACAACATGTCAGCCTTGATGGCACCAAACCCATGAAATTTGATGGGGGCTGTCAGGTGCTGGAGCCCCATCCTGATTTGATGTGGCTCCAGCTTAGAACCACACAGACGCAGGGTGGCCTCTTCAGGAGCTCCCAGTCTGGAACAGGGGCCTCCACCTGCTTCAAGGTGTTCAGGACCCCCTGAAATTGTATGCAAAACAGAATGGCACCTGTCTGTGCTGGCATACCCCAGCCAGCCTGCTCACAGCATATCCTCAAAGTCCAAGAGGACACGTTATGGGTGCTGACTCTGGACTCCGTCAGGTTCAGATCCTACCTCTGCTGCTCCTGAACAATGCGAGTCTGGCAGGTGACTTTACCTCTTGGAGCCTCACTCAACTGGCCTGTAAAATGGGGTAACAGCTGCTCCCATGTTGGAGGCTGCTCCAAGGAGTGAATCAGTGATCACTTAAGCAGCGGCTGTTGCAGAGCAGGCCCCTGACAGATCCAAGCTGCCCATCCATCTGTTATGGACTCAATGTTTGTGTCACCCCAAATTCATGTGTTAAAGCCCTAACCCCCGGTGTGGCTGCATTTGGAGATGGGGATTTCAGGGAAGTAACTAGGGTTAAATGTGGTCATAAGGGTGGGGCCCTGATCCAACAGGATTAATGTCCCATTTTTGTTTTTTGTTTTTTATTGAGGTAGAGTCTGGCTGTGTCACCCAGGCTGGAGTTCATTGGTGTGATCTCAGCTCACTGTGACCTCTGCCTACTAGGTTCAAGCGATCCTCCTGCCTCAGCCTCCTGAGTAGCTGGGATCACACGCATGCGCCACTACATCCGACTACTTTTTTTTTTTAGTATTTTTAGTAGAGATGGAGATTCACCATGTTGGCCAGGCTGGTCTTAAATTCCTGACCTCAAGTGATTTGCCCACCTCAGTCTCCCAAAGCTCTGGGATTACACGCATGAGCCACTGCGTCTGGCCAGGATTAGTGTCCTTATAAGAAGAGACACCAGGCTGGGCGCGGTGGCTCAAGCCTGTAATCCCAGCACTTTGGGAGGCCGAGACGGGCGGATCACGAGGTCAGGAGATCGAGACCATCCTGGCTAACACGGTGAAACTCCGTCTCTACTAAAAAATACAAAAAACTAGCCGGGCGAGGTGGCGGGCACCTGTAGTCCCAGCTACTCGGGAGGCTGAGGAAGGAGAATGGCGTGAAGCTTGCAGTGAGCTGAGATCCGGCCACTGCACTCCAGCCTGGGCGACAGAGCAAGACTCCGTCTCAAAAAAAAAAAAAAAAAAAAGAAGAGACACCAGACAGAGAGCTTGTGCTCCTTCACTCTGTGCACATGCGCCTGGGGAATACCATGTGAGTACACAGTGAGAGGGCAGCCATCTACAAGCCAGGAAATGGGTTCTTGCCAGGAACAAAATCTGAGGGAACCTGGATCATGGACTTCTGGCCTCCAGAACTGTGGAAAGTGATGACTGTTGTTTAAGCCACACAGTCTGTGGTATTTTGTTACAACAGTCCAAGCTAATGCACCTCAGTGACCTAGGTGGGAGTGAGGGAACAAATGGGGTAGTCCTTGACTCCAAAAAGGTTTCGAGATGTGCTCTCTCCTCTGCCTTGCCAGATCATTACGGTGCTTCGAGTATACTTCCCGGAGGCTGCCCAGGCACCAGAGGGGAAGGGGCCCGGTTGGGGAAAGAGGTGACAGGGTCAGGTCTGAGAAGACCAAGATCCAGAAGGAAAGGCTAGAGGCTGGCCCGAGGCCAGCAAGCTGGAAGGGTGCCAGTGACCTTGGGGACCCTGGGACAAAGGGGCTGACCTGGATGCTGGGATGGGTATGTGGATAGGATGGCTGCTCACAGTCTCAGCCTCCCTGGGACCCTCCAGGCCCTGGGCATGTGAGGGGCCAGGGGTGAAGAGTAGGCAGGGAGGGCTTCTCCACAGCCCATCCTCCTTAGACAAGGACACTGGCAATGACTCCCTCGGATCCCTGACAGCCTCTGACTGCAGCCCAGCAGCTGCAGAGGAGCCAATGCTGGGAAAAGGAGCCTCAGCAGAAAACGTGGAGGCCCCGACTCTCTCTGCAGGCAGCCTGTCCCTTCAGGGCAAGGGCGGAGCACCAGATCTAAATGGGCACTGATGAGATTCAGCCCGCTGCCAGCTGGGGAGTGAGCTGCCCAAATCATGATCTCCTGATCACCCGGCATGAACCCTCGAGGGGAGAACATCCACTTCATGGAAGAGAAAATGAGGCCCAGGTGCCCAATGCCCACACCGACACTGCACATGAGGATGTTACCGAGTGTACCTTGGCCAGGGCCACCTCACTGCAGCCTCCTACTGACCTCTGAGGGGATGTGCCCCAGCACCGTCTCAGGCAGTATACCAGGAGAGGGTGGTTGTGGGCCAAGGTCATCATCTGTGTGCTGAGCCCACCAGGCCTCCTGTGGTCCTATCCAGAACTCTTTCTATGGGCTGTGGGGTGGCAGCAGGGGCTGCCCGTGAGCAGAGACCTTGACTTGACCTCAGCTCCCCCACTGTCCACATCTGAATGACTGGGGCTGAGGCTCCACCATGCAAAATGCACCAGCCACAGAGCCCATCACTCCTGGATCCTCAGAGCCACCGTCTCCCCATTCTACAGATGAGGCAACTGAGGCTCAGGGAATGAAGACCACACAGCCGGCACTGAAACCCAGCCCTGTACGAGCCCAGGGTGGGCCATGCTATTCTGCCCTGACCCTCCCCCAGACATCCCACCACTGTCCACCTAATCCATCACCCAGTCCTCTCTATCCTGCCTCCTGAATCTCTCTCAGGTCTGCTCCCTTTCACTTCTTCCTCCACTTCCAGCCCCCAAGTTCAAGTCACACTGTCTCTCGCTGCAGTTCCTCCCACAGCTTCCATCAGGCGGGCAGGCGGGGCTCCTGCTGACATTCCGAATCTGCAGGTACCTACGGCGAGGCCTCAAGGCCTGGCTACTTACCAGGTGCACCTGTCCAACCCAGAGATGGGGGAAACACCCTCACCCACCACACCCAGGCCCATGCCCTCCTCACTGTCCCCATCGGCCTCAGCCTTCTGCCAGCTCTCATCAGGACCACCTGAAGCAGCTCTGTCCTGCGCCTGGTTGCTCTGCTGACCCCCAGGAGCCCACCTCATGCCGCTCCATCCCCAAATGTCTGAGCCCTCCTACTCACTCTTATGGGGTCCGGAAGCCTCAGAACAGTGACCACTAGAGCTGGGAGGACCCGAGGGGTCATCTCGTGATTCTCTCCTGGCTTCTCCCTCCATTTCTTCCTCTTGCTCTGGGGCAACCAGAACCTCTGAAGGTTCTGGGCCTTCCAGTTTCCCTGGTCCTTGACATTCTAGCTTCACAGATCTTTGCTGAAAGCAGAGCACTGGTGGGTTCCTCTCCTCATCCCACATGGCCACATTATGTCCTGCTGCCTCCAGGAAAGAACCCAACCTCCTCACCTGACAAGGGCCATCTTCAACCTGGCTGGGACCTGCCCGTGAGAGGTCTCACCACCCCCCAGCTCCCTGCAAAGCCTTCCCCAGAGTCCTGGCTACATCCTAGCCCTAGGCCTTTACTTCTGCCTGTTCCTGTGCCAGGAATCCTTCTTGCTTCCTACTGGCTCATGAAACAAGGCTGTGAGGGCTGACTCTGGGCCAGGCTTTGTGTGGCAGGATGGGAATACAGGGGAAAGAGAGAGATCCAGTCCCCGCCCTCAGAGGTCAGGAGGCTGGCTCTTTAATCAGCCTTCAAGATTCTATGCAAGAGCTTGGCTTCTCTCTACCATGCTTACATATAAGGCTAACGGGGACACATACTGTGCTAGATGCCATGTTGGGGGTGTGCGTGTGTAATAACATCCTGCAGGCCAGTACTGGACCAAGTGATGAGAGAGTAAAACAATAGCCAATACTGACCGAGTGTGCACTCTGTGCTGGGTCCTGTGTTACCACAACCAACAACTGCAATGACAGTGGCCACTAACAATGACAGAACGTTTACCAATGCCAGGAGCTGTTACTCCTGCTTTACTGTACTAGCCAGGAGTCCTCACAACCACCCTGGGAGGTGGGTCCTATTATTCTAACACTAATTTTATAAATGAAAAAGACTTGACGACTGGGAGCGGTGGTTCATGCTTGTCATCCCAGCACTTTGGGAGGCTGAGGTGGAAGGATCACTTAAGCCCAGGAGTTTGAGACCATCCTGGGCAACATGGTGAAGTCTACTCTACTAAAAATACAAAAATCAGCCAGGTGTGGTGTTATGAGCCTGCAGTCCCAGCTACTTGGGAGGCTGAGGTGGAAGGATCACCTGATCCCAAGGAGGTTGAGGCCGCAGTGAGCTATGACACAGCAAGATCCTGTCTCAAAATAAGAAGGAGAAAAAGATTGAGGCCCAGAGATGTTAAGTAACTTGCTCAAGATCACACAGCCAGGACCCGGCAGAGCTGCATAGCAACCCAGGCTGTCTGGGCATGGTTGAGGGATGGGTTGTTTGGAGTAGGGACAGCCCAGGAGGTTCTGGGGACTCTGAGAAAGGCTGTCAGACACAACTTCCTGCAAGAATGGAAATTTTCTTTTTTTTTTGAAATGGAGTCTCGCTCTGTTGCCTAGGCTGGAGTACAGTGGTCCGATCTCAGCTCACTGCAAGCTCCATCTCCCGGGTTCATGCCATTCTCCTGCCTCAGCCTCCCAAGTAGCTGGGACTACAGGTGTCTCTGCCACCACGTCCAGCTAATTTTTTTGTATTTTCAGTAGAAACGGGGTTTCACCATGTTAGCCAAGATGGTCTCAATCTCCTGACCTCGTGATCCGCCCACCTTGGCCTCCCAAAGTGCTGGGATTACAGGCGTGAGCCACTGCACCCGGCCAAGAATGGAAATGTGTTTTATATTCCCGCTGTTGAAGATGGCAGCCACCAGCTAAAGTATGACCAGTGCAACTGAGAAACCAATTTTTGATATTATCTTATTTATTTATTTTTGAGACAGGGTCTCGCTCTGTCACCCAGGCTGGAGTGTGGTAGCATGATCTCGGCTCATTACAACCTCTGCCTCCTGGGCTCAAGGGATCCTCTCACCTCAGTCTTCTGAGTAGCTGGTACTCTAGGCATATACCATCACATCCAGCTAATTTTTGTATATTTTGTAGAGACAGGGTTTTGTTATGTTGCACAAGCTGGTCTCAAACTCCTGGGCTTAAGTGATCCTCCCGCCTTGGCCTCCCAAAGTGCTGGGATCAGAGGTGTGAGCCACTGCATCTGAATGGTAATTTTAATTAATTTACATGGAAATAGTACATGTGAGGAGTGGCAGCCAAACTGGACAGCTTTACACAGGGCTCTGCAAATGATGGCCTGCAGGCCAAATCCTCCTTGATTTTGTAAATAATAAAGTTTTCTTGGCACACAGCCATGACCATGTGCTTGCTTACATATTGGTTATGACTGCCATCCAGTTACAAAGCAGAGCTGACGGAGACTGCATGGCCCACGAAACCTAAAATATTTACCATCTGGCCTTTAAAGTTTGCCACCCCAGTGCCAGACTGTAGAGGAAACACAGAACAGAGCACGGAATAGCTTCCTCCCTTAGGTCAGAATTAACTCACTAGCTCTGCTGGCACTCACTACCTTTCTTTCTTTCTTTTTTTTTTTTTGAGATGGAGCCTCGCTTTGCTGCCCAGGCTGGAGTGGAGTGGTGCGATCTTGGCTCACTACAGCCTCCGCCTCCCGGGTTCAAGAGATTCTCCTGCCTCAGCCTCCCGAGTAGCTGGGATTACAGGCATGCACCACCACAACTGCCTAATCTTTGTATTTTCAGTAGAGACAAAGTTTCACCATACTGCCCAGGCTAATCTCGAACTCCTGACCTCAGGTGATCTGCCCTCCAAGGCCTCCCAAAGTGCCGGGATTACAGGTGTGAGCCACCGCACCCTGCACGCACTCACTACCTTTCTGACCGCTCTCTCTGGACCCACCTATGTTTGTGACTTGGGCCCCTACTGGATGATACTACTATTGACAACAGTTCCCACAGACTGAGGGCCCACTGTGCAAAATGCATTGCCTCATTCCCTTGAACTTTCACAATGGTCCTCAGAGGATGCCCATTTTACAGAGAAAGCTGACTCATGAGTCCCCTCCCAAAGGTCACAGAGTTCACAGAGGCACAGTACTACCTGAACCCAGGTCTGCCAGTCCCCAGGCTGGGTCCTCTGCCCCTACCTGGCTCACCCTGAAATGCCAGATGAAAAGGAAAGAGAGGCCGGGCGCGGTGGCTCAAGCCTGTAATCCCAGCACTTTGGGAGGCCGAGACGGGCGGATCACGAGGTCAGGAGATCGAGACCATCCTGGCTAACACGGTGAAACCCCGTCTCTACTAAAAACTACAAAAAACTAGCCGGGCGACGTGGCGGCGCCTGTAGTCCCAGCTACTCGAGAGGCTGAGACAGGAGAATGGCCTGAACCCAGGAGGCGGAGCTTGCAGTGAGCTGAGATCCGGCCACAGCACTCCAGCCTGGGTGACAGAGCGAGACTCCGTCTCAAAAAAAAAAAAAAAAAAAGAAAAGGAAAGAGAATGGCTGCTGTGAAGGTCAGGGTCATGTCATGCACTGGTGTTTTTGTGTTGGCCAACACCACGCCTGGCAGCTGAGCAAGCTGGGGTGAAGGGTCTGCTGTGACTTCTACAAAGGCCCACCTGGGAGAAGACCCCCTCCCAAGCCTTTGCCCTTGCCCTGCTCACCGTTGATCAGCTCCAGGGCCTCCTCCTTGGTCCGGGTGATCTTCTCCTGCCGCCAGGACGAGGGCCGCCTTGACTGGCTGTGCTTCACCAGCAGGTGCGAGCAGCGGACCCTAGTGGGCTCCCCCTGCCCGTTTTTGCCACCACTGCTGCTGTTGCCGCTGGGCCGCTCCCACTGGCTGGCGTTAGTGATGTGGTTGAAGTAGTATACTCGGCCTGGAGGGGAGGGCAGGTGGGAATTCAGCTAGGGTTGTGCTCCCATGACACCACCTGAGCCCACAGCCAGAAGCCAGGGTAAGGGCCTGGCTTGCAGGGGGTGCCTTCATTCAACAAATCCATGGTGTGTCCACCATGTGCCACGGGCTCTCCAGACATGAGCCAATGTGGCAGGATACAGTCCCTGCCCTTAGAGAGCTAACATTCTAGGTGAGAACAGACAGGTGCTAAACAAGCAAACAAAACACAGGATAATATAAATCCCCAACAACTTCAAAGATGAAAATAACCCAGGGTGATGGAAGAGAGGAAGCTGGGGGACAGGAAATTGACTCGAAGCATGCACTCAGCAGGCAGACCACCTGAATTCAAATCTGAATCTGGGTTCAAATGTGATCTACCTTCCCTGGGCCTCAGTGTTCTCACCTGTAAAATGGAGATAACAGTTCCTACCTTAGGGTCATTGAAAGGACTAAATAATAATTTTTTTTAAATTTAAAAAGGGGGCCGGGAGCGGTGTCTCAAGCCTGTAATCCCAGCACTTTGGGAGGCCGAGACGGGCGGATCACGAGGTCAGGAGATCGAGACCATCCTGGCTAACACGGTGAAACCCCGTCTCTACTAAAAAATACAAAAAACTAGCCGGGCGTGGTGGCGGGCGCCTGTAGTCCCAGCTACTCGGGAGGCTGAGGCAGGAGAATGGCGTGAACCCGGGAGGCGGAGCTTGCAGTGAGCTGAAGTGAGCTGAGATCCGGCCACTGCACTCCAGCCCGGGCGGCAGAGCGAGACTCCATCTCAAAAAAAAAAAAAAAAAAAATTTAAAAAGGGCTAAGCGTGGTAGCTCTCGCCTGTAATCCTAGCACTTTGGGAGGCCAAGGTGGGGTGGATCACCTGAGGTCAGGAGGTTGAGACCAGCCTGGCCAACATGGTGTAACCCCATCTCTACTAAAAATACAAACATTGGGCCAGGTGCCGTGGCTCACACTTGTAATCCCGGCACTTTGGGAGGCTGAGGCAGGTGGATCATGAGGTTAGGAGATCGAGACCATCCTGGCTAACACAGTGAAACCCCATCTCTACTAAAAATACAAAAAACTAGCTGGGCATAGAGGCACACACCTGTAATCCCCGCTACTCGGGAGGCTGAGGCAGGAGAATCACTTGAACCCGGGAGGCAGAGGTTGCAGTGAGCTGACATCGCGCCACTGCACTCTAGCCTAGGCGACAGAGCAAGACTCCATCTCAAACAAACAAACTAACAAACAAAAACAAACATTGGCCAGGCACAGTGGCTCACGCCTGCACCAGCACTTTGGGAGGCTGAGGCGGGAGGATCACCTGAGGTCAGGAGTTCGAGACCAGCCTGGCCAACACAGTGAAACCCCATCTCTACTAAAAATACAAAAAATTAGCCGGGCCTGGTGGCGGGCACCTGTAATCCCAGCTACTGGGGAGGCTGAAGCAGGAGAATCGCTTGAACCCGGGAGGTGGAGGTTGTGGTGAGCTGAGATTGTGCCACTGCACTCCAGCCTGGGCAACAAAAGCGAAACTCCACCTCAAATAAACAAACAAACATTAGCCAGGCATGGTGGTGTATATCTGTAATCCCAGCTACTCGGGAGGCTAAGGCAGGAGAATTGTTTGAATCTGGAAGGCGGAGGCTACAGTGAGCCAAGATCATGCCACTGCACTCCAGCCTGGGCGACAGAGTGAGACTCTTGTCTCAAAAAAAACAAAAACAAACAAACAAACCAAAAAACAGGCTGGCTGGGCTCAGTGGCTCAGGCCTATAATCCCAGTACTTTGGGAGGCTGAGGCAGGTGGATCACCTGGGGTCAGGAGTTCGAGACCAGTCTGGCCAACATGGTGAAACCTCATCTCTACTAAAAATACAAAAATTAGCCGGATGTGGTGGCAGGCACCTGTAATCCCAGCCACTCAGCAGAGGCAGGAGAATCACTTGAACCTGGGAGGTGGAGGCTGCAGTGAGCCAAGATCATGCCACTGTACTCCAGCCTGGGCGACAGAGTGAGACTCTGTCTCAAAATAAATAAATAAATAGAAGTAAATAAATAAAAAATTAAAAATTAGCCATGGGTGGTGGTACATGCCTGTGGTCTCAGCTACGTGAAAGGCTGAGGTGGGAGGATTGCTTAAGCCTGGGAGGCAGAGGCTGCACTGCAGCCTGAGCCACACAGTGAGACCATCTCCAGAAAAAAGAAGAAGAAAGCACCAAATAAGTTTACACATCTGTAAAATGCCTAGGACAGAAACTGGCACACATTAAGAGTGGGATAGCCTTTATTATCTCCATTGTATAGACAACAAAACGGAGGCCTCACCTTTTGCATCTCTGGGAATGGCAGCAATGAGTAACATTACTCTGTTCCAGGCACACACAGGGGGAGGCAGGAACTGTACTCAGGTACTTCACACCCGAAAGCTCTGCTCTTAGCTACTACACCGTGCACAGTGTTGCAGAGCTAGGAACCAGCATTACTGGTGGCCAGATGTTACCCAGGGAGTGAGGGGTATGAAGGAGTGAATACTGTGAACAAGAAGCTGGAAGTAAAGACCTTACTGGGTGCCACTCCAAAGGCTGACAGTTCGCCTGGGTGACATGGAGTGTCACCCATAAAGGAAGCCATCAGGGTTGAACTGAGCAGAAACAGCAGAAATGGGCCCATGGCTGGGCAGAGCATCCGGTTTATGCTGGAGGTCCCAGCCACAGGCCAGGGCTAGAGCAGGATGGGCGAGAGCACGGGTTCCGGTGGCAAATGCAGCTGAGCTACGGACTCACTCTAAAACCTTGGCAATGGGCTCTATCTCCCTGCACCTCAGTTTTCTCATCTGAAAAATGGGGACTAGAGAATAAGGAGATCACACCTCATGGGGTTAACGAGGAGCGTCCATGTATCCAAAGCGTTCACCAGAACCTGGCACTCAACCAAGGAGAATTATTACTGCAAATGCGATTGCTATGGGCTCTGGAGGCAGCAGAGTGACTCGCGACCTGCCCACAGATGCTGGGCCTGCTACTCAGGAGTGCTGTGACAAGGGCAGGGGGATCTGGAGGCAAACTGCCTAGGTCCTAATCCAACCCCCAGCCCCTGGAATAATCTTGGACGAGTTCCTTCAGTTTTCTGGCCTCAGTTTCCTTGCTGGTAAGATAGGAAGTAATAACTATCTGGCTCCCAGAGTTGTGGCAATTCAGAGAGAACTTAAAGCGCTTTATACAGAGACAAACGTGCCCTGTTACTGGCAATATTATCATTGTGGCTAACCGTTAAATCGGGCCTAAGCACAGGGGCCATCGTCTGGCAGAATGTCACCGGCGATGTCGCAGACTCAGCATTAGGTGTACACGGTAGGGGTGTTAGCAGGGGTAGGTTGTGGACCCGAGGTCGGGCAACACCCTACGCCCTTTGCAGGGTACTGGAGTGTCCCCTTCCCAGGGGTGCCCCCGGGCCCAGCAAAGTGCAGAGACGTCCCCCGGGGGAGTCAGGTGCATTAGGCCGAGAGGTATCAGCCGGGCCGGCAGGGCCAGGGCCATCGCCCCGGACTTCCCGGACCCTCACCCGCCCAGCCCCCTGCCTCAGCTTCCTTTGGCTTCCCAGCGGCTCCTGAGGCTCGCAGCCCCACAACAGGGCGGGCCGGGGCCGTTACCCCGGGGACGACGCGGAGGAACCAGGACCCCACAGGAGGGAGGCACCGCTGCCGCCGAGCCCAAGAGGCGAGCTCGAGCCCTGCTTACGCGGGCCCGCGCGGTCCCGCCCCAGCCCCGACCCCCGCGGCACCTGAGCTGCGGCTCATGCGCTTCTCCCAGCCGGGCGGCAGCTTCTCCTCGTCCGCCATCTTCCCTCCTGCCGCAGCGCCCGCTCCGCCTCAGCCGCGCCGCCAGTCGCCCGCGCCCGCCCGCCGCCGCCGCCTATTGGCTAGACGCGCTCTGCAACGGGGCCTCGCGGGAACGCCCATTGGACGCCCCAACCGTCCGGATTGGCTTTCTGGCCTTCTATTGGGTAGAAGAGAGGCTGGGCGGACCCTCCCACGTTATCCCTGCGCCCCGCCCCCGGCCAGCCTCAGTTTGGCCCCGCCCACTCGCTCTCCCCGGCTCCTGAGTGGTCCGAAGAGACGCGGCCCCGCCCTTCTCAACGCCCTTTAGCGAGCGCCAAAAAACTCCCGACCCCTTCTTGGCGCGCCTCGCCGCAGAGCCCACCCAGGCGGGACAGAGCTTATGGATTGGCTAATGCAGCAGCAACTGCTGCCTTCCTGAGCCGTTCCCGAAGGTCCGCAAACCCCCAGCCCTCCCATGCGGAAGCGTCTGGCTGGTGCGGAGGTAACGGCGGTCGAGGAGGTACTTGGGCGTGGCGGGGCTGCCTCTGTTGTTGCCATAGCAATGCAGTTGCCTTGGAGATGAGCACCTAAGTGCCCGATGCTTAAATTTGGCTCCTCCATCCTCCCTCATCCCACCTGTTTCCCCAGATGTCCAAAGCTAACCCAGCCTCTTTTATTTTTTGCAGAGCCAAACTTTTCCCTAGGCTCTGGACCCAAACGCCTTCCACGTCTTTTGGAACCTGCTTACTTCCCTTATTACTTCGCAGTCTGGCTCCTTCCTCTATCCTGGGTGACCAGTGGGTGCCGACATTGACATTCATATAAGAACATGGAGGAGGTGCAGGTGGGAGGAGATGAGCTCAGTTTTAGCCAACTTAAAATAGAGTCTGCAGAGCCCGTGGAACACAGAGGAGATATTTGGGACCCAGGGTTGGGGAACTCTGGGTAGATATGGGAGTTGAAGACACTGACAGCAAACGGTTCAACTACAGTTCACCTAGCATAGAACCCTATGTGACCGCTAAAAAGAATGAGGCTGAGTGAAGTGAACTCATAGGGAAAACTGCCCACAACAAATTAGACGCAGGATGCAGTAGAAGGCTAAGAGAAGTCTAGAGCCAGACTTGGGTTTAAAGCCTGGCACTGCCACTTGCTATGTGACCTTGAACTGATTACTTAATGTTACTCTGTACTTTGGTTTCCCAATCTGCAAAGTGGGGATAAGCAATAATACATCCTTCTGTTTGATGTGAAGATTAAATAAATAAATCCACATAAAGCACTCAAGCCAGGCTTGGTGGCTCACACCCGTAATCCCAGCACTTTGGGAGGCCGAGGCAGGCAGATAACCTGAAGTCAGGAATTCAAGATCAGCCTGGTAACATGGTGAAACCCGGTCTCTACTAAAAATACAAAAATTAGCCAGGCGTGGTAGTGAGCACCTTTAATCCCAGCTACTCGGGAGGCTGAGACAGAAGAATTACTTGAACCTGGGAGGCGGAGGTTGCAGTGAGCCGTGATTGTGCCACTGCACTCCAACCTGGGCGACAGAGCGAGATTTCATCTCAAAAAAAAAAAAAAAAAAAGGCCGGGCACGGTGGCTCAAGCCTGTAATCCCAGCACTTTGGGAGGCCGAAGTAGGCAGATCACGAAGTCAGGAGCTCGAGACCATCCTGGCTAACACGGTGAAACCCTGTCTCTACGAAAAATACAAAAAAAAAAGAAATTAGCCGGGCGTGGTGGCAGTCGCCTGTAGTCCCAGCTACTCCGGAGGCTAAGGCGGGAGAATGGCGTGAACCTGGGAAGCGGAGCTTGCAGTGAGCCAAGATTGCGCCACTGGGGACGACAGAGCGAGACTCCGTCTCAAAAAAAAAAAAAAGCAAATGTGGTGGCGCACCTGTAATCTCAGCTACTCAGGAGGCTCAAGTGGGAGGACAGCTTGAGCCCCAGAGGTCAAGGGTGCAGTGAGGCTGTGATTATGCCTCTGCACTCCAGTCTGGTTGACAGAGCAAGATCCCATGTAGAAAAAAAAAAAAAACCCACCTCCAAAAACAAAAAACAGTGCCTGGCCCATACCTAGGATATGTAGTGTTAACTGGTACTGTCTGCTGGGTGGAAAAGCAAGTCATAATATGGTACAGCAATTATAGTATGTATGAAAGAACAACACATCCAAAACAAAGGGAATTTATGAAGAGATCACTTATGGAAAGACATCAAAGATATAAAGCATAGAAAGCAAGCAGCTGAACAGTATGAGTATTAAATTATATATAATTATCAATTATGTGTTAAAAAATAAATAATATGCCAGGCACAGTGGCTCACACCTGTAATCCCAGCACTTTGGGAGGCTGAGGCAGGCAGATCACAAGGTCAGGAAACCGAGACCATCCTGGCTAACATGGTGAAACCCTGTCTCTACTAAAAATACAAAAAATTAGCCCGGTGCGGTGGCACGTGCCTGTAGTCCCATCAGCTGCTTGGGAGGCTGAGGCAGAAGCGCTTTAACCTGGGAGACGGAGGCTGCAGTGAGCCGAGATCATGCCATTGCGCTCCAGCCTGGGCGACAGAGCGAGACTGTATCTCAAAAATTAAATAAAATAAATAAAAATAAGTAATACGTAATTATCATAATTGTGTAAAAACTATAGATTTATATCACTAAAAACTTCTGGATTCTTTCCAATATGTTAATGACTATCACTGGAGATGCAGGTGAAGGAAGAAATTAAGAATTTAAGTTTTAGGCTGGGTGTGGTGGCTCACACCTGTAATCCCAGCACTTAGGGAGGCCAAGGCGGGAGGATCACCTGAGGTCAGGAGTTCAAGACCAGCCTGGCCAACATGGTAAAACCCTGTCTCTACCAAAAATACAAAAACTAGCTGATCATGGTGGAGGGAGCCTGTAATCCCAGGAGGCGGAGCTTGCAGTGAGCCAAGATTGCGCCACTGCACTCCAGCCTGGGTGACAGAGCGAGATTCCATCTCAAAAAAAAAAAAAAAAAAGTGTAAGTTTTAATAGAACATTTTGAGTTTTTTACAAGCATGTATTAGCATAATAAAAATATACTTTTTTTTGAGACAGAGTTTTGCTCGTTGCCCAGGCTGGAGTGCAGTGGCACGATCTCAACTCACTGCAACCTCCACCTCCCTCGTTCATGCAATTCTCCTGCCTCAGCCTCCTGAGTAGCTAGGATTACTGGCATGCGCCACCATGCCCGGCTAATTTCGTATTTTTAGTAGAGATGGGGTTTCTCCATGTTGGTCAGCCTGGTCTCGAACTCCTGACCTCAGGTGATCCACCCACCTCGGCCTCCCAAAGTGCTGGGATTTTGGCCACTGCGCCTGGGCAAAAAGATACTTTTTTAAAAAAATAATTTTTGGGGG
>NW_016807065.1:498127-501541 GCF_001698545.2 Rhinopithecus bieti
CCTGACCTCAGGTGATCCACCCACCTCGGCCTCCCAAAGTGCTGGGATTTTGGCCACTGCGCCTGGGCAAAAAGATACTTTTTTAAAAAAATAATTTTAGGCCGGGCGCGGTGGCTCAAGCCTGTAATCCCAGCACTTTGGGAGGCCGAGACGGGTGGATCACGAGGTCAGGAGATGGAGACCATCCTGGCTAACATGGTGAAACCCCGTCTCTACTAAAAATACAAAAAACTAGCCGGGCGAGGTGGCGGGCACCTGTAGTCCCAGCTACTTCGGAGGCTGAGGCAGGAGAATGGCGTAAACCCAGGAGGCGGAGCTTGCAGTGAGCTGAGATCCGGCCACTGCACTCCAGCCCGGCGACAGAGCAAGACTCCGTCTCAAAAAAAAAAAAAAAAAATAATAATAATAATAATTTTAGACATGGGCAGTTAGAAAAACAGTGGGGCTTTCATGTACCCTTCACCCAGCCTTCCCTAATATTAGAGTCTTAAATAAATAATAGAACAAAATTCTCAACCAGTAGGGACTTTGTTTCCCAAGGGACATTTGGCAACATCTTGATACATTTTTGGTTATTACAACATCTTCAGACATTTTGGAGCAGGAGATGCTACTGGCTACTGGCATTTAGTATTATATGCCAAGGATGCTGCTAACATCCTGCAAGGCACAGCCCCAACCAAAGGAATTATCCAACCCAAGGGCTGGGCGTGGTGGCTCACACCTGTAATCCAGGGCTTTGGAAGGCCAAGGCAGGAGGATTGCTTGAATCCAGAGTCTAGGACAAGCCTGGGCAACATGACAAGACCCCATCTCTACAAAAATAATTCACTGGGTGTGGTGACACGTGCCTGTAATCCCAGCTACTTGGAAGGCTGAGGTGGGAGGATCTTGAGTCTAGGAGTTAAGAGGCTGCAATTAGCCATAAGCTTCCCACTGCACTCCAGCCTGGGTGACAGAGTGAGACTGTCTCTAAAAAAAAAAAAAAAGGCCGGGCGCGGTGGCTCACGCCTATAATCCCAGCACTTTGGGAGGCCAAGGTGGGTGGATCACGAGGTCAGGAGTTCAAGTCCAGCCTGGCCAAGATGGTGAAAACCCATCTCTACTAAAAATACAAAAATTAGCTAGGCGTGGTGGCAGGCACCTGTAATCCCAGCTACTTGGGAGGCTGAGGCGGAGAACTGCTTGAACCCAGGGAGTGGAGGTTTCAGTGAGCCAAGATCGTGCCACTGCACTCCAGCCTGGGCGACACAGCGAGACTCTGTCTCCAAAAAAAAAAAAATCCAACCCAAAAAGGTCAGCAATGCCAAAGCTCAGAAACCCTGCCATAATATAATTATCAACACTAAGAGACCAATATCAATATAATACTATTAACTAAACCACAAATTCCACCCCCGGCCCTGTTATCCCACTAGTGTTCTCTTTATGTTCCAGGATGGGTGCTCACTGCTACTGGAGTGTCACTGTTTCTGGTCCCTCGAAGCGGACAGAGCAAGGAAATATATATATGTATACACACATCTATAGGTATCAATATATCTATTAAACAAAAACCTTGAATTCAGACTGATGCCTCCAAATCCAATCCTACAAGGTTCATTTTAAGCACTCCCATCTCCCGTTTTATTTGTAACTTCCTTCTCCACAGTGAGACACCCAGCTCTCTTACTTGTTCAATCCTGTTTGTGTATTACATGGGCCCATGTGCCCATACCCACAAAAGTAGTTTCAAAATTGCTAAATCATGGCTGGCCTAAGGGCTCACACCTGTAATCCCAGCACCTTGGGAGGCTGAGGTGGGCGGATTGCTTGAGCTCAGGCGTTTGAGACCAGCCTGGTCAACATGGTGAAACCCCGTCTCTGCTGGAAATACAAAAAATTAGCCAGGTGTGGTGGCTCCTGCCTGTAGTCCTAGGTACTTGGGAGGCTGAGGCAGGAGAATCGCTTGAACCTGGCAGGCAGAGGTTGTAGTGAGCCGAGATTGCACCATCGCACCCTAGCCTGGGCAAAAAGAGCAAAACTCCATCTCACAAAATAATAATCAAAAACAATAATTAAAAAAATAAAGCATAGAAAAGCAAACTGTGGAATGGCATATAAATATTACAGAACATGTAATTATCCCTGTATGATGAAAACTCTAGGTCATTTCAGAAAGTTTCTAGAGTCACTTAAATGTATTAATGCTCACCACTGGTGGGAGGAGTGGTATAAGAAATAAGAAATTCAGGGCTGGGCGCAGTGGCTCACGCCTGTAATCCCAGCACTGTGGGAGGCTGAGGTGAACAGATCACGAGGTCAGGAGATCGAGACCACCATGACTAACATGGTGAAACCCCAACTCTACTAAAAAAATTAGCTAGGCGTGGTGGCATGCACCTGTAATTTCCAGCTACCCAGGAGGCTGAGGCAAAAGAATCACATGCTAAGGATCAATCAAAATTCAAATCTAAGCCGGGCGCGGTGGCTCACGCCTGTAATCCCAGCACTTTGGGAGGCCGAGGCGGGCGGATCACGAGGTCAGGAGATCGAGACCATCCTGGCTAACTCGGTGAAACCCCATCTCTATGAAAAAAATACAAAAAATTAGCCGGGCGTGGTGGTGGGCGCCTGTAGTCCCAGCTACCCAGAGGCTGAGGCAGGAGAATGGCGTGAACCCGGGAGGCGGAGGTTGCAGTGAGCCGAAATCACGCCACTGCACTCCAGCCTGGGCTGACTGCGTCTCAAAAAAAAAAAAAAAAAATTCAAATCTAGTTGGTCTGACTCTTGAGGCTGGGCTCATGTAGCCACATTTATAGTGCCACACTGTCTACTATCTCATTTTTGTCTTGAAAAGACGTGCAAGGGCCAAGCATGATGGCTCACGCCTATAATCTCAGTACTTTGGGAGGCCAAGGCTGGACGATCGTCTGAGGTCAGGAGTTCAAGACCATCCTGGGCAACATAGGGATACCCTGTCTCTACAAAAAATTTTAAAATGCCAGACATGGTATGTAATCCCAGCACTCAGGTAAGGCAGGAGAATTGCTTGAACCCAGGAGGCAGAGGTTGCACTGCACTCCAGCCTGGGCGACAGAGCGAGACTCTGTCTCAAAAAATAAAATAAAAAATTGGCCGGGCGCGGTGGCTCAAGCCTGTAATCCCAGCACTTTGGGAGGCCGAGACGGGCGGATCACGAGGTCAGGAGATCGAGACCATCCTGGCTAACACGGTGAAACCCCGTCTCTACTAAAAATACAAAACTAGCCGGGCGAGGTGGCGGGCGCCTGTAGTCCCAGCTACTCGGGAGGCTGAGGCAGGAGAATGGCGTAAACCCGGGAGGCGGAGCTTGCAGTGAGCTGAGATCTGGCCACTGCACTCCAGTCCGGGCGACAGAGCGAGACTCCGCCTCAAAAAAAAAAAAAAAAAAAA
>NW_016807065.1:502089-534989 GCF_001698545.2 Rhinopithecus bieti
AAAAAAAAAAAAAAAAAAAAAAAAAAAAATTTTAGCAGGCATGGTGATACACACCGCCCAGCTACTTGGGAGGCTGATGCAGGAGGACTGTGTGAGTCCACTTCAGGGCTGCAGTGGGCTATGATCGCACCATTGCATTCCAGCCTGGGTGACAGAGCAAGACCCTGTCTTAAAAAAAAAAAATGGTGCCAGGAACTGTGGATGTTTAAACATGCTTTAAACTCATCTATACCTCCTCAGGTCTGTGATTTCAGAATCTTAATTCCTAACAATTACATCTACTGTCATTACCTGGAGGCTCTTTGGTCTATTAGGGTGACAATAATCCCAGCGTCTCTTGACCTTCAGACACCCACAGCAAACCCCAGAGCTCTCTCTGGGCTCCTACACAGACTCCCAGCCTGCTGGTCTGCTCTGCCCTCATGGATCCAGTTGATCTGGAGCTCTTATTTCAGCAGGTACATACTGATGGTGCAGTGATGACCAAACAGCGACCAATCCATCCATCACTAGACAGCTCTCATGCAAAGAGACAGCAACAAAGCAACATCTAAGTCTTTATTAAGGTGAGTTTTTACAAACAAGCATCTATCCTAGTGTGGGGGATGAAGATGGGAGAAGAGAGCGGGGCAGCAGAAAGATGAGGATTCTCATCTATTGGTAATAAAGCTCCAGGTTCATCCCATCGTGGATTTCATCTGAAGGAGAGGTGTTAAGGAATCCTGACTCTGGCTTCCATCCCCACCCCTCTCATCCATTCATAGCTGGGTCAGGGTGGCCTGAGGTCTCAGCTCAGGGCTAAGGAAGCCCATTTTGGACCAGGCCATTTTTATTTGGAGAGAACTGAAACTTTACCAAAAAATTTCTGGCTGGGTGCAGTGGCTCACACCTGTAATCCCAGCACTTTGGGAAGCTGAAGCAGGTGGATCACTTGATGTCAGGAGTTTGAGACCAGCCTGGCCAACACAGTGATGTTTAAACACAGTGAAAACCCATCTCTACTAAAAATACAAAAAAGTTAGCTGGGCATGGTGGCAGGCACCTGTAATCCCAGCTACTTGGAAGGCTGAGACAGGAGAATCACTTAAACCCAGGAGGTAGAGGCTGCAGTGAGCCAAGATTGTGCCACTGTACTCCAGCCTGGGCAACAACAGCAAAACTCTACCTGAAAAAAAAAAAAGTTTGTTCCTTCTAGGCCAAGTGCAGTGGCTCATGACTATAATCCCAGCACTTTGGGAGGCCGAGGTGGGAGGATCACTTGAGGCCAGGAGTTCGAGACTAGCCTGGCAAATGTGGCAGAACCCCATCTCTACTAAAAATACAAAAACTAGCAAGGAGTGGTGGCACATGCCTGTAATCCCAGCTACTTGGGAGGCTGAGGCAGAACTGCTTGAACCCGGGAGGTGGAGGTTGCAGTGGACCAAGATCGTGCCACTGCACTCCAGCCTGGGCGATAGAGCGAGACTGTCTCAAAAAAAAATAAAATAAAAATTCAAAAAGTTTCTGTTCCTTCTGCACAATAGATATACCTGAGTCTCACCCCACCCTGACCTACTGTTCAGCACCCAGGTGGAGGTCAGTAATAAATATTTTGAACTTGAAGTCAAACTTTCACCAACTATCCTCTTCTCCAACCAAATAATTACATAGCTCCCATTTTCTTCTTCCTCTTTTTTTTTTTTTTGAGACAGTCTTCGCTCTGTTGCCTAGGATGGAGTGCAGTGGCACGATGTCGGTTCACTGCAAGCTCCGCCTCTCAGGTTCATGCCATTCTCCTGCCTCAGCCTCCCGAGCAGCTGGGACTACAGGCGCCCGCCACTATGCCCAGCTAATTTTTTTGTATTTTTTAGTAGAGACGGGGTTTCACCGTGTTAGCCAGGATGGTCTCGATCTCCTCACCTTGTGATCCGCCTACCTCGGCCTCCCCAAAGTGCTGGGATTACAGGCGTGAGCCACCGCGCCCAGCCTAGCTCCCATTTTCTAAGGGCTCACCATGTGCCACGTACTAAGTTAAACACTTAATATACATTATCTCATGCAGACTTTAGTTTTGAACAAAGATAACCGAGGCTGGGTATGTAGATGCTTCCTCAAGAAGTCACACAAAGGATACAGTCCCCCAGAGACACGTGGTCCTTAAAAATCGTGTACCTAAGGAAAAGAGACATTTTAGAGATAAGGCTAAGTAGGCTCTTCAGCCTGGAGGCCGAATGAGGTAGCTGAGCCTAAGCAAAGGGCTGCCTGTAGCGTTCCCCCAAACCAAAACCTTCCGGCCTAGTCCAGTCCACCCAGTGGCTCTACCACTGCACTCACCACTTCTTCAGGACAATCTTGTTCCAACGGGTGCCAGTTTGGGCTGCAATCAGCTTCTTAAGGTCCCCGATGGTATCATCCGTGCTGGGCGCAGAGGAGTTAAGGCAAATGGGAGCGGTAGAACGAGGACGAGGGCATTCCAGGGCTGAATACCATCTGCCAAGACCCCATCCGCCCCCTCTCCCGGGTTTAACGAAAACCATCCGACAACAGATTGAGTTGCCTGCCTCAAGCCAAGCATCCCTGCGGGTACCACTGCCTCTCGGCTGCCTGTGGATACTTGCATTTAACGCGGACCTTCTTCCCCAGACGGTCGTTGCAAACAACCTCGATCATCCTAGCTGGAGCTACACAGAGCAGTGGGGTGGAAGGTAGCAAAATCAGAGCTTCAGGCGTCTCCCAGACCCAGAAGCCCCAGCCTACAAGTCTCCCAGTCCCAGGCCCTAAAATTCCCGGTCACTGAGCCTTCCGTTCTGCCCCCAACCCCCCGGACTCGAATACTCCCAGGCCAAGTCCCCTGTCCCAGGGCCGCGAACCCCAGGCAGCCGCGCCTCCGCCCCTTCTCGACGCCTGAATGCCCTGACACAAAACTCCCTGGCCTCACCGCCCACTGACCCCAGACCCTGGGTGGCTGGGTCGCGACAGCTTTCCCCAACTCTGAGCCTCTCCGCTTGACCCCCTCACCTCGAATCGCCTAGAACCAGCCGACGCCACTAGCTGCTTGCGCCAGCGCAGACCTCTGGCCGCTGTTGACGCTGGGAACCGGAAGCGGAAGTAAAAATGCAGGGCCGGAAGTCCCGCCCCTAGCCAGACGGTGTGGTCAACACTGGCTCAGGTTCTTCCGGGTCTGCGGTCTGTTGGGTATTTGCGGTTCAGAAGTACCGGTTTCCGTGTCCCAAGGCTTGGCAGGGGGACGCCTGCGGTAGGCGCGCAGGGTAGAGAGGGGTGTCTCAGCGGGTGTGGGGCGAAAGGGCGTGGAGAGAGAGCCAGAGGTCCGGCGCCGGCCCCAACTCGTTTGAAGTGGTTGCCGGGAGACTCGGTCACATGGTGGGGCACCAGAGGGTCCGGGGGTGGGGGCCCGAAGCATCTTTCTGCGGCTACTAGGAGCGAGGGCGGAGGGTGTAGAGGACTACCTGCTCGCAAACGAGGTGTTCCCGATAAGTCCTGCTCTTGTAAACAAAGCAGGACTTTCCTTCTCTGTGAACAGGAAGAACAAAGGAGTCAGCGGCTAACAGCAGATGATGGGAACTGGTTAATGTTTAAGCATTTTGAGAAATCAGAAAGTCAGGGAAAGGTCAGAAAAACAACTCGTGTCAGAAAAACAACTCGTGTCTTGTGACGTGGTAAAATTCCACAAACGGTTACATAAAATAAAGCAGAGCGTGCTGTTGGGCGCGGCCGCCATGTTTGTTTTGTCTTGTGTTGTCATGTGTGTTCATTCCTTTGTTTAGGAAACAGGCGGACCCCAACATCTGGCGCAGCCAGCAGGGTTTGTGGCTCCAAGAGAGCAAGGAACCGGAGGGGGCACACCCCGGGTAAGTAAATAAAGGAGGGGGACCCACGGGAAAATTATGGGGAATTCCACCTCTCTGGCCTCGGAATATTTGCGGTTGCTTCAGGAACTGTTGATGTCCATAGGAGTAGAAGTAAAAGAAAAGACTTTGAAGCGATTGTTTGCCCATGTTGAACAACATTACTATTGGTTTCAATATCAAACTGAAGTGCAGCTAAATCGAAAAGCATGGTTGCAAGTAGTTAAAGTCCTGCATCCAGCTCATCAGCGAGGGCAAACAATGCCTCTGACTTTATGGACTTTGTGTGGTTCCATTACTCGGGCATTAGAGCTACTTGAAACTGGCTCAGAGCGTGGCGCTCCTGCCCCGGGAGGTGAGGCATCTGAAGGTTTAGAGAAAAATGATTTTGGAGAGGAACATATTCATGCCCCGGTTGCTGAGGATAAAGAGTTGGAGGAAGAGCTGATGCCCCCTTCATCTGAAGGAAATTCTGACATGCAGCGAATTTTAGATATGTTACAACAACTGTTAAAATCACAAGGTGCCACTGCCCCTGTTTATCCTATCCTTCCGCCACAAGCCTTCCCTGTTACTTTTCCCTCTGTTCCATTGGAGGAAGATTTCCCCTTACTGCCGCCTCCAGTCTCTGCCTGTGTCAGGTCAAGTTTTCTCTGTGCCTTTTCCTCCTGTGGGAGAAAAGAAGGAATTTAAGGTAAAAGATAATTTTGAAGAATTAGATTTGTTCCCGATAACACGAGCAGCTTTTGGCCCCAATGCTCAGTTCCCAAACGGTGGTCATAATGTGACTTTTACAGCACTACAATTTAAATTTTAAAAGAAATGAAAGCTGCAATTTCAAATTATGGGCCTCGGTCACCGTTTGTTCTCGGCCTTCTCGATTCCTTCTCTTCAGAACATATGATGATTCCTATTGACTGGGAAACGCTGGGAAAGGCTGTTCTTGACCGTTCTCAATGGCTTCAATTAAAGAGTTAGTGGTTGGAGGAAGCAAGAGTACAAGCTAGAAAAAATGCTACTCAAAATCCCCCAGGACCTACTGAAGAACAGCTTACAGGTTCAGGACAGTATGCCACTGTTAATACTCAGGCAGGCCTAGATGATATTGCCCTCACTCAGATTAAAGCTTTGTTCTTAAAAGCGTGGTCTAAAGTTGAAATAGCAGGCTAAACTACTTTATCTTTCGTAAAAATCCTACAAGGAGCCAATGAGCCGTATCCAGATTTTGTAGCCCGTCTTCAAGATGCTGTATTGAAGACTGTAGGTGCAGGCCTGCTTCTAAAATTCTTTTGGATACTCTAGCTTTTGAGAATGCTAATCCTGAGTGTCAAAAATTGCTGCATCCTCTAAAGGCCAGTGGAGCTGATTTAGATGAATACGTTCGGGCTTGTGCAGGTGTTGGAGGGGCCATTTATAATGCTCAGTTGTTTGCTGGGGCACTTTCTAAGGCTTTAAAAGGCAGTTCTAAACAAGGTGTGTGTTATCAATGTGGAAAACCTGGTCATTTTAAAAAGGAATGCCGGAAAAAACTAGGCTTTTCCGCCTCAAAAGAAAAAAGGTTACTTTCTGAGGTATGCAAACACTGGGAAAGGTCGACATTGGACAAATGAGTGCCGTTCAAAAACTGATGAGTGGAAATTTATTGTCACCTCTCCTGGGAAACGGGAGTCGGGGCCCGCAGGCTTGGGGCCCCAACAATTACAGTGCAGGCCTACCACAATACCCAGTGAGCAATGGCTTACAACATCAAGGAGTGACTTCGAGTCCTCCTTAAGGGTATCACACCTTACCCCAGTTTCTCAACTTTATGCTGCAACTAAGCAAAGCGCTGCTGCTGACTTAGCTATTACTTAGCTTTATACTCTGTCTCCTAATGGAGGAATATATAAGTTAGCTACTGGAGTGTGTGGTCCTTTGCCAAAGGGACACGTAGGACTTCTGTTAGGTCGAAGCAGCAGTGCTATGCGAGGGTTAATGGTGGTTCCGGGAATCATTGATCCTGATTTTACCGATGAAATTCTTATTATGGTCCAAGTCTCACAATTTATGCGCCTAGCAGCAGGGGAACATATTGCACAATTGCTTCTATTGCCTTTTTTTCCTTTTGTATCTAGAGATGTGTCTCGTCAAGGAGGTTTCGGTAGTACTGGGAAAACTGTTTTCTGGGAAACCTTAGTTTCTGATCAAAAACCTCTATGTTCTTTGCAAATTAATGGAATACTTTTGAAGGGATTAGTCAACAGAGTTGGGATTTATCCCTATTCATATGCTTGGCTTAAAATGGCCCTGGATCATTGGAAAGAAGAAACTAAGTATTCGTTACGTCTAATCCAGCCTAGTTAGCTGGCTTCCTCATAGTCCCTACCAAAGTGTCCAGTCCCCTGATTTGTGGTAAGGACCCTGAAGGATCAACAAGGAAACAAGGCCTTTTAAATTGTTCCTTCATTAAATATTAAACTTTTGGGGCCCGTATCTTTTACAACAATTTGTGCCTTTTTAAGCATTCCTCATAATTTCTTGCAGCTGCCAAAAAAATAATGATGTTCCAAAAATTGGGCTACAATCCTTTAAAAACCTTAAAGCCACTGTCCACAAAAAGCTCAAACCTTTTACAATTGAAGTGAAAACTAAATAACTCCTGTTGGGTGGAACAGTGCATTAATCTAAGAAAAAACTAAAAGGCTTAAAGAAAATTTAGTTAAGGAACAGTTGGCGACGGCATATTGAACCAGTACTTCTGCAGCGAATTCCCCTGGTTTTGTCTCATCAAAAAAAAAAAAAAAAAAAAAAAAAAAAAAAAAAAGAGGCACTTATTAACTGATCTTAGAGCTGTAAATGCCTGTATTCAACCTATGGGGACTTTACAACCTGGTCTTCCCAATCCAGCCCTTATCCCACAAAATTGGAAATTAATGGTCATAGACCTTAAAGATTGTTTTTTTACTATTCCGTTACAACCCCAAGATTGTGAAAAATTTGCCTTTACTGTTCCCGAATATAATAATGGACAGCCTACTCAAAGATATCAATGGAAAGTTCTCCCTCAAGGTATGCTTAATAGTCCTACTCTATGTCAAAAATTTGTTCATAGAGCTTTAAATCCTGTTAGATGCCAATTCCCCACTGTATTAATTTACCATTACATGGATGATATTTTATTGGCAACTCCTGATGAAGTCTTACAGAGTCAAGTTTTTCAAGCTTTACAACAACAATTAACTCAATATAATTTACCTACTTCTCCTGAAAAAAATTCAGACTCAATTTCCTATTCAATATCTAGGATACCTTTTAGCAGAAAAGCATATTCGGCCTCAAAAGGTTCAAATTCGAAGAGATCAACTTTTGACCCTTAATGATTTTCAAAAATTGTTAGGGGACATAAGTTGGCTTCGCCCCATCTTAGGCATCCCTACTTATAAATTGCGACATTTATTTGCTACCTTAGAAGGGGACTCAGATTTAAATAGTTCCCGTCAATTATCCCCTGCAGCAGAAGAAGAGTTGTCATTTGTAGAAAATAAAATTAGTAAAGCTCATCTTGATTATATTGCGCCCAATCTTCCAGTTTCTTTGTGTCTTTTTCATACTCCTTATTCGCCAACGGCCGTTTTACATCAAGATAATAACATTCTGGAATGGCTGTTTTTAGCTAATAAAGCCATTAAAAAAATACACCCCTACATTGATAAGTTGGCTAAATTAATTATTAAAGGACGACATCGAGCTTGTCAGTTGCTTGGTACTGATCCTATAAAAATTATTACCCGATTAATCAATACATTGAATCTCTACTAGAAACTCATGAAGGTTGGCAAGTGGCTTGTGCTGAGTATGCTGGTTCTTTTTCTCAACACTATCCTAGTAATAAATTATTTGCCTTCCTACAACAATATTCTCTACTGCCATATAATCCTCTCTCTTATACTCCAGTTAAAGGTCCCACCTTTTTTACTGATGCTTCTAGCAATGGAAAAGCTAGATACTGGACATCAGATAATTCAAAAATTTCTCACTATCCTTTTGAATCAGTACAACAGGGAGAACTTTTTGCCATTCTTAGGGTTCTACAAGACTGGCCTCAGACACCTTGTAATATAGTTAGTGATTCCCAATATGCTGTATATGTAACTAAATATATTTCTCAAACTTCCTTACCATTATTTCCTCAAACTCCTTTACAAAAAGTATTTTCTCTATTATTTGCAACTCTTACTTCTCGCATTGCCCCCCTTTTTGTCACTCATATTCGTTCCCATTCAGCTTTGCCAGGACCTTTAACTTTTGGCAATAGCCAGATTGATTCTTTACTTATTGGCAGTGTCCAACGGGCTCAGGCTGAGCACCAATTACATCATACTAACAGTTTAGGATTACAACGGCGATTTTCTATAACACACCATCAAGCCCAAGCTATATTGCCAGAGCGTGTCCATCTTGTGCTCCTATTATTGCACCTTTTTTAAGTCCAGGTATCAACTCCCGAGGCACTCAACAAAACCACATTTGGCAAATGGATGTAACTTATGTTTCTTCCTTTGGTCGTTTAAAATATGTTCATCAGGCCGGGCGCGGTGGCTCAAGCCTGTAATCCCGGCACTTTGGGAGGCCGAGATCACGAGGTCAGGAGATCGAGACCATCCTGGCTAACACGGTGAAACCCCGTCTCTACTAAAAAATACAAAAAACTAGCCGGGCGAGGTGGCGGGCGCCTGTAGTCCCAGCTACTCCAGAGGCTGAGGCAGGAGAATGGTGTAAACCCAGGAGGCGGAGCTTGCAGTGAGCTGAGATCCGGCCACTGCACTCCAGCCCGGGTGACAGAGCGAGACTCCGTCTCAAAAAAAAATAAAATAAAATATGTTCATCATACAATTAATACATGGTCACATTTCCAATGGGCTACACCATTACCCTCTGAAAAGGCTGACTCTGTTATTACTCATTTACTTGCTTTGCAGTTACGGGAGTTCCTGCTGAATTAAAAACTGATAATGCCCCTGCTTATTGCTCTCGTAAATTGGCTGCCTTCCTCTATACCATATACATCATTCCACTGGTATTCCATTTAATAGTCAAGGCCAAGCAATTATTGAAAGAGCCAATGCTACTTTAAAATTACAACTTTCAAAACAAACGGGGAAATGGGCAAGATTCCCCCAAACATCAAATTCTGAAAGCCCTATTTACTTTAAATTTTCTCAACCATTGGCGCCAATTACGGCAATCAGCAGTGGAAAAACATTTTCAACAACCTTTAGAAAAGCCACAAAATAGTAATCTGTGGGTGTATTATCCTTCATTACAAGGACAATATTTAAAAGGAAAAGTTTTACAATGGGGCCGAGGCTATGCTCTTGTGCGTACAGGTGCCGGAGACGAGTGGTTTCCATCTCGACGGTTTTAACAGTGCCATGGCGAAGAGGAGCCGATCCGAAGAGTTCCTGAAGGAATTCCAGGTCCTAATGAGTGCTCAGAGAACATTCACCTTCGGAACTCAACGTGCAGAGCCTCCGACATGGGGACAGCTGAAAAAGCTCACTCAGGAAGCTGAAGGGGTTGTTCAGCAAGCTGGACAACCAAAAACGCCACTGACTTTATTTTTGGCTATGCTGGCTGTAGTGAATTGCCAGGTAACAGCTGGAGAATTTATATACTGGGCTTATATTCCCTTTCCACCCTTATATCAAGGTGTGGCATGGGGAAACAAAGAGGTCCCAGTATTTACTAATGATACTGTTTGGATGCCATCACCGTTTTTAAACCAGGATCCTAAATTAGACACTGGCACAGTGAATAGTTCATATCAATTTGGGGTTGAAGGGTTACCTATATGTCTTGGGAGTAGTTCACATTGTCTGCATCCTTCTCATGAGGCTTGGGCTGTTCGTTATAACCATAGTCACATTGCTGCCTTTACTATGATTTTTGTTGCTCAAAGTTTTAAGTATAATCATACTGCATTACTAAATGAAACTCTGCCCACTACATTATCTTTATGCCCTATCCCTGATGTGTACGGAGGTGTTTCCCAATTAGAGTGGACTAGGTGTAGAGAGTAGTAGGCGCGCGATTATTATTAGAAGAAAAGGAAAAAGTTGGCCCCGGGCCCGTCGGTGGGCTCAAGCCTGTAATTCCCACAGCTTGGGAGGCTGGATGGGCGGATCACAAGGTCAGGAGATCAAGACAATCCGGCCTAATACAGTGAAACCCCGTCTCTAAGCTAAAAAAAAATAAACAAAAACTAGCTGGGCGAGGTGGCGGCGCCTGTAGTCCCAGCTACTCGGAGGGCGAGGGCAGGAGAATGCAATAAACCTGGGAGGGCGAGCTTGCAGTGAGCTGAGATCTGGCACTGCACTCCCAGCCTGGGCGACAGAGCGAGACTACGCCGCCCGTCTCAAAAAAAAAAAAAAGGAAAAAGTCGTAATTCGCTTATCAACAGATTGGAGTGTAGCATGGAGATTTCAAACCTAAAATTTAGTCCATGTCAACCTACGTTGGCAATAAGGTAATCACAGCATTGGCTGGCAGATGCAATGAAACCTATTATTTTCGCATGATGGTGGTCTATCAGCGCACGCCTATGCCAGGCATTGGCTAATAATTCAGCAAATACAAAGTCAGAATTTGGAAGTTGCTAGGCTGCTGGTAAACTAATGTTCACTTTCATGGGAAACATGTCCTTAAATCTTACTAATATTGCTAATCCTTTTCATATATCTTTGCATCGAAATAGATCTAGATATGTCGTTGCATGTGTAAAGAAACCTTATTTGTTATTTGCAGGAATCTTTAAATGGGATAATAATACAGGGGTAGTTAGCTATACAGGCAATTGTACATTCTTAAGTTGTGTAAATACTACTTGGTGGAATAATAATTGAAATGAGTCTCACTCCGATTTATATATTTTGAGAGCCAGAAAAGAAAACTGGCTACCTGTAAACTTAACACGCGCTTGGAGTGAATCTGCTGGGGTTACTCAAATTTACAAAATAATGCAAGATCTTGTCCACCGCAGTAGGAGAATGGTTGGAATCGTCGTGACGGTGTGCTAGGACTTGTAGCAATTGCCTCCACTGCCACTGTTGCTGGATTAGCTTTACATCAGAGTATCCAAAATGCAGAATTTGTACAACAATGGCATGAACAGTCCCATTTGTTGTGGCAACAACAACGAAACATAGATGCGCATCTGACTGAATGAGTGGATAATTTGGAGCAAGTAGTTTCTTGGATAGGTGATCAATTGACAGTGTTGAACACTCGAGCTTTGTTAAAATGTGATTGAAATACTACCCAATTTTGGGCCAGGCGCGGTGGCTCAAGCCTGTAATCCCAGCACTTTGGGAGGCCGAGACGGGCGGATCACGAGGTCAGGAGATCGAGACCATCCTGGCGAACACGGTGAAACCCCGTCTCTACTAAAAAATATTCAAAAAACTAGCCGGCGGCGACGGTCGCGGGCGCCCTGTAGTCCCAGCTACTCGGAGGCTTGAGGCAGGAGAATGGCGTAAACCGGAGGCGGAGCTTGCCAGTGAGCTGAGATCCGCCAACTGCACCTCCAAGCCTGGGTGACAGAGCGAAGACTCCGTCTCAAAAAAAAAAAAAAAAAAAAAAAGAAATACTACCCAATTTTGTATTACTCCTTGTTCCTTTTAATAGCACTATACATAACTGGACTGAGATAAAGAAACTTGTAATTGGCCATAACAATCTTTCCCTGGAAATACAGGAATTAACACAAAATATTTCTGAAACATTTCACAATCAGTTACCATTGTTAACTGGAGCAGATTTAATGACTGGTATTGCACAAAGCTTGACGTCTTGAAACCCTATGAACTCTGTAAAAACTTTACTGACTTCTGTTTCTAGTAACGTATTGATTGTTGTTCTTGCCTTTGTCATTTTCACAGTCTGCTGGAGATGGTGTCAGAGGTCAAACACTGGGTCCCAGCGAGCCCAACATGTGATGATGGTTTTAAAAGAAATTCAAACCTGTAAATAAAGAAGGGGGAGATGTAGAGGACTAGGTGCTCGCAAACGAGATGTTCCCGATAAGTCCTGCTCTTGCAAACAAAGCAGGACGTTCCTTCTCTGCAAACAGGAAGAACAAAGGAATCAGCTGCAAACAGCAGACTCTGGGAACTAGTTAATGTTTAAGCGTCTTGAGAAATCAGAAAGTCAGGGAAAGGTCAGAAAAACAGCTCGTGTCTTGTGACGTGGTAAAATTCCACAAACGGTTGTATAAAATAAAGCAGAGCTTGCCGTTCGGCATAGCTGCCATGTTTGTCTTGTATGTTCATTTGTTTAGGAAACAGGTGGACCCCAACAGAGGGGGTAGGGGGGAGCGAGTTCTGCAGTCATCCCTTCTGACCCCCTGGGTTCATTCAGGGCTGGGCCTCCTGAGCATTTTGCTCACCTCGCCCTCTGGCCATCGCGTTCCCCCGGGATGTGGACTCCAGTCAATAGGCGAAGCTGGATCCTGGACTATACGCTGCCCAATAACTGCTGTTACCGCGTGGTGCCGCACAGTTCCAGGCTCTTGGTGCCCAGAACAAAGATTTGGACGAGTCACACAGAGATAGCAAAGCAGCAAGTTTATTAAGCACAGTATTCCACTCTCGGAGGGGAGAGCGGACTGACCTCTGCGAGATAAGATCAGCCCCAGCTTGGTGTAGTTTGGGTTTTTTTTTTTTTTTTTTCCGACGTAGTCTCACTCTGTTGCCTGGGCTGGAGTGCAATGGTACGGTCTCGGCTCACTGCAGCCTTCGCCTTCCGAGTAGCTGGGATTACAGGCGCCTGCCACCACGCCCGGCTAATTTTTGTAGTTTTAGTAGAGATAGTGTTTCACCATGTTGGCCAGGCTTTTCTTCTTTTCCCAAGGCTGCCCAATTTGTAGCCAGTGTCTACCTTTTTGAATGATAGGTGTGTTGCTTAGTTACTTTGGCCCCTGTGCGCTTGAGGGCCGTCGTCGTTTTTTTTTTTTTTTTTTTTTTTTTTTTGAGACGGAGTCTCCCTCTGTCGCCTGGGCTGGAGTGCAGTGGCCGGATCTTAGTTCGTTGCAAGCTCCGCCTCCCGGGTTCACGCCATTCTCCCGCCTCTTCATTCCATAATTTTAAGTACATGTATGATATGCTGTCCATATGCATGAGCGCTAATGAGCTGGTTATCCTTATGTTAAGGATACTTTTTGTCTTTAATGCACATGCTTATGCCTAAAGAGCTGTTCCTTACTGGTTTTGTCCTGATTTCCCCGGCCATGGGATTTTTACTCAGTTTTTAATCTTCCTTTTGTTTTCTCTTCTCAGCTTCTGCTATTTATCTTGCTTCTTGCTCACCCGCCCCTTCACCTTGCATCTGCTCTCTGCTCTTTGCTTTTACTTATTTTGCCCTTTATCCAACGTTTAATTCCCTTTGCTCTTCTGCTTCATTTTCCTTGTTCTCCTGCCTCACTGTCAGTCACCAACCTTAAATGCCTGCAAGGTAACTGGAAACTTTGGACAACTGCACAGTCTCCTGCATCTATATCTTTGGGGAGCACTCCATACCAGATTCCAGGTTTGCCAGGGCTGGTGGGACAAGGGCCTTCCTTCCTCAATTCAAACAATTTGTAAACCAAAAAGTATCTGAAACAGGTCTCAATCAATTGACAGGTTTATGTAGACAAGGTTAAGGACATGCCTGTAATCCCAGCACTTTGGGAGGCCGAGGTGGGCAGATCATAAGGTCAGGAGTTTGAGACTAGCCTGGCCAACATGATGAAACCCTGTCTCTACTAAAAATAAAAAAAAGAAAAAAGAAAAATTTAGCCAGGTGTGGTGGCAGGCACCTGTAATCCCAGCTACTTGGGAGACTGAGGTAGGAGAATGGCTTGAACACTGGAGGCGGAGGTTGCAGTGAGCTGAGATTGCGCCACTGCACTCCATCCTGGGCAACAGAGTGAGGCTGTGTCTCAATTCTTTTTTTTTTTTTTGAGACAGTCTTGCTCTGTTGCCCAGGCTGGAGTGCAGTGGAACAAACTCAGCTCACTGCAACTTCTGCCTCCCTTGTTCAAGCGATTCTCTTGCCTCAGCCTCCTGAGTAGCTGGAATTACAGGCACGCACCACCACGCCTAGCTATTTTTTGTATTTTTAGTAAAGACAGCGTTTCACCATGTTGTCCAGGCTGATCTCGAACTGCTGACCTCAAGTGATCCGCCCACCTCAACCTCCCAAAACGCTGGGATTACAGGCGTGAGCCACCATGCCTGGCCTATTATTTGCTTTTGAATGGCAGGATCCAGAGACTAAAACCACGTTTTACTATTGTTGAACTATACTGCTACAATGATTTAAGAATTCTCCAATACTAGCGTGGTGGCTCAAGCCTGTTTCCGGCACTTTGGTAGGCTGAGGTGGGCAGATCACCTGAGGCCAGGAGTTCAAGACCTGCCTGACCAACATGGAGAAACCCCATCTCAGCTAAAAATACAGAATCAGCCTGGCGTGGTGGTGCATGACTGTGATCCCACCTACTTGGGAGGCTGAGGCAGGAGAACTGCATGAACCAGAGAGGTGGAGGTTGTGGTGAGTTGAGATAGTGCCATTGCACTCCAGCCTGGGCAACAAGAGAAACTCCCGGGATTACAGGCATGCACCACCACGCCTAGCTAATTTTGTATTTTTAGTAGTGATGGGGTTTCTCCATGTTGGTCAGGCTGGTCTCGAACTCCCGACCTCAGGTGATCTGCCGGCCTTGGCCTCCCAAAGTGCTGGGATTACAGGCATGAACCACTACGCCCAGCCACTCTTCTGTTTTTCTATTCTAAGGTCTCATAATGTTTAACCTGTGTACTTTCCTTAAAAATTCCAGACACTGGCCTTGAAAATCTAAATATAGGCCAGGCGTGATGGCTCACACCTGTAATCCTAGCACTTTGGGAGGCCAAGGCAGGTGGATTGCATGAGTTCAGGAGTTGGAGACCAGCCTGGGCAACACGGTGAAACCCCGCCTCCACTGAAATACAAAAAAATTAGCCAGGTATGGTGGCATGCGCCTGTAGTCCTAGCTACTTGGGAGGCTGAGGCAGGAGAGTTCTTCTCTTGAACCCAGGGGGCAGAGGTTGCAGTGAGCCAAGGTCACGCCACTACACTCCAGCTTGGGAGACACAGTGAGACTCCCGTCTCCAAATGAAACCAAGCCAAAAAAAGAAAATCTAAATATAAAACCAAAGCTGTGGAACGTCCCATTCCAGGGAAAGAATCCACAATCCTGTTTTGGTCAAGCTGACACCCGCCAGACCAGCAGGTGGCCCATTACTCAAACTAGTAATGGAAACCGGACATGCTGACTTGTGCATCTGAACTCCATTTCCTGACCCCTAGCTGCAGCTGTACCTTGGTAGAACACCCCTTTTCTTTCCTGTCTTGATGATTATTGGAATACTCTGTAAGTTTCCCTAATTAATGCTTTGGACTGATTGCTCTGGTAATTGGTGTTTTCTTGAAATCCCCACTGGTCCCATCTTGGGATGATTTAGGGCATTCCTTTGTGGGAACTCCCCTGCCTCTGCTTTTGGGGAGACTCTAGCCAGAACAAAACAGATTGGAAGGTCAAAAGTGAGCTGAGGGGGCTGAGGTGCCTGAGGAAGTTTAGAAGCAGCACATCTTTGCATTCTCTTAGAAATCCTGGGTCACGGCCAGGCACAGTGACTCACACCTATAATCCCAACACTTTGGGAGGTCAAGGCGGGTGGATCACTTCAGGTCAGGAGTTTGAGACCAGCCTGGCCAATTGGCAAAACCCCATCTCTACTAAAACTACAAAAATGTGGTGGGCGTCTGTAATCCCAGCTACTCAGGAGGCTAAGGCAGGAGAATCGCTTGAACCTGGGAGGCAGAGGTTGCAGTGAGCTGAGATCGTGCCACTGCACTCCAGCCTGGGCAACAAAGTGAGACTCTGTTTGAAAACAAAGAAATACTGGGCCGGGCGCGGTGGCTCACGCCTGTAATCCCAGCACTTTGGGAGGCCGAGGTGGGTGGATGATGAGGTCAGGAGATCAAGACCATCCTAGCTAACACAGTGAAACCCCGTCTGTACTAGAAGTACAAAAAAATGAGCCATGCATGGTGGCAGGCGCCTGTAGTCCCAGGAGGGGAGGCTGAGGCAGGAGAATGGCGTGAACCTGGGAGGTGGAGTTTGCAGTGAGCCAAGATCCAGCCTGGGTAATAGTGCAAGACTCCGTCTCAAAAACAAACAAAAAAAGAAAAAGAAAACAAATAAATACTGGGTCACGCAAGCATTGACTATAGTTACCACTGCATGGTAGCATGGTAAGATTACTGAGAGTCTCATTCTCCCTTTTTTTTAAAAAAAAAAATTTTTTTTTGAGACAGTGTCTTGCTCTGTCACCCAGGCTGGAGTGCATGGCACAGTTAGAGCTCACTGCAGCCTCCAATTCCAGGACTCCAGGGGACTCAACTCCTGGGACTTCAGGTGTGCACCACCAAGCCTGGCTGATTTTTTTACTTTTTGGAGAGACACTGTCTCACTATGTTGCCCTGGCTGGTCTCAAACTCCTGGCCTCAAGTGACCCTCCCAAAGTGCTGGAATTACAGGCATGAGCGACCACACCCGGCCTAATTTTCCCCTTCGTGGTGTTTTTCCAGATTTCTGACACTGAACATATGTTACTTTTGTAATCACTGGGGGTGGAAAAGGAAATGTTTGCTTTTTCAAAATGTTCTAATTTATCAGTGCTTGATTCAAAGATTTGCCAAGCACAGGGTCTTGGTGCTGAGCTGTCGGGCGAGGAGTTGGGAAAGGGATGGGGAGTACTGCCGAGGGAAGAGGAAAATGGGGCCAGGTGCCATTACATCACACCTGCAATCCCAGCACTGGGAGAACAAAGTGGTAGATCACCTGAGGTCAGGAGTTCGAGACCAGCTTGAGCAACATTGCAAAACCCCGTCTCTACTAAAAATAAAAAAATTAGCCAGGTGTGTTGGCACACGCCTATAGTTTCAGCTACCTGGGGGGTTGAGGCACAAGAATCACATGAACTTGGGAGGTGGAGGTTGCAGTGAGCGAGATCACACCACTACACTCCAGCCTGGGACTCTATCTCAAAAAAAGAAAAAAAAGGCCGGGCACAGTGGCTCACGCCTATAATCCCACCACTTTGAGAGGCTGAGGCGGGCGGATCGCCTATCACCTGAGGTCAGGAGTTCAAAACCAGCCTGACCAACATGGTGAAACCCCATTTCTTCTAAAAATACAAAATTAGCTGGGTGTGGTGGCACATGCCTTAAATCCCAGCTACTTGGGAGGCTGAGGCAGGAGAATCGATTGAACCCGGGAGGTGGAGGTTGCAGGGAGCCAAGATTGCGCCATTGCACTCCAGCCTGGGCAACGAGAGCAAAACTCTGTCCCAAAATAATAAAGAAAAGAAAATAAATTTTAAAAAATGAAGTGGATCCTGGTACAAGGTTTAGAAGGTATGTAAGAATGCCTCCATTATTTTAAATGAACTCTTAAGTTCTGAGGAAACCCAGGCGGGGTCTTAAGGACTTTGTTTTACCTTCTAGCTTTTGCTCGAAGGCCCCACTTTCTCCAGGTCTTTAAGTTTTTTTTTTTTTTTTTTTTGAGACGGAGTCTTGCTCTGTCACCCAGGCTGGAATGCAGTGGTGTGATCTTGGCTCACTGCAAGCTCCGCCTCCTGGGTTCACGCCGTTCTCCTGCCTCAGCCTCCTGAGTACACACATTCATCAGAGCTACTGCAAGGTATTGGTGAAGGCTTACTGCTGTGGTTGCACATGGAGACCTGGCCTGCTGTAAGAAGATCTGTTCTCAGAGCCGCTTTCCTTGGCGGGGGGCGGGGGAGGATACTTTCCAGGAGGTAAAGTTTTGGGTCAAGACCCAAGAAGTAAGCTGGGCAGGCCCCTTCTACACTCTTGTTTCCTGGGTTCCTGGCCCAGAGGAAGGCTTGCGTGTGGGTTTCTTTTTCTCTCACCTGACTACTTCCCTCCCTCCAGCCCTGCATGCTGGTGGTGCAGGAACCCCCTGTAACTGAGTGGGGATGGCAGGGAAGAGACACCTGGGTTCTGCCAAACTGAAAGGAACTCCCCTTCCCCTGCCAGAGTTCACAAGAAGGGAGGTAATCTTAGGGGTGGAGGCAGGTGTATAGGAGTTTCCTCCCCCCACTATCTGAGCACCTCAGCAGAGCTGGGGTGCTCAAGTCCCATCTGCCACCCCAGAATTCAGTCTGATAATAGGAGGGCAACAAGCCAAGAAGACACACGTAATGCAGCCATAAAAAAAGAATGCAATCAGCTGGGCATGGTGGCTCATGCCTGTAATCCTAGCACTTTGGAGGCTGAAGCAGGAAGAACCTCTTGAGCCCAGGAGTTCAAGACCAGCCTGAGCAACATGGCAAAACCCCGGCTCTACAAAAAAATACAAAAATTAGCCGGGCGCGGTGGCTCACACATGTAATCCCAGCATTCTGGGAAGCCGAGGCAGGTGGATCACTTGAGGTCAGAAGTTCGAGACCAGCCTGGCCAATATAGCGAAACCTCATCTCTAAAAATACAAAAATTAGCCAGACGTGATGGCTGGCGCCTGTAGCCCCAGCTACCTGGGAGGCTGAGGCAGGAGAATCACTTGAACCTGGGAGGCGGAGGTTGCAGTGAGGTGAGATTGTGCTGCTGCACTTCAGCCTGCGTGACACAGCAAGATTTCATCTCAAAAAACAAAACAAAGCAAAAATTAGCCGGGCATGTTGGCATGCGACTATAGTCCCAGCTACTCGGGAGATTGAGGTGGAAGGATCACTTGAGCCCCAGAGGTTAAGGCTGCAGTGAGCTGTAATTTCGCCACTGCACTCCAGACTGGGTGACAGAGCGAGACCCTGTCTCAAAATTAAAAAAAAAAAAAAAGAAAAGAAAATGAAATCATGTCCTTTGCAGCAACATGGTTTTTATATTTTTATATTTTTTATTTATTTTTTGAGATGGAGTCTTGCACCCGTCGCGCAGGCTGGAGTGCAGTAGCGCGATCTGGGCTCACTGCAACCTCCGCAATCTCTCTCTCTCTCTTTTTTTCTTTGAGACGGAATTTCACTCTGTCACCCAGGCTGGAGTGCAGTGGTGCGATCTCTGGTCACTGCAACCCCCACCACCCGGCTTCAAGCGATTCTCCTGCCTGGGTCTCCCAACTACAGCCGCGCATCACCACGTCCAGCTAATTTTTGTATTTTTAGTAGAGATGGAGTTTCACCATGTTGGGCAGGCTGGTCTCAAACTCCCGACCTGAGGTGATCAGCCCGCCTCGGCCTCCCCAAGTGCTGGTATTACAGGCGTGAGCCACCGCGCCTGGCGAATTGCTGTTTTAAAAATACACACACACACACACACACACACACACACACACTTACAGTTTCTTGGTGGACTTGTCAATTCAGAAAGTATCTGTAGTATCAATGAAAGTGAAAAATTCAACAGGTACTTTGGACACGATATTCCACTAACACAAATTTATCCTTGTGCATAGACATCAAGAAGCATTACCAAGTAAAAAAGTAGAGTTCTCTGACTCTACCAAGTCATTCGCTCAGGGCCAGACTCACAGGCCTCGCCCCACCTCAACTACGCCTTCATGGCGTGGTCTTATCCCTGTCTCCCTCCGCCGTCCCCACCTTCCGAGCGTCTCCGTCGTTCCCCAGCCACGCCCTTGGCGCCTGGTCCAGTTGCAGCCTCGTTTCCGTCCCGACCACATCTTCTCGGCTAGGTCCTTGTCGCCATCCCTGCCCCCAGGGTCTCGTCCCGCCCCAGCCCCGCCTTCCAGCGGTTGTTCGGACCTCTCCCCGCCCCACAAGCCTCGTCCCGCCCTATCCACGCCTTCCAGGCGTGGTTCTCGTCTGCAGCCCCACCTAGACCTCGCCCCGCTCCAGCCGCGCCTTCCGGGCTTAGTCCTCGCCTCTAGCCCCGCCTCTCATCCTCGCTCCACCCCAGCCACGCCTTTTGGACTTGGTCCTCGTCTCTAGCCCCGCCCCCGAGCCTCGCCCCAGCCCCGCCTTCTGGACTTGGGTCCGATCTCTGGCTCCGCCCCTGAGCCTTGCCCAACTCCAGCCACGCCTTCCAGGCTTGGTCCCCGTCTCTAGCACCGCCTCCGATCCTCGCCCCACCCCAGCCACGCCTTCCGGACTTGGTACTCGTCTCTAGCCCCGCCCCCAGGCGGTGCCCCCGCTCCAGCCTCGCCTTCCGGGATTGGTCCTGGTCTCTAGCCCCGCCTCCGATCCTTACCCCACCTCAGCCACGCCTTCCGGACTTGGTCCTCGTCTCTAGCTCCGCCCCCGAGCTTCGCCTCACTCCAGCCCCGCCTTGCGGACTTGGTCTTAGTTCCCAGTAGCGGCCAAATCACGCCTCAGCCACGTCCCGCAAGACTCTCACTGCCTCAGTCACGCTTTCCAGTCTGGTTTCTGGTCCCCATCCGCGGCTGGTCCGGCCCTGGGACCCAATCACTGGCCAGAGAGAGGAAAGTCAGATTTCTCGACCGGCTACGGGAAAGTCGCGGCCGCCGCCCTGTCAGCCGCCTCGGCGCCCCCGGGGGGGACCCCCTCAGGTCTCCTTAACCGGAAGCGGAAGTGCGTGTCGGCGGGATCATGGCGACTTTGGTCGAACTGCCGGACTCAGTCCTGCTCGAGATCTTCTCTTACCTCCCGGTACGGGACCGGATCCGCATCTCCAGGTGCGGCCCCGCCTCCGGGGGGGAAGGGCCGGGCGGAGGGCGCACCTGGCACCTGGAGATGCGATGTGGCCTGGGACTGGGGTCGTTCTAACCGCGCGTCCCCTCCCCCAGGGTCTGTCACCGCTGGAAGAGGCTGGTGGACGACCGGTGGCTGTGGCGACATGTCGACCTGACGCTCTACACGGTACGCACGGCTGGCCAGGCGGGCCTGGGCCGCGGTCGCGGTGCCCGGACCCCAAAGACCAGCTTTCCCACCCTGGGACAGTATGTCGGTACCCGGGCTGGGGATTTAGAGCCAGGTGGTCCTGGGCCTATCTCGGCATCATCGCCTACCTGCTCCTCTTCCACCTCAGGGCCTCAATTTCCCCATCCCTGCAATGGGGATAAAGGACTGTACCTGCCTCACGGGGCTATTGTGGGACTTCACTGAGATCATGCAGGGAAAGGGCTTAGAACAGTCTGACACATATTTATCATTCGATAAATGTTAATATATGACTATGTTATCAACTTTTGTTTTGTTTTGAGACGGGGTCACGCTCTGCTGCTCAGGCTGGAGTGCAGTGGTGCGATTGTAGCCTCGACCTCCCAAGCTCAAGCGATCCTCTCACGTCAGCCTCTTGAGTAGCTGGGACCACAGGCGCTCGCCACTACATCCGCTAATCTTTTATTTTTTGTGGAGACAGAGTCTCACTATGTTGGCCAGGCTGGTCTCGAATTCCTGGGCTCAAGTGATCCTCCCAACTTAGCCTCCCAAAGTGCTCAGATTACAGGCATGAGCCCCTGCAACGGGCCCACCCAAAACATTTATAGATATATTTGTTACCCTTTTTGAAACTATTTTCATAGATAACTGCTATTATAAAGTGGATTTGCACCCTTCCTTTTACGTTACTTCGTATGTGTGTGTCCATAAACAATTATAGTATTAGTAATGTATTTCTAAACTTCAGGTAATGCTGTTCTACTATTTAGATAGTATTCTACTTTTAGACTGTTTTACTGTATATATCCATCTGTAACTCCGTTTAATACAGTATTGCTTTTGAGGTTCTTCTTTTAAGGACAGTCTTGCTATGTTGCTCAGGATAGTCTCGAACTCCTGGACTCAAGTTGTCCCCCAACCTCAAGTCTCCCAGAGTGCTAGGGTTACAGGTGTGAGCCACAGCTCCTGGCCTGATATTATGAAACTTAGAGTATTCTCAGTTGTTGGTTTTGCGAGGAAAAGTTGATTCATCCATTGGTTTTGTGTGCATTTATGCTCTGCAGTTTATCTTTCTGTAATTTATTTTTTTGAGATGGATCTCAGTCTTTCACCCAGGCTGGGGTGCAGTGGCTAAATGATAGCACACTGCAACCTCAACCTCCGGGGCTCAAGCGATCTTCCTGCCTCAGCCTCCTGAGAAGATTCATTAGAACATGTTTCTTTCTCTCTTGGTTCATGATATGGTTTGGCTGTGTCCCCAACCAAATCTCAACTTCTCAATTTCTAAGCAGCAAAGCATTCAAGAGGTGACTTGGGTACTATTAAAAGTATTCAGTTTTATAAGGGAAGCAGAGCTGAACAGTTCGGAAATTTGTAGCCTGACTGTGTGACAGAAAAGAAAACCCCATTTTCTAGGGAGAAATTCAAGCCAGCTGTAGGAATTTACATAAGTAGCAAGGAGTCTAATGGACTATAGGGAAAATGTCTCCAGGCCATGTCAGAGACCTTCATGGCATCCCCTCCCATCTCAGGCCTGGAAGCCCAGGAGGGAAAAGTGGTTTCCTGGGCAGGGCCCAGGGTCCCCGTGCTGCATGCTCCTTGGGACTTGGTGCCCTGTGTCCTAGCCACTCCAGCTGTGGCTGAAAGGGGCCAATGTATAACTCAGGCTGTGGCTTCAGAGGGTGGAAGCCCCAAGTCTTGGCAACTTCGACGTGATCTTGAGCCTGCTGGTGCACAGAAGCCAAGAACTGAGGTTCGGGGCCCTGCACGGTGGCTCACACCTATAATCCCAGCACTTTGGGATGCCAAGGCAGGCGGATCACTTGAGGTCAGGAGTTTGAGACCAGCCTGGCCAACATGGTGAAACTTCATCTCCACTAAATATACAACAAATGTGTGGTGGCACATGCTTGTAATCCCAGCTACTTGGGAGGCTGAGGCAGGAGAATCACTTGAACCCGGGAGGCACAGGTTGCAGTGACTCGAGATTATGCCATTACATTCCAGCCTGGGTGACAAGAGCAAAACTCCATCTCAAAAAAAAAAAAAAGAACTGAAGTTTGGGAACCTCCGCCTAGATTTCAGAAGATGTATGAAAACGCCTGGATGTCCAGGCAAAAGTTTGATACAGGGGTGGGGCCCTCATGGAGAGCCTCTGCTAGGGCAGTGTGGAAGGGAAATGTGGGGTCAGAGCCCCCACACAGAGTCCCTACTGGGGCATTGCCTAGTGGAGCTGTGAGAAGAGGGCCACTGTCCTCCAGATTCCAGAATGGTAGGTCTACCCACAGCTTGCACCATGCACCTGGAAAAGCTTCAGACACTCAATGCCAGCCTGTGAAAGTAGCTGGGAGGGAGGCTGTACCCTGTAAAGCCACAAGGGGTGGAGCTGCCCAAGACCATGGGAACTCACCTCTTACATCAGTGTGACCTGGATGTGAGACCTGGAATCAAAGGAAATCATTTTGGAGCTTTAAAATTTGACTTTCCCACTGGATTTCAGACTTGCATGGGCCCTGTAACCCCTTTGTTTTGGCCAGTTTCTCCCATTTGTAATGGCTGCATTTACCCAATACCTGTACCCCCATTGTATCTAGGAAGTAATTAGCTAGCTTTTGATTTTACAGGCTCATAGGTGGAAGGGGCTTGCCTTGTCTCAGATGAGACTTTGGATTGTGGACTTTTGGGTTAATGCTGAAATGAGTTAAGACTTTGGAAGACTGTTGGGAAAGCATGATTGGTTGTGAAATGTGAGGACATGAGACTTGGAGGGGCCATGGGTGGAATGATATGGTTTGGCTTGTCCCCACCCAAATCTCAACTTGAATTGTATTTCCCAGAATTCCCACATGTTGTGAGAGGGACCCAGGGGGAGATAATTGAATCATGGGGGTCTTTCACATGCTATTCTTGTGATAGTGAATAAGTCTCATGAGATCTTATGGGTTTATCAGGGGTTTTCACTTTTGCTTCTTTCTAATTTTCTTATTTTTTTTATTTTTTATTTTTTTTGAGATGGAGTCTTGCTCTGTTGCCAGGCTGGAGTGCAGTGGCACGATCTTGGCTCACTGCAACCTCTGCCTCCTGGGTTCAAGCAATTCCCCTGCCTCAGCTTCCTGAGTAGCTGGGACTACAGGCGTGTGCCACCACACCAAGCTAGTTTTTTGTATTTTTAAAATTATTTATTTTTCTTTGAGACAGAGTCTTGCTCTGTCACCAGGCTGGAGTGCGGTTGTGCAATCTCGGCTCACTGGAACCTCTGCCTCCCGTGTTCAAGCAATTATCCTGCCTCAGCCTCTCAAGTAGCTGGGACTACAGGTGCGTGCCACCACGCTCGGCTAATATTTTTTTGTATTTTAGTAGAGACGGGGTTTCGTCATGTTGGCCAGGATGGTCCCAATCTCCTGACCTCGTGATCTGCCCGCATCGGCCTTCCAAAGTGCTGGGATTACAGGCATGAGCCACTGCACCTGGCCTTCTTTCTCATTTTCTCTTGCCACCGCCACGTAAGAAGTGCCTTTCGCCTCCTGGCGTGATTTTGAGGCCTGTCCAGCCATGTGGAACTGTAAGTCTAATTAAACCTCTTTTTCTTCCCAGTTTCAGGTATGTTTTTATCAGCAGCATGAAAATAGACTAATACAGTTTGTATTACACGGGTTTACATATGCATGTATAAAAGGCAAATGCAAGCATGCTTTCTTAAGGATTGATAATAAGCTATTTTCTTTCAGTGAATGGAAGAGCTTTTTGGCTGGGCGTGGTGGCTCACGCCTGTAATCCCAGCACTTTGGGAGGCTGAGGCGAGCAGATCACTTGAGATCGGGTGTTTGAGACCAGCCTGACCTACATGGAGAAATCCCATCGCTACTAAAAATACAAAATTAAGGCCAGGCGTGGTGGCCATGCCTGTAATCTCAGCACTTTGGGAGGCCATGGTGGTTGGATCACGAGGTCAGGAGATCAAGACCATCCTGGCTAACATGGTGAAACCCCATCTCTACTAAAAATACAAAAGAAAGTGTAGCCGGGTGTGGTGGCACACGCCTGTAGTACCAGCTACTCGGGAGGTTGAGGCAGGAGAATTGCTTGAACCTGGGAGGCAGAGGTTGCAGTGAGCTGAGATCACACCACTGCACTCCAGCCTGGGCAACAGAGAGAGACTCCGTCTCAAAAAAAAAAAATATATATATATATACAAAATTAGCATGGTGGCACATGCCTGTAATCCCAGCTACTCAGGAGGCTGAGGCCGGAGAATCGCTTGAACCCAGAAGGCGGAGGTTGTGGTGACCGAGATTGCGCCACTGCGCCCCAGCTTGGGCAACAAGAGCAAAACTCCGGCTCAAAAAAAAGGAGAAGAAAAGAAACACCTTTGTAAGCACACATGAAGAATATGTTATTAGACAATTTTCCTTTTTCCATTAGGCCCTATGATGTCAAGCAGAGAAATCCAGCAATAAAAGGCAGATGTAAGCATACTAATTTTTTCTTTTTAAGATAAAATGTACTTATAATGAAATGCCCAGTGCTATCAATTATGTATGCTTTTTATTTTCTACTAAGTCTAACTTCCCAGGGTTGATTTTTGCAGCTTCCACTCTACCAGGCTGTGGTTTTTTTTTTTTTTTTTTTTTTTGAGCCGGAGTTTCACTTTTGTTGCCCAGGCTGATACAATGGCAAAATCTGAGCTCATCGCAACCTCTGCCTCCCAGGTTCAAGAGATTCTCCTGGCCGGGCGCGGTGGCTCAAGCCTGTAATCCTAGCACTTTGGGAGGCCGAGACGGGTGGATCATGAGGTCAGGAGATCAAGACCATCCTGGCTAACACGGTGAAACCCCNCGTTGACATGATCAGATATAGAATTTTAAATAAATGTACTTTGGCGAAGATGGCAAAGAATGAGATTGAGAATTTCTTCAGATGTGGAAACTATAAATAAAAAATCAAACAGAAAATCTGGTAGAGAAAATCTAATGATAGAAATAGGAAAATATCAGTAGTCAGGTTTAAGAGCAGATTGACACAACTGATGAGGGAATTAGGAACAGGCTGATGGGTTAAAGAAAATATCCAGAAGGAAATACAGAGGTACAAAAAGGATGGAAAATGAGAATGGGGGGAAAACCATGAGGATGAAGTGAAAAGCTCTACCTTATGAGTAGTTATAGTTACATAAAAAGAGGAGAAAGGGGATGGAGTGGAAGCAAAATCTGAATAAATTAGAGATAAGAATTTCCCATAAGTAATGAAATTCATCAAGCCACAAGAAGCCCTATAAATCCAAAACAAGATAAATATAAATAAAATCATTTAGGTATATCATGACAATATTACCAAAAACCAAAGTTTAAAAACAAAATGCCAGGTTAAAAAAAAGATTGCCTTCGAAGGAACAATTTAACTCACAATTGACAGGAATGGTGGAAACCAGAAGACAACGGGATTATATTTTGAAGTGCTGAAAAAGAAAATTGTCAACCTTAAATTCTAAGCCTAGTGAAAGTATTTTCCTTTAATGAGAGTAAAGACCTTTCAAGCAAGCACTAACTTTAGAAAATTTGTCATTAGCAGACTCACACAAATGAAAATTCTAAAGGTTGTTCTTTAGAAAGAAGGAAAATTATTCTAGATAGAAGATTTTCCTTCTGTCTAAAGAATACCCAAATGGCTACATTGCACAGCAAAAACTGAAAGCCTTTCCTCTAAGATCTGGAACAAGACAAGGATGCCCATTTTCACCACTGTTATTCAACATAGTACTGGAAGTCCTAGCTAGAGTAATCAGACAAGAGAAAAAAATAAAGGGAATCCAATCTTGAAAGGAAGAAGTGAAATTATTCCTGTTGGCAGATTATATGATCTTATATTTGAAAAAACTAAAAAAATACATCCCCAAACTATTAGAACTAATAAATAAATTCAGTAAAGTTGCAGGATACAAAAATCAACGTACAAAAAACCAGTAGCATTTCTATGTGCTGACAGCAAACAGTCTGAAAACAAAATCAAGAAAGTAATCCCATTTACAATAGCTGCAAATAAAAATGAAGTAACTAGGAATAAACTTAACCAAAGAAGTTAAAGAGCTCTACAATGAAACCTATGAAACCCTGATGCAAGAAATTGAAGAGGACACAATAAAAGGAAGTATATTCCATGTTCATGGATTGGAAGAAGCAGTGTTTTTAAAATGTCCAAGCTACAAAGCAATCTACAGATTCAGCGCAGTCCCTATCAAAATACCAATGACATTCTTCACAGAAATAGGAAAAAAAATCCTATGAAACCACATATGAAACCACAAAAGACCCAGAATAGCCAAAGCTATCCTGAGAAAAAGAACAACACTGGAGGAATCACATTATCTGACTTCATATTATACTGATCTAGTGTAACCCAAAGGGCACAGTAGTGGCATCAACACAGACACAGCATGAGAGATCTTTTCTTACCTCCCGGTCTGGGACCAGATCCGCGTCTCCTCCTTCGGGGAACGGGGCAGGGTGGGGGCGGGGAAGGCCAGGCAGAGGGCGCACCTGGTACCTGGAGATGCGGGTCCCCCTGGGGTCTGGGTCGTTCTCACTGCAGATCCCTTTCCTCAGGGCCTGTCACCGCTGGAAGAGGCTGGTGGACGACGGTGGCTGTGGCGACACGTCGACCTTACGCTCTACACGGTGCGATTTAAAGTCATGCGGCACCTGCTTGGCAGGTACATGGCATCCTGGCTCCATTCTCTGCAGATGGGCGGCTACCTGTTCTCTGGCTCCAGGCCCCCCAGTTGTCTCCTCTCCTGATGAGAGCCCTGGGCCAGAAGTGCCCCAAACTGAAGCTCCTCTGCCTGCACGCGGCCGACCTGAGCATGGTGCCCATCACCAGCCTGCCCAGCGCCCTGAGAACCCTGGAGCTGCACAGCTGCGAGATCTCCATGGCCTGGCTCCTCAGGCAGCCGGATCCCACCGTGCTGCCCCTGCTCGAATGCATCATGCTGGACTGTGTCCCCGCCTTCCGCGACGAGCACCTGCAGGGCCTGACGCGCTTCCGGGCCTTGCGCTCGCTGGTGCTGGGTGGCACCTACCGTGTGACCGAGACAGGGCTGGATGCTGGCCTGCAGGAGCTCAGCTATCTGCAGAGGCTCGAGGTGCTGGGCTGCACCCTGTCTGCTGACAGCACCCTGCTGGCTATCAGCCGCCACCTCCGAGATGTGCGCAAGATCCGGCTGACCGTGAGGGGCCTCTCTGCCCCTGGCCTGGCTGTCCTGGAGGGAATGCCAGCCCTGGAGAGTCTGTGCCTGCAGGGTCCCCTCATCACCCCGGAAATGCCCTCCCCCACTGAAATCCTCTCCTCCTGCCTCACTATGCCCAAGCTCAGAGTCCTTGAGCTGCAGGGGCTGGGCTGGGAGGGTCAGGAGGCGGAGAAGATCCTGTGTAAGGGGCTGCCCCACTGTATGGTCATCGTCAGGGCCTGCCCCAAAGAGTCTATGGACTGGTGGATGTAACTATTCCACCTGTCCCTGGGAGCCATCCTAGCTTTCATCGTTGAGCCCCAGACCCTCTGAGCAGCACCCTGAAGAGGGTAGATAATCAGACTTGAGGAAATTGAAAGCCCCAGGTTGAGAGAACAGAGGCCTAGGGACCTCTAGACCATTGGAATCACTATTTGCCAGCTGTGTGGCCTTGGTCATATCATCAGCCTCTGGGAAGCCTAGTTCCCACATCTGGAAATAAGGATGATCATAGCTACCTCATGGTTACATTGCAAAGCCTTACTCTAAAAGCTCCCAGCCTCCAGAGGCTCTCGATGAAGAGTCACCTTCATGGTCGTCCTCAGGAACAGGACGGATGAAGAAGGGGTGAGGTTAAGACTTAGGGGCACCCAAGGGGCTGAGCCCCCTTATGAGTACCCAAGAAGGACTGTCTATGCATGCACACCCACAAGCCTATATCCCATTTGTATACCTACACGCACGCAAGAGACCCGGAGAGATAAGCAATGCAGACTCGCTATTCAATGATTGATATGCTCATAAAAGCTCTCAGTTCTATTTTCTGTATTTTGTATGCTGTATTTTCCAAGACATATTATTTTGCTATTAAAGAAAAAAATCATTTTTTTTCCCCAAGAAGTATTCACTTTATTCATTCAACCAATGTTTCTTGAGCTTCTACTATTTTGCAGGCACTATTTTAGGTTCTGGGAAACTGGGCCACAACAATGAACAAAACTGACAAGACCCTGCCCTCATAGATCTCATAGAGGAGAAGACAGGACAACAAACAGGTAAACCAATCCATGTTTTAATTTTTTGGGGGAGGGACAGAGTCTCACTCTGTCAACCCAGGCTGGAGTGCAATGGTGCGATCTCGGCTCACTGCACCCTCCACCTCCTGGGTTCAAGTGATTCTCCTGCCTCAGCCTCCTGAGTAGCTGGGATTATAGGCCCCTGCCACTATGCCTAGATAATTTTTTGTATTTTTAGTAGAGATGGGGTTTCACCATGTTGGTCAGGCTGATCTCAAACTCCTGACCTCATGATCTGCCTGCCTTGGCCTCCCAAAGTGCTGGCATTACAGGTGTGAGCCACTGTGCCTGGCCACCATGTTATAATTTTGGAGACTCTGAGCCAATACACCAAGGTCATGTGATGGAACCACACTTGCATGGTTAAGTGAGGGCCTCTGTGCTGAGATCTGAGAGGTGAAGAGAAAGCAAAAGTCAGAAGAGCTAGGGGAAAAGAGGGAAGGCCAGCACTGCTGAGAATGAACTTGGCATTTTCCAGAAACAGAAAGAAGGTTGTGTGGCAGAATGAGCAGGGGGAAGAGCTGTCTAAAGTGAGGTCAGGGCCGGGCATGGTGGCTCACATGTGTAATCCCAGCACTTTGGGAGGCTGAGGTGGGTGGATCACTTGAGCCCAGGAGTTCAAGGCCAACCTGGGACATCTGAGGGAGGCAAATCACTTTGAGTTCAGGAATTCGAGACCAGCTTGGTGAAACACTATTTCTACAGAAAAAATTAGCCAGGTGTGGTGGTGTGCATCTACCCAGCTACTCCCTGGTTTCCCAACTATTCAAGAGGCTGAGGTGGGAGGATTGCTTAAGCCTGGGACTCGGAGGTTGCAGTGAGCTGTGATCACCACTGCACTCCAGCCCGGGTGACAGAGTGAGACCCTGGTCTCAAAAAAAATAAACAAAAGGAGATAATGGGAACAGGAGTGGGCAGGACCTCGCAGGTGGCTCAGGCTTTAGGGGTTCAGTAAGTAACAACTCCTTTTCCTGCCTTTTGAGTCTGAACCACTTGAAAAATGCAGGTGTCAGATTGTAATCGTGAGCGCCCACCCCTGAGATGAGCGTTGCTGTGTGTGGCTAAGCCCCGGCTCTGTGGGTTCCCTGCCGGCTTAGCAGGCCAGGATACCTCCTCTGGTACTTAGAGCCAGGTTGGAGAAGAGGGCTGAGCTGGGTACACTTGGTTTCTTATTCCAAACTCACCCATCAGAGAAGAGCCGGAGGTGTTCCTCCCATGCTTTTCCCACTCAGAGTTGCAGTAGAAATTCCTTCTCTCTCTCTTTTTTTTTTTTTTTTTTTTGAAATTGAGTCTCACTCTGTCGCCCAGGCTGGAGTACAGTGGCGCAATCTCATCTCACTGCAACCTCCGCCTCCCGAGATCAAGAGATTTTCCTGCCTCAGCCACCTAAGTAGGTGGGATTACAGGCATGCGCCACTGTGCCCGACTAATTTTTGTATTTTTAGTAGAGTCGGAGTTTCACCATATTGGTCAGGCTGGTCTCAAACTCCTGACCTTGTGATCTGCCCGCCTCAGCATCCCAAAGTGCTGGGATTACAGGTGTGAACCACCACACCCAACTTTTTTTTTTTTTTTTTTAATAGAGATGGTGCCAGGCACAGTGTGTCCCATGCCTGTAATCCCAGCACTTTGGGACACCAAGGCGGGAGGATCATCTGAGGTCAGGAGTTGGAGACTAGACTGGCCAACATGGTGAAACCCTGTCTCTACCAAAACTACAAAGATTAACTGGACCTAGTGGCACATGCCTATAATCCCAGCTACTCAGGAGGCTGAGGCAGGAGAATCGCTTGAACCCTGGAGAGGGAGGTTGCAGAGAGCCGAGATCGTGCCGCTGTACTCCAGCCTGGGCAACAGAGTGAGACTGTTTCAAAAAAAAAAATATATATATATATATATATATATGGAGAGAGAGAGAGAGAGAGATCTCCTTATGTTGCCGAGACTGGTCTCGAACTCCTGGGCTGAAGCCATCCTACTTCAGCCTCCCAAGTAGCTGGGACCACAGGAATGTGCCATCACGCCTGGCTAATTTTTATTTTTTGTAGAGATGAGGTCTCACTATGTTGCGCAGGCTGGTCTCTAACTCCTAAGTGCAAATAATCCTCCTGCCTTGGCCTCCCAAAGTACTGGGATTACAGGCATGAGCAGCCTCACCTGAAATTCCTTCTCCATCTGGCCACACGAGGACTAGGGTATGAGTGTGCCCCTGATATGGCCGTAGTCAGGGTCTGATTGTCCAGTGTTGTGACCAACCCCAGCAGCTCCAGCCCAGGACATCTCGGGGCTGGGTTGAACCAGGTGGAAACATAGAGATTGGTGAAGTCTCAGAGCCTGTGGGGGCAAGGAGGGAAATGAAGTCTGTTAGGCTTGCAGAGAGTGTCTGGAGAGCTGGGGTCAATTTGAGAGAATATGAGGGTGACTCAACACCAGCCCTGTGCTGGACTCTGCAGGTGGTTCTGGAAGTGCATTGCCGGTGCCCCAACCTGGAACAACTCCACGCGAAAGAAGCTTCCTTTCTTTCTCCTCCCTGCCTTTCCAGTAGGAAGGGAGCCGCAGGCATTAATTTTAGTTTTTTGTTTGTGTTTTGGAGAAGCAAGTCTCACTCTGTCACCCAAGCTGGAGTACAATGGTGCCATCTCAGCTCACTGCATCCTCTGCCTCCCAGGTTTAAGTTTCAGCGTGCCTTAGCCTCCCGAGTAGCTGGGATTACAGGCACATGCCACTACACCCAGCTAATTTTTATATTTTTAGGAGATGGGGTTTCACCATGTTGGCCAGGCTGGTCTCAAACTCCTGGCTTCAAGTGATCAGCCTGCCTTAGCCTCCCAAAGTGCTGGGATTACAGGTGTGAGCCGCCGTGACTGGCCAGCAGGCATTAATTTTGAAGCAGGTAAGTGTTTACAGGCAGTGCTAGCAGATGGGGGAGGAAGGTCCTGATCTGTAGCGTTTGCTGATTACGATCATGTAAACACTGTCTGATCACAGCTGGTTTCAAGCTACCAACAGTTTAACAACTGGCTCACAAAATAATTGAAGATTCAGCATTTGGCTCTCTTGAGCCACAGCATACCACTGGTTACAGGTGTCTTCTTCCTGGGCTTACTCTATGGAGAATTCATTCTGCCTTAGTGACCTCTAACATGGGCCTTGACCTGAGGGGTGATGGGGTGATGGGACATCAGACAGAGCTTCTCCCCTTTTGGGACCCCCCTGCCCCTGATCATTGCTTTCTCCCAGAAAAGGGGCTGGGGGCTTCAGGGCTGCCCTCCACTGAAGGCAAAGCATAATCACAATAGCTGACATTTATTATTATTTTATTTTTATTTATTTATTTTGAGACACGGTCTTACTCCATCACCCAAGCTGGAGTTCAGTGGTGTGACTGTAGCTCACTGCAGCCTCAAATTCTGGGTTCAAACAGTCCTCCCACCTCATCCTCCCCAGTACTCCCAGTAGCTGGGAATACGGGCATGTACCACCACACCTGGCTAATTTTTAAAAATAATAATAGGCCAGGCGCAGTGGCTCACGCCTGTAATCCCAGCACTTTGGGAGGCCGAGGCAGGCGAATCATGAGGTCAGGAGGTCGAGACCATCTTGGCTAACATGGTGAAACCCCGTCTCTACTAAAAATACAAAAAATTAGCTGGGCATGGTGGTGGGCGCCTGTAGTCCCAGCTACTCTGGAGGCTGAGGCAGGAGAATGGCATGAACCCGGGAGGCGGAGCTTGCAGTGAGCAGAGATCACGCCACTGCACTCCAGCCTGGGTGACAGAGCAAGACTCCATCTCAAAAAAATAATAATAATAATAATATATATTTT
>NW_016807065.1:535690-546523 GCF_001698545.2 Rhinopithecus bieti
TTTNTTTTTTTTTTGAGACAGAGTCTTGTTCTGTCCCTCAGGCTGGAGTGCACTGGCCCGATTGCGACTCACTGCAACCTCCCTCACCCGGGCTCAAGCAGTCCTCCCACCTCAGCCTCCCAAGTAACTGAGACTACAGCTGCACACTACCATGCCTGGGTTTTTTTTTTTTTTGGTAGACATAGAGTTTTGCCATGTTGCCCAGGCTTATCTTGAACTCTTGGGCTCAAGCCATCTGCCCACCTTGGCCTCCCAAAGTGCTGGGATTACAGGCATGAGCCACTGCATCCAGCCAGGATTTCTACTTTATTTACTGTTCCTTGTGTAAGAATATGTACTCACCATAGATCCTGCCCTTGGACCAAAGTGACCTTGATGTTATCGAACAAATTATAGGCTATGACACATAACACATTCTTGCCTGTCTGGAGGGTTAAGTTGGCCTACACCTTCTTTTAAAAAAAAAAAAAATTTTTTTTTTTTTCGAGACAGGGTCTTGCTTTGTTGCCCAGGCCAGAGTGCATCGTGGCTTATTTCAGCCTAGACCTCCAGGGCTCGAGTGTTCCTTACCCCCTCAGCCTCAGAAGTACCTGGGACTGTAGGCACATGCCACCATGCTAATTTTTCTTTTTTTGTAGAGATGGGGTCTCACCATGTTGCCCAGGCTGGTCTCAAACTTTTGAGCTCAAGTGATCTGCCTGCCTCAGCCTCCCAAAGTGCTGGGATTACGGGCGTGAGCTACCCATCATGCCCACCCCCTACAGCTTCACTGAGGTATAATTAACATGTAATAAATTGCACATATGGCCGAGCGCAGTGGCTTATGCCTATAATCCCAGCACTTTGGGAGGCAGAGGCGGGAAGATCACCTGAGGTCGGGAGTTCGAGACCAGCCTGACCAACATGGAGAAACCCCATCTCTACTAAAAATACAAAATTAGCCAGCAGTGGTGGTGCATGCCTCTAATCCCAGTTACTCGGGAGGCTGAGGCAGGAGAATCGCTTGAACCCAGGAGGCAGAGCTTGCTGTGAGCCGAGATTGTGCCATTGCACTCCAGCCTGGGCAACAAGAGTAAACTCCATTTTGAAAAATAAATACATAAATAAAAATTGCACATATTTGAAGTACATAATTTGATGAGCTTTGACATGTGTGGGCACTCATGAAACCATCACCCCTAAGAGTTTCCTGTGCCCTTTGGCATCTCTCTCTCCCTAAGCAACCGGAGATCTGCTTTCTGTCGCTACAGATTATTTTTACTTTTCCTCGGATTTTTTTTTTTTTTTTTTAAACAGAGTCTTGCTCTAACACCCAGGCTGGAGTGCAGTGGAGCGATCTCGGCTCACTGCAAGCTCCGCCTCCCAGATTCACGCCATTCTCCTGCCTCAGCCTCCCAAGTAGCTGGGACTACAGGCGCCTGCCACCATGCCTGGCTAATTTTTTTGTATGTTTTTAGTACAGACTGGGTTTCACTGTGTTAGCCAGGATGGTCTCGATATCCTGATCTTGTGATCCACCCGCCTCGGCCTCCCAAAGTTCTGGGATCACAGGCATGAGCCCCCATGCCCGGCCTTCATTGGATTTTATGTAAATGGAATCACATAGTGTATACTTTCTGTGGTGAGGAAGAGGTCTTGTCTTTTTTGTTTGTTTTTGTTTTGTTTGTTTGTTTGTTTGTTTTTGTGTTTTTGAGATGGAGTTTCCCTCTTGTTCCCCAGGCTGGAGTGTAATAACATGATCGCTGCTCACCTCAACCCCTGCCTCCTGGGTTGAAGCGATTCTCCTGCCTCAGCCTCCTGAGTAGCTGGGATTACAGGCATGCGCCACCACACCTGACTAATTTTGTATTTTTAGTAGCGATGAGGTTTCTCTATGCTGGTCAGGCTGGTCTCTAACTCCTGACCTCAGGTGGTCCACCTGCCTCGGCCTCCCAAACTGCTGGGATTACAGGCGTGAGCCACCACTCCCAGCAACGAGGGCTTGTCTTTTACTCAGCATCGTGATTTTGTGGTTCATCCAGGTTGTTTTAGGAACCAACTGTTGTTCCTTTTTATCTCTGAGTAGTAGTTTGTTGTATGAATCTAGCACAATTTGTTCATCCACCCATTGATGGATATTTGTGTTTAGACATGAAATTTTCATTAAAAATTACCTTCTGATGTCAAAAAGAATGCATATTGGCCAGCCATAGTGGCTCACATATGTAATAACCTGCGTCCCAGATTCAAGTGATTCTCTTGTCTCAGCCTCCTGAGTAGTTGGGATTACAGCCCGCCATCACACCCGCTTCAGATTTTTGTGTTTTTAGTGGAGATGGGGTTTCGCCATGTTTGCCAGGCTAGTCTCAAACTCCTGACCTCAAGTGATCCGCTGGCCTCGGCTTCCCAAAGTGCTGGGATTACAGGTGTGAGCCACTGTGCCCAGCCTCAGACATAAAATTCTAAGGCCCCCCAAGCCATCTGAATGAACTTCCTCCTCAGCTAGGGCTCTTAAAATTTAACCTGAGAGGCCGGGCACAGTGGCTCATGCCTGTAATCGCAGCACTTTGGGAAGCTGAGGTGAGTGGATCACGAGGTCAGGAGATGGAGACCATCCTGGCCAACACAGTGAAACCCCAACTCTACTAAAAATACAAAAAATTAGCCGGGCATGGTGGCAGGCGCCTGTAGTCCCAGCTACTTGGGAGGCTGACGCAGGAGAATGGCATGAACCCAGGAAGTGGAGCTTGAAGTGAGCCAAGGTAGCGCCACTGCACTCCAGCCTGGGCGACAGAGCGAGACTCTGTCTCTAATTAAAAAAAAAGAAGGCCCAAAGGCCAGGCATGGTGACTCATGCCTGTAATCCCAGCACTTTGGGAGGCTGAGGCGGGCAGATCACCTGAGGTCGGGAGTTCAAGACCAGCCTGACCAACATGGAGAAACCCCTTCTCTACTAAAAATACAAAATTAGCCAGGTATGGTGGCACATGCCTGTAATCCCAGCTACTCGGGAGGCTGAGGCAGAAGAATCACTTGAACCTGGGAGGCAGAGGTTGCGGTGAGGCGAGATCTCCAGCCTGGGCAACAAGAGCAAAACTCTGTCTGAAAAAAAAAAAAAAAAGTTAACCTGAGAGACTGTTTCAGGCCATAGTGGGAAGTGGGGTTCGAACATGTCTCATCTTACCTCTCTGGGATTAACATCAACACAGACTTTAAGTCTGATAAGAAACATTTTACAACGTATTTTCTCAGAAGCGTGCCAGCTAAAAGCTTCATCTGCATAGTAAAATTTTGGTCTCCCCTACCTCCTATCATCACAACCGAGACATTTTTTTTTTTTTTTCTTTTTCTTTTTTTTTTTTTTTTTTTTTTTTGAGGCAGTAGTCTTCGCTGGTCTCCCGGGCTGGAGTTCCAGTGACCTGGATCGTCGCTCACTGCAAGCTCCGTCCTCCCGGGTTTAGGCCATGTCTGCCTGGCCTCAGCCTCCCCCATAGCTGGCGGACTAACAGGCGCCGCCACACGCCCCGCTAGTTTTTTGTATTTTTAAGTAGAGTACAGGGTTTCACCTGTGTTAGCCAGGGATGGGCTCTCGATCCCTGACCTCGTGATCCGCGCCGTCTCGGGCCTCCCAAAGCTGCTGGGATTTACAGGCTTGAGCCACCGGCGCCCAGCCCTTTTTTCTTTTTTGAGGAAGGAATCGCGCTGTGCGCCCAGGCTAGAGTGCATGGCACCCATCTCGGCTCAACGCAAGCTCTGCCTCCTGGGTTCATTGCCACTCTCCCTGCAGCCCCCATGCGTGCTGGGACACAGCCCCCGCCACCACACCGCGGCTAATTTTTTTATTTTAGAGGAGACAAGGTTTCACTGTGTTAGCCAGGGATGGGTTCTTGATCTCCGACCTCGGTGATTGTGCCCGCCTTGGCCTCCCAAAGTGCTTGGGTCATACAGACGGAGCCCACCGCTGCCTGCCAGCCTTTTTGTTTTTGAGACAGGATCTTGCTCTTGGTTGCTCAGGCCATAGAGTGCAGTAGCTACTGATTCTTCGGCTCACTGCGAGCCTCCACCTCCCAGGTCAAAAACGATCTCCTGTTCCTGCCTCCGAGAGCTGGGACTACAGGCAAGGCCGCCACCACGTCCAGCTAATTTTGTATTTTTATGTAGAGCGGAGAGTTCAACATTGTTTGGCCAGGATGGTCTCGACTCTTGACCTCGTGATCTGCCCACCTCGCCTTCCAAAGTGTTTGGATTTACAGACGTGACGCCACCACTCACTGGCCCTTTTTTTTTTTTAGATTGGAGTATTGCTCTGTTCAACCCAGGCTGAAGTGCCAGTGTCATGATCTCAGCTCACTGGCAACCTCTGCCTCCCAGGTTCAAGGGAGTCTTCTGCCTTAGACTTCCCGAGTAGCTGGACTAACAGGCTGGGTCCACCCACGTCTGCCTAATTTTTGTATTTTAATTAGAGACAGGCGTTTCACCATGTTGGCCAGGCTGGGTCCTCGCACTCCTAACTTCAGGTTATCCGCCCTGCCTCGGCCTCCAAAGTGCTGGGATTACAGCATGAGCCACCATCCTGGCCTCAGACATTCCTTCCCATGATCCCAGGTATTTAGAACAAAACTCAATCCAATTGTCAACTAGAAAATGTTTAAATGCCAGGCGCGGGTGACTCACGCCGTGTTAATCCAGCACTTTGGGAGGCGAAGCAGGCAGCATCACCTGAGGTCAGGAAGTTTGAGACCAGCCTGACCAACATGGGGAGAAACCCCATCTCTACTAAAAATAAGCAAAATTAGCCGGGCGTAGGTGCGGCGCATGCCTGTAATTCCCAGCTTAACTCCAGAGGCTGAGCAAGGAGAATTGGCTAAACCCTAGGAGGGCGGAGGTTGGCTATGAAAACCGAGATGGGGCCGTTGAACCCACTCTAGCCCTGGGCCAACAAGAGCGAAACTCCAATCTCAAAAAAAAAAAAAAAGGAAAGAAAAGTTTAAAGGGGCGGGCGCCGGGTGGCTCAAGCCTGTAATCCAGCAGCTTTGGGAGGCCGAGAACGGGCGGATTCACGACGGTTCAGGAGATCGAGCACCATCCTGGCCTAACAGGTGAAACCCCATCTCTACTAAAAACAAAAAAACTAAGCCGGGCCGAAACCGGCGGGCGCCTGTAGGTCCCAGCTTTACTCGGGAGGCTGAGGCAGGGAGAATGGCGTGAAAACCCGGGAGGCCGAAGCTTGCAGTGAGCTGAGGATCCGCCACTGCACTCCAGCCTGGGCACAGAGCGAAGACTCCGTCTCAAAAAAAAAAAAAAAAAGAAAAGAAAAAGTTTAGGCCGGCGCGGGTGGCTCAAGCCTGTAATCCCAGCGCTTTGGGACGGCCGAGACAGGTGGCATCACTGACGGGTCAGTGAAGATCGATACCATCCTTGCTAAACATGGCTGAAAAACCCCCGTCCCTTACTAAAAAAAATACAAAAAGCCTAGCCGGGCGAGCGTGGCGGGCGCCTGTAGTCCCAGCACTCCGGCAGCTGAGCAAGGAGAAATGGCGTAAACCCGGGAGGCTGAGATCCGGCCACTTGCACTCCAGCCCTGGCGACAGAGCGAGACTCCGTCTCAAAAAAAAAAAGAAAAGTTTAAATTTACCTATAGCGTGGAAGCTTCCCGCTTTGAGTTGTCCTGCTTTTCTGGACCAGGCCAATGTATTTATTAAATGTATTTGATTGATGTCTCCTGTCTCCCTAAAATGTATAAAACCAAGCTGCACCCTAACCACCCTTGTCACATGTTCTCAGGACATCCTGAGGGCTGTGTTGTGGGCCATGGTCACTCATATTTGGCTCAAAACCAGTCTCTTCAAATGTTTTACAGAGTTCGACTCTTCGTCGACCATTGCCTTTGCAAAAATATCAGGGCAATCGAGGTGGCTCACACCTGTAATTCCAACATTTTGTGAGGCTGAATGAACTCTAGAATAGGCAGGTCACTTGAGTCTGGGGAGGTTGAAGCTGCAGTGAACCATGATTGCACCTCTGCACTCTAGCCTGGGTAACAGTGAGACCCTGTCTCAAAAATATATGTATCAGGAAATTATGACAGTGAAAGAGATCTGAGCCAACCCACCCCCCCATCTTCCCTTTCCCTTAATATTTCCTGGGCTATTGGGCTGAGGTAACTTTAAGAAACATTTAGGCTATAGTGTAAATGATAATAAGCTTTGCCCAAAACTCAACCACTTTGGTAAAACTAATGGGGGACCATCAGGCTGTGGGAAGGAGAGGAGCCTGACTCCTGCTGAGGTGCAGACATAAATGTCAGCCACTATTCCAGAGGTTATGAAATATGCAACTTCCCCAATTACTCCTGCAAATAACATCACTACTGCTGAACCCCAGATTGGCCTTTTGAGATACCCGTTCGGGCTTTATTGCATGTCTGACACCTAACACTCCACACGGACCTGCCAACCCTGCTCCTATGGCCCCACCCAAAATCGATTCAGTCTGTAGGATGGCTTCGACCCCCTATGATTTCATCTCTGCCCCAACCAATCAGCAGCAAGCACCTGTTACCCGGCCATCCCCACCCCTTCCCCCAAACTGTCTTTGGAAAACCCCTAACCTAGGAGCTTTGAGATGATTTGAGTAGGAACTCCGACTCCCACGTGGCATGGCCGGCCTCTAGTCCACTAAACTCTTCCTTTACTACCAGGCCACAGTCTTTCTTTATGCAGTGGGCAGGAAGAACGCCTCCAGCAATTTCAGCTTGAGCTCAGGAATTCGATGCCAGACTAAGCAATGTCGATGAAAAGCAACAAACTCTGTAAAATATTTGAAGAGATTCATTCTGAGCCAAATATTAGTGACCATGGCCCGTGATAGAGCCCTCAGGAGGTCCGGAGAACCTGTGCCCAAGGTGATTGGGGTGCAGTTGGTTTTATACATTTTAGGGAGACATCAGACTTCAATCAAATACATTTAAGAAATACATTGGCTGGGCGCAGTGGCTCACACCTGTAATCCTAGCACTTTGGGAGGCCAAGCCAGGCGGATCACATGAGGTCAGGAGGTCGAGACCAGCCTGACCAAGATGGTGAAACCCTGTCTCGACTGAAAATACAAAATTAGCTGGGTGTGGTGGCAGGAGCCTGTAATCCCAGCTACTCAGGAGGCTGAGGCAGGAGAATCGCTTGAACCAGGGAGGCCGAGGTTGCAGTGAGCGGAGATGGCACCCAGGCTGGGTGACAGAGTGAGACTCCGTCTCAAAGAAAAAAGAAGGAAAATAAATACATCGATTTGGTCTAGAATGGCAGGATAGCTCAAACCGGGGGCTGGGGTGGAGTGGGGGTGGGACTTCCAGTTTATAGGGAGATTAAAACTTTTTTTTTTTCTTTTTTTTTTTGAGAGGCTTTGAGGTTGTGGAGATCCACGTTCTTTTTTTTTCTTTTTTCAGATGGAGTCTTGCTCTTGTTGCCCAGCCTGGAGTGCAATGGCACCATCTCGGCTCACTGCAACCTCCGCCTCCCGGGTTCAAGTGATTCTCCTGCCTCAGCCTACCAAATAGCTGGGATTACAGGCGCGAGCCACCACGCCCAGCTAAATTTTTTTTTTTTCTTTTGAGACAGAGTTTCGCTCTTATTGCCCAGGCTCATGTGCAATGCTGGGATCTCGGCTCACCACAACCTCTGTCTCCTGGTTCAAGCAATTCTCCTGCCTCAGCCTCCTGAGTAGCTAGGATTACAGGTGTGCACCACCACACCGGCTAATTTTGTATAGTAGAGATGGGGTTTCTCCACGTTCATCAGGCTGGTCTGGAACTCCCGACCTCAGGTGATCCGCCTGTCTCGCCCTCCCAAAGTGCTGGGCTTACAGGCGTGAGCCACCATGCCCGGCTAATTTTTGTATTTTTTTTTTTTCTTTTCCGGAGATGCAGTCTCGCTCTGTCACCCAGGCTGGAGTGCAGTGGTACAACCTCAGCTCACTGCAACCTCAGCCTCTGGGGTTCAAGCAATTCTCCTACCTCAGCCTCCTGAGTAGCTAGGATTACAGGCGTGTGCCACCACACCCGGCTAATTTTTGTATTTTTAGTAGAGACGGGGTTTCACCATGTTGGCCAGGCGGGAGACCCAAGTTCTTATTTCCAGAGGAAGCCTTCAGGTACTACACTTTAGAGAGAATAGGTTGTAAAATGTTAATCAGACAGACCTGGGGGCGTGGCCTCGCATGAAGACCAGCCCTAGAAGGCGGGGCTGGGAGACTGCGATCACCCAGTGGGTCCTGTTGAGGGGGCTTCAGGCAGAGTGGGCGGAGCAAAGGAAAGGGCTCAGGCTTGGGGGCGGGACTTGGGCGGGTCCTTCATTCTGGTTGGCCAAGCCTCTGGGAAAAAAAAAAAGAATATCTGTCTGTCATTTGTACAACTCTTGGGAATCAAAGGGAGAATCAGGGAGCATAACTGGAAAGTTAAGGCAATAATCCCGATGAGAAGAAAGTGGTTTGGAAAGTTGGTAGCAGGGGAGAACAGAGGGATTATGGCGTGGTCTGAGGCTAAAGTGAAGGTAGATCCAAGAGCTATCTGCTGATGGATTTTCTTTCTTTTTTTCTTTTTCTTTTTTTTTTTTAGAGACAGTCTCACTCTATCACCTAGACTGGTGGGCAGTGGCACAGTCATAGGTCACTGCAGCCTGGAACTCCTGGACTCAAGTGATTCTTCCACCTCAGCCTCCTGAGTAGCTGGGACTACAGGTGCCCACCACCACATGCAGCTTTTTTTTTTTTTTCTTTTTCTTCTTTTTGTAGAGATGGGATGTCACTATGTTGCTCAAGCTTGTCTCTAACTCCTGGCCTCAACCAATCCTCAAAGTGCTGGGATTATAGGCATGAGTTACCAAGCTTGTAAGCACCTAACTGCCTAGAGCTGATTTGCCAATACAGGAAATTGCAACAGAGAAAGTTTCATTCATGCAGAGCCAGCTAGCCGTACAGGAGACCAAAGTTTTACTATTATTCAGATTAGCCTCCCTGAAAACTCTGGGATCAGGGGGTTTGTTTGTTTGTTTATTTTGAGGCAGAATTTCGCTCCTGTCACCCAAGCTGGAGTGCAATGGCGCAATCTTGGCTCACAGCAAACTCTGCCTCCTGGGTTCAAGCGATTATCCTGCCTCAGCCTCCCAAGTAGCTGGGCTTACAGGTGGCTGCCACCACACCCGGCTAATTTTTGTATTTTTTTAGTAGAGATGGGGTTTCACCATGTTGGCCAGGCTGGTCTTGAACACCTGACCTGAGGTGATCCACCTTCCTTGGCCTCCCAGTGTGCTGGAATTACAGGCGTGATCTACCACACCTAGCCTGGGATAGTGGTTTTTGAGAATAATTTGGTGGGTAGGGAGTCTGAAAGTGGGAAGTGCTGATTGGCAGAGTCTGAGATGAAATCATAGGGAGTGGAAGCTGTCCTGTTGCTCTGAGTCAGTTCCTGGGTGGGAACCACAAGACCAGATGAGCCAGTTTATCCATCTAGGTGGCCTCAACTTGTGCATCAAAACACAGGGTCTGCAAAATATCTCAAGCACTCATTTTAAATTTTGCAATAGTGATTTTATCCCCAGGAGCAATTTGGGGAGGTCCAGAATATTGCACCCTCCAGCTGCATGACTCCTAAACCATAATTTCTTGTCTGTGACTAATGTGTTCGTCCTGCAAAGGCAGTCCAGGCTCCACAGAAAAGGAGGTTTGTTTTGGGAAAGCATTGTTATTGTTTTCGTTTCAAAGTTAAACTGTAAACTAAGTTCATCTCAAAGTTAGTTTGGCCTACATCCAGGAATGAACAAGGACAGTGTGGCGGTTAGAAGCAAATTGGAGTTGGTCAGATCTCTTTCCCTGTAATCATTTTCTCAGTTATAATTTTTGCAAAAGTGTTTTCAAGCCTAGCACCCAGGGCTCTTAAGAAAGACATTCGGCCAGGCACAGTGGCTCATGCCTGTAATCCCAGCACTTTGGGAGGCTGAGGTGGGCGGATCACGAGGTCAGCAGATCGAGACCATCTGGCTAACACAATGAAACCCCATTTCTACCAAAAAAAATACAAAAGACGCCAGGCTGCCAGGCGCGGTGGCTCATGCCTCTAATCCCCGCACTTTGGGAGGCTGACGTGGGTGGATCACAAGGTCAGGAGATCAAGACCATCCTGGCTAACATGGTGAAACCCCGTCTCTACTAAAAAATACAAAAAATTAGCCGGGTGTGGTGGTGGGCACCTGTAGTCCCAGTTACTTGGGAGGCTGAGGCAGGAGAATGGCGTAAACCCGGGAGGCGGAGCTTGCAGTGAGCTGAGATCGCACCACTTGCACTCCAGCCTGGGCAGAGAGAGACTCTGTCTCAAAACAAACAAACAAAAAAAGAATAGGCGTGGTGGCAGGTGCATGTAGTCCCAACTACTTGGGAGGCTGATGCAGGAGAATTGCTTGAACCTGGGAGGCTGGGGTTGCAGTGAGCCGATATCGTGCCACTGCACTCCAGCCTGTGTGATAGAGCCAGACTCCGTCTCAAAAAAAAAAAAAAAAAAAAAAAAAAAAAAAAAAAAGCATTCAGGCCGTGCCTGGTGGCTCATGCCTGTAATCCCGGCACTTTGGGAGGCCGAGATGGGCAGATCACATGAGGTCAGGAGTTTGAGACCAGCCTGGCCAACATGGTGAAACTCCATCTGTATTAAAAATAAAAAATTAGCCAGGTGTGGTGGCACGCTCCTGTAATCCCAGCTACTCGGGAGGCTGAAGCAGGAGAATCACTTGAACCCGGAGGTGGAGGTTGCAGTGAGCCGAGATCGCGCCACCGCACTCCAGCCTGGGCGACAGAGCCAGACTCCGTCTCAAA
>NW_016807065.1:548175-552251 GCF_001698545.2 Rhinopithecus bieti
AAAAAAAAAAAAAAAAAAAAAAAAAAAAAAAGTAAGGAGAAGGAGAATTCAAGTCTTTATATTGAACCTTCTAATCCATCAACAAGGAAGATCTATCCATTGATCTATGTTATCTTTGACCTCTTTCAATAGTATTTTACATATTTCTCCGAAGATATATTGCATACTTTTTTGTTGTATTTATTTCTAGTTATTTTATTGCTGTTAAAAGAGACAAGGCGGCCGGGTGCGGTGGCTCATGCCTGTAATCCCAGCACTTTGGGATGCCGAGGCTGTCGGATTGCCTGAGGTTAGCAGCTCCATGATCCTTAGCCGTCGCCACAAGGGCCCGCTGTCGCAGCACAGCCAGTTCCTGGCGTACCTACCATTCAGGCTGTGGTCCAACCTGATGCTTTCCACCCTGGTCAGGTCCACTTACGACCTGCTACTTGGGAAAGTTTTTCTTTCAAATTCCTTAAAGATTTCAAAGAGTCGGTTAAACAGTGTGGTACCAATTCCCCTTTCGTCAGTTCCACCTTAAAATGCTTAGCAGAAGATAAATGGTTGGTGCCTTATGACTGGGAAATTCTAGCAAAATCTGTCTTATCAAAATCACAATATTTACAGTTTACGACTTGGTGGGTTGACGCTGTCCAGGATCGAGTCCGCCTTAATCAGGGCTCTAATCCTCCTGTTAATGTCATGGCTGACCAGTTACTGAGTATGGGGCAGTGGGCTGCAATTAGAAACCAAATTATATTGATTGACGAAGTCATTAAGCAACTCTGAAAACGCTGCCTGGATGCTTGGGATAAGATTCAGGATGATGGCTCTAGATGTCCATCCTTTACAGCCATTAGACAAATGCAAAATGAACCATATCCTGATTTCATTGCCCATCTTCAGGACGTGGCAGAAAAAGCTATTCCTGATAGAAATGGCCAACGTTTGGTTGTGGAACTCATGGCTTATGAACAAGCAAATCCAGACTGTCAGGCTGCTGTTCGCCCTATAAAATGTAAAATTCCACCCGTAGGTGATTTAATCGCAAACTATATTAACGCATGTGAGGGTGTTGGCGGAACTTTGCATACTGCTGTTGCATACTGCTGTGATGATGGCTGAGGCTATGGTCATGTCCACCATTAGAATGCCTGGACAATTTTCTGGTAATTGTTTCCACTGCGGCCAATCTGGACATACCAGGAAAAACTGTCCTCAGCCACCGCCCTGTACAACGCCAACCCCAAAAGCCCATACAACAGCGAGCCCCACCTTCCACACCATGCCCAAGATACCGTAAGGGCAATCACTGGGCAGCTCAGTGCCAGTAAATTTGACATTGATGGCAACCCTTTACAGCCATTTCAAAACCAGGGAAACGGGAAGAGGGTCCAGCCCCAGGCCCCTCCAAACAATGGGACATTCCCCAACTCCCAGGTTTAGCCTTCCAGCCGGATGGCTGCATTCCCGGCCCAACCAATTCATCCTGTCAGGCCTCGGAGCCCAAGCCAAGCCATCGCATCCCCTGTGACTTGCACGTATACGCCCAGATGGCCTGAAGTAACTGAAGAATCACAAAAGAAGTGCAAATGCCCTGCCTTGCCTTAACTGATGACATTCCACCACAAAAGAAGTGAAAATGGCCTGTCCTTGCCTTAAGCGATGATATTACCTTGTAAAATTCCTCTTCCTGGCTCATCCTGGCTCAAAACTCCCCACTGAGCAACTTGTGACCCCTACTCCTGCCCACCAGAGAACAACCCCCCTTTGACTAATTTTCCTTTACCTACCCAAATCCTCTAAAATGGCCCCACCCTTATCTCCCTTGGCGGACTGTTTTCAGACTCGGCCTGCCTGCACCCAGGTGATTAAAAAGCTTTATTGCTCACACAAAGTCTGTTTGGTGGTCTCGTCACATGGACGCGCATGACACATCCAACCACCTAGTTTTCACTTCAACCATTCATGCCACAACCACAGATGTCACAACCCCAACAAGGATCTCAGTTCAATGCTTGTCCCCTGCCACCACAGGATCCGCAGCAGTAGATCTCTGCTGTATTAGGGACATTTCCCTTTTGCCTGGAGAGCAATAGCTGTTCCCATGGGTGTTTTTGGACCCTTGCCACCTGGCTCTGTTGGTTTATTGCTCAGTCACTCAAGCTTAAATTCAAAAGGTGTTCAGGTACATACTGGTGTAATTGATTCTGATTACTCTGGGGAAATACATATTATTGTTAGTTCTGCAGTTCCTTGGCAAGCTTCAGCAGGAAATCGAATTGCTCAACTTCTTTTTCTACCGTACATTCCACTCGGATTGGGAGAACACCCGCAAAGCCCTGTAGGGCTGGACCCTACAGGAGGGGGAACCTGGGACTCGGTTGTGGGGAAAAGAAAGAGAGATCAGATTGTTACTGTGTCTGTGTAGAAAAGGAAGACATAAGAAATTCCATTTTGATCTATATTAAGAAACATTNCACAGACTCTAGACTTTAACGTCTTCAGTAGGAATCATCGTGGACATTCAGAAAAGTCCCTCCTTAAACACAAAGACATTTCCTACCTCATACCTCATAATCACGTGATAGAAGGGTTGAGAATGTCTCCACAGCCAATCCCATACAGGGGTGTTCAAGAATACAGTTATGGGTTGTTAGTTTTTGTTTCTCGTTGGGCCAGTAAAGTCCCTTCCTCATCCCTCTTTTCCACTTATCACTAGAGACAGAAACTAAAAACCATGGCTTCAGGCTGCTACAAGACTAAAACAAAACAAAACAAAACAGGACAACAACAACAAAATAAGGCGACTTGGACAAGTTTGCCAGTAAATCCATTAACAAAGGTCCTGCCCTCATGATCTAATCACCTCCCTAAGGCCTCACATCCTAATATCATCACCTCCAGGGTTAAGATTTACGCATTTGGCTTTGTGGGGTGGTGGCGTGCCGGGAGGACACACACAACATACAACATTCTGACCATAGTGAGGTAGGAGACTGGGCAGGACTTGCTTTATTTCCTGGTCCCTACAGGATAAAGTGAAGAAACCACCTGGAACCAGCAGATGGCACCAAAAGCCATCTCTAGTTGCTCTCCTTACTCATTAGGGTAAGACACTCCTACCAGAGCCATGACAGTTTATAAGTACCATGGCAACAACATGCAAGTTACCATTCACTTCCTTAACGACCTGGAAGTTACAGCCTCCTTTCTAGAAAGTTCTGCATGGCATACCCCTTAATTTGCATGTAATTAAAAGTGAGTATAAATATAGCTAGCCAACAGCACAAAATGCTGATTCTAGGCACACTGCCTAGGTTTTGGCTGTACTTTGGAAAAAGCAACTCTGAGTCAATGGAAGATCCTTGTGTAACACCACCAGTTGAATTCTTTCCTGGATAAATCCCCAATCTTGGCACTTACCTGCATCAATAGCACACTTCTATCTCCTTAGGCACCTGCTTCTAAGCTAAAACTGCCTGCTTGGCAAAAGATAGAATTTTATTTTCATTTGGATAAAGGCAATTAGCTAACACAAATGGCCACCCCAATTACCAGAAAAACTTAGGATGAACTTCAGCAGCATCGTTAACACAGTCATTGCAGTCATTGTGTTATTCTTTTTTTTTTTTTTTTTGAGACAGAGTCTTGCTCTGTCCCCCAGGCTGGAGTGCAATGGCGCGATCTCGGCTCACTGCAAGCTCCGCCTCCCAGGTTCAGGCCATTCTGCTGCCTAAGCCTCCCGAGTAGCTGGGACTACAGGCTCCCGCCACCACGCCAGGCTAATTTTTTGTATTTTTAGTAGAGACGGGGTTTCACCGTGTCAGCAAGGATGGTCTCAATCTCCTGACCTCGTGATCCGCCCACCTCGGGCTCCCAAAGTGCTGGGATTACAGGCGTGAGCCACCGCCCCCAGCCCTGTCTATTTCTTAATGTCTGTAGGGTAAGTGCCAACAGTTCTTCAGGAGTCTTTTGGGTTTTACTGGCCTTTTGCACTTCCACGTACATACATTTTATTATAAGTAGATCAGGTTCTTCATCAAAACATGTTCTTTTGACAGAAAACCTGTTAACTTTCTATATTAAGTAGGAGA
>NW_016807065.1:555169-567992 GCF_001698545.2 Rhinopithecus bieti
AAAAAAAAAAAAAAAAAAAAAAAAAAAGAAACATTGTTTTGCTTTGAAACATTGTTAATCTGTAACTTTAGCCCCAACCCTGTGCTCACAGAAATATGTGCTGTATTGAATCAAGGTTTAATGGATTAAGGGCTGTGCAGGATGTGCCTTGTTAACAATATGTTTGCAGGCAGTATGCTTGGTAAAAGTCATCGCCATTCTCCATTCTTGATCAATCAGGGACAGAATGCACTGCGGAAAGCCGCAGGGACCTCTGCCCAAGAAAGCCTGGGTATTGTCCAAGGTTTCCCCCCACTGAGACAGCTGGAGATATGGCCTCGTGGGAAAGGAAAGACCTTACCATCCCCCAGCCCGACACCCTTAAAGGGTCTGTGCTGAGGAGGAGTAGTGAAAGAGGGAGCCTCTTTGCAGTTGAGTAAGAGGAAGGCTTCTGTCTCCTGCTCGTCCCTGGGAATGGAGCGTCTTCTGTGTAAAGCTTACCATTCCCATTCGTTCTACTCTGAGAGAGGAGAAAACCGCCCTGTGGCTAGAGGCGAGATATGCTGGCAGCAATACTGCTCTGTTACTCTTTGCTACACTGAGATGTTTGTGTAAAGTGAAACAGAAATCTGGCCTACATGCACATCCAGGCACAGTACCTTTCCTTGAACTTATTCATGATACAGATTCCTTTGTTTACATGTTTCCCTGCTGACCTTCTCCCCACCAGTTGCCCTGCTACACTCCCCTCGCTAAGATAGTAAAAATAATGATCAATAAATACTGAGGGAACTCATAGACCGGCGCTGGCACAGGTCCTCACGTGCTGAGTGTGCCAGTCCCCTGGGCCCACTGTTCTTTCTCTATACTTTGTCTCTGTGTCTTATTTCTTATCTCAGTCTCTCATACCACCTGAGGAGAAACACCCACACATGTGGAGGGACAGGCCCCCTTCACTCGGTGAGGGGACAGACAGAGGCGAGATCTCGGTGAGGGGTGGGCGGAGCAGAGTCAGCGAGGCGACAGATGGGGGTGGGGTCTCAGTGAGGGACAGACGGAGCGGGGTCTCGGTGACAGAGAGACGGGAACAGGGTCTCAGAGAAACATGAGGGTGGGTTCTCGTTGAGGTGAGAGACGGGGGTGAGGTCTCAGGGCGGGAGAGATGAGGGCGTATTGTGAGGCTGCATATTACAATGATGCATATTTCCCAGTCTCACTGACTTCTTTTTTTTTTTGAGGCAGATCACCTGAGGTCGGGAGTTCAAGACTAGCCTGGCCAACATAGAGAAACTAAAAATACAAAATTTTTACTCTACTAAAAATACAAAATTAGCCAGGTGTGGTGGCACATGCCTGTAATCCCAGCTTCTCAGGAGGCTGAGGAAGGAAAATCGCTTGAATGCGGGAGGCGGAGGTTACAGTGAGCCAAGATCGTGCCTTTGCACTCCAGCCTGGGCAACAAGAGCGAAATTCTGTCTCAAAAAAAAAAAAAATCTTAAATTAAAAAAAAATTACCATTATCGAACTGGAGGGAGTGGCTCACTCCTGTAATCCCAGCATTTTGGGAGGCCAAGGTGGGTGGATTGCTTGAGCTCAGAAATTCCAGATTAGCCTGGGCAACATGGTGAAACCTCGTCTCTACCAAAAATACAAAAATTAGCTGGGCACGGTGATGTGCAACTGTAGTCTCAGCTATTTGGGGGCCTGGGGTCGGAGGATCCCCTGAGCCCAGGAAGTCGAAGTTGCAGTGAGCCATGCACTCCAGCTTGGGTGACAAAGCTAGATCTTGTGTCAAAAACAAAACAAAATACCATTATGTCATCATTTGTTTATCCAAAAATGTAAATTTTGAAGGCCTGGCACAGTGACTCGTACCTGTACTCTCAGCACTGGGAGGCCATGGCAGGACAATAACTTGAGCCCAGGAGTTTGAGGCTGTGGTGAGTTGCGATCGCACCACTGCCCTCAAGCCTGGGTGACAGAGTGAGACACTGTCTCAAAAAAAAAAAAAAAGCAGGCCGGGCGCGCCACCGCGCTCTGCCACATTTTATATCAATGTTTTACTTTCTTCATAAAAGGAATTAGGAAGTGTTTCTTCATTTTCATTGTTCTTAAATTATGGAGCACTGGGAATATCTGAACTTGGAAGGTTTGGTATAATTCTCCATTTAAAACCTCTAAGCCCACATTTACAGTTCAATGATGGTTGACAAGGGTGTCAAAATAATTCAATGGGGAAAAAATAGTATTTTAAATGAATGTGACATAGTCTTAAAAATGTCTGAAACAGACCGGGCGCGGTGGCTCAAGCCTGTAATCCCAGCACTTTGGGAGGCCGAGATGGGCGGATCACAAGGTCAGGAGATCGAGACCATCCTGGCTAACACGGTGAAACCCCGTCTCTACTAAAATACAAAAAACTGGCCCGGCGAGGTGGCGGCGCCTGTAGTCCCAGCTACTTGGGAGGCTGAGGCAGGAGAATGGCGTGAACCCGGGAGGCGGAGCTTGCAGTGAGCTGAGATCTGGCCACAGCACTCCAGCCTGGGTGACAGAGCGAGACTCCGTCTCAAAAAAAAAAAAAAAGAAAAATGTCTGAAACAGTCAGGGCGTGGTGGCTCACACCTGTATTCCCAGCACTTTGGGAGGCTGAGGGGGGTGGATCATGAGGTCAAGAGATCGAGACCATCCTGGCCAAACATGGTGAAACCTCGTCTCTACTAAAAATACAAAAACTAGCTGGGTGTGGTGGTGTGCACCTGTAGTCCCAGCTCTTCAGGAGGCTGAGGCAGGAGAATCATTTGAACCCGGGAGGCGGAGGTTGCAGTGAGTCAAGATAGAGCACTGCACGCCAGCCTGGCAACAGAGTGAGGCTCCATCTCAAAAAAAAAAAAAGACACTTGCACACACATTTATAGCACACAATTTGTAATTGCAAAAATATGGAACAAGCCTCAATGCCCATCAACTAATAAGGGGATAATGAAAATGTGGTGTATATACACCACATAATACTGTTCAGCCATAAAAAGCAAGAAAGTCATAGCATTCTGAGCAACCTGGATGGAGACCATTATTCTAAGTGAAGTAACTCAGGAATGGAAAACCATATATATGTTCTCACTTCTAAGTGGGAACTAAGCTATGAGGATGCAAAGGCATAAGAATGATATAATGGGCCGGGCGCGGTGGCTCAAGCCTGTAATCCCAGCACTTTGGGAGGCCGAGACGGGCGGATCACAAGGTCAGGAGATCGAGACCATCCTGGCTAACACGGTGAAACCCCGTCTCTACTAAAAAATACAAAAGCTAGCCGGGCAAGGTGGTGGGCACCTGTGGTCCCAGCTACTCGGGAGGCTGAGGCAGGAGAATGGCGTAAACCTGGGAGGCGGAGCTTGCAGTGAGCTGAGATCCGGCCACTGCACTCCAGTCCGGGAGACAGAGCGAGACTCCGTCTCAAAAAAAAAAAAAAAAAATGATATAATGAACTTTGGGTGGGTGCAGTGGCTCATGCCCATAATCCCAGCACTTTGAGAGGCTGAGATGGGCAGATCGCTTGAGGCTAGTAGTTCAAGACTGGCCTGGCCAACATGGCAAAACCCCATCTCTACTAAAAATACAAAAATTAGCCAAGCATAGTGGTGCATGTCTGTAATCTCAGTTACTCAGGAGGCTGAGGCAAGAGAACGGCTTGAACCTGTGAGGCGGAGGTTGCCAAGATCATGCCACTACACTCCAGCCTAGGCAACAGAGTGAGACTCCATCTCAAAAAGAAAGAAACAAACAAACAAACAAAAAAACAAAAAAAAACAAAGGGAGAGAAAGAAAGAATGGACTTTGGGGACTCGGTGGAAGGGTGGGAGGAGGGTGAGGGATAAAAGTGGATAAAAATACTACACACTGGGTACAGTGTACACTGCTCGGATGATGGGTGCACCAAAATCTCAGAAATCACCACTAAAGAACTTATCCATGTAACCCAAAACCACCTGTTTCCCAAAGGCTATTGAAATAAAAAAAAAGTTTTTCCATTTTTGTTTACATTGATATTTGTTTTCTCGGTTTTATTTTTTGAGCTGGGAATTTATTTTTTATTCTTTTTTTTCTTTTTGAGACAGTCTCGCTCCGTTGCCCAGGCTGAAGTGCTGTGGTGCCATCTCGGCTCACTACAACCTCCGCCTCCCAGGTTCAAGTGATTCTCCTGCCTCAGCCTCCTGAGAAGCTGGGATTACAGGTGCATGCCACCACGCCCAGCTGATTTTTGTTATTTTTTAGTAGAGATCAGATTTCACCATGTTGGCCAGGCTGGTCTTAAACTCTTGGCCTCAGGTGATCTGCTTGCCTTGGCCTCCCAAAGTGCTGGGATTACAGGTGTGAGCCACTGCACCCAGCTGTTCTCATTTTTATTGACAAAAGTGTTTAGGAATATGAAGTTTCCTTTGACCACTGCTTAAAAGATGTCCTGTATTAGCCATAAAAGCCAAAAAAAAAAAAAAAAAAAAAAAAAAAAGAGAGAAAGAAGAAAACCCAATATCCAACAAGTGTTGTTATGATACAGCCATACAATGGAATCGTATTTAGTAAAAATAATTAAATACTGATACACGCTACTTAGATGAACCTTGAAAACATTAAATGAAACAAGCCAAACCCCACATGTTTTATACTCTTAATTCTACAGGCAGTATCTACAGGAGCAATCTATACAGACAGAAAGATTAGTTGTTGCTTTGGACTCTGGGGGTGGTGGTGGGGCTGGATGAGTGGATTGGGTGATCATGGCTAGGGTTTATTTTTGTGGTCATGAAAATGTTCTAAAATTGATTGTGATGATTGATGCACAAATATATGAATATACAAAAAAATAGGAATATACTTTAAACAGGTTAGTTGTATGCTGTGATAATTGTATCGCAACAAAACTAAAGGCCTAAGGAAGGAACTGAATGTATCAGAGGCATAGATCATTTTATGGATTAACAGGTTAATCTTTTTTTTTTTTTTTTTTTTTTTGAGACGGAGTCTCACTCTGTCGCCCAGGCTGGAGTACAGTAGCACCGTATCGGCTCACTGCAACCTCCGTCTCCTAGGTTCAAGCAATTCTCCTGCCTCAGCCTCCCAAGTAGCTGGGATTACAGGCGCCCACCATCACGCCCGGCTATTTAAAAAATATTTTTAGTAGAGATGGGGGTTTTAGTATATTGGCCAGGCTGGTCTCGAACTCCTGACCTAAGGTGTTCCGCCCGCCTCGCCCTCCCAAAGTGTTCTGGATTACAGGCGTGAGCCACCGCCCCCTTTTAAAAGATTAAAAGCTTAATATTTTAAACAGGGTGTCGCTGGTCTCGAACTCCTGGGCTCAAGCGATTCTCCCGCAGTAGCTAGGACTACAGCGGGCTTATCTTTGTAAATATATCCCTGCAGAGGGTTGAAGAAACAAGGAGAAAATCCTGCAGAAAAGAATTTTCCTAGGGTGGTGGCTCACGCCTATAATCCCAGCACTTTGGGAGGCCAAGGTGGAAGGATCACTCGAGCTCAGGGGTTCCAGACCAGCCTGAGTAACACAGAGAGACCCCGTCTCTACAAAAATAAAAAATAAAATTAATTTAGCCGGGTGTGGTGGCACACACCTGTGGTCCAAGCTAGTCGGGAGGCCGAGCGGGGGGAGGATCCTTTAGGCTCAGGAGTTCGAGATCAGCCTGGGGAACTTGGTGAGACCCGAGTGTCTAGAAAAAGATAAATCAGCTGGGTGCGATGGGCGCAAATGTGGTCCATGGTCCAAGCTACTCCGGGGGCTGAAGCGGAGGGATCGCTTCAGCGCAGGAGTTCCGGACTGCAATGATCTATGACCCCGCCACTGTACTCCAGCCTAGGCGACAGACCGGTGCCTTATCTCAAAAACCTAAAAAGAAAAAGAAAAAAAAAGAAAAGAAAAGCACTCGATGAGCACCCCGCTGCCTGCAGTCCAAGCCTTGGGTGACGCCTCCACTCAAGCCCCGCTCCCTGCGCCGGTCCCCGCCTCCAAGCCGGCCTTTGGTTCTGGGTTTCCTGGTCCAGCGTCGTTCCCAATATCCACAGATTGATCTGGATCCTGGTCCACCCCGGATGCGAGAAAACGGGACTTTTCTGTCCGCGTGTCGAAGAGGCTGCCCCAGCTCTTCTCTGCGCTTCACATCATCCTCATTCCAAAGCCGTTGGGGTTCGGCACCATTACGTTTAACGTGGTGCGCAACCGGAAGCGGAAGTGCGAGACGGTGCGCCGCCATAAGTATTCCGCGCTCTCCTGCCGCTTCCTAGCTGGGTTTTCAGTTCAGCCGGCGCTCATGCTCAACCTAGGCAGGGCCGGGCAGGAGGGCCTAGCGGGAGGCGGAGTGAGGGTCGGAGAGCGCCGCCCCGGGCTTCGGCTAGGTCCGAGACGCGCGGGCCTAACGTGGCTGCTCCGGGGAAGCGGCGCCTCCTCCCAACCAGGACCAGGAGGCGGGGGTTCTCCCCACCGCCTCCTCGGGGCGCCTCTTCCCGCTGCGTCCGCACCAGTCTGGTCCTGGCCCGGGGTCCACGGTGGAGGCGTTTTTTTCTCCAACCGCCGCGCCCCCTCTGTTTAAAATCGGCCAGTCAACCTTTTTGTCCTTTCTCCAGAGGGAAAAGCATCTCCGCTGTTCTGGAAAAGGGCCCCAGCGTCCTCTTGTCACCGACCGGGCGATTGCCGTGCGTTACGGTGAGCCCTGGAGGGGGGAGATGCTCTGGCTGTTGGGGCGGGGACGGGCATCGCTTATTGAAATTTGAGAAATTGTTCAGCAGTTAAATGCTTTTTCAAGTGTGCAGGAGTTGTAGGTTTATAGAAATAAAAGCAAATATTGCCACAGTTATAAAGCAAAGTAGCAATACCCCGCTGGTTTTGAGATCAAAAGCAGCTGAACTTCCTAGGACCGTACCTCCCAAAGAGCTTCGAAACGGAGGGGCTTCCAGGAAGTAGGATACAGCCTTCATGATGCCAGTATCCGAAGTTACAGTTGTATTAACTGTGAGAGAGACATGTTTTGTGTCGGTGTTGTCCCCTCGTGTGTGTGTGTGGATAGTAACTGGGATTACAGGCGTGTGCCACCGCGCGTGGCTAGTTTTGTATTTTTAGTAGAGACGGGGTTTCACCATGTTGGTCGGGCTGGTCTCAAATTCCTGACCTCGTGATTCACCTGCCTCGGACTCCCAAAGTGCTGGAATTACAGGTATGAGCCAGCGCGCCTGGCCTTCCCCTTCGTATATTATTTATTTATTTATTTATTTATTTATTTATTTATTTATTTATTTATTGAGACGGAGTCTCGCTCTGTCGCCCAGGCTGAAGTGCAGTGGCCGGATCTCAGCTCACTGCAAGCTCCGCCTCCCGGTTTCACGCCATTCTCCTGCCTCAGCCTCCCGGGTAGCTGGGACTACAGGTGCCGCCACCTCGCCCGGCTAGTTTTTTGTAGTTTTTAGTAGAGACGGGGTTTCACCGTGTTAGCCAGGATGGTCTCGATCTCCTGACCTCGTGATCCGCCCGTCTCGGCCTCCCAAAGTGCTGGGATTACAGGCTTGAGCCACCGCGCCCGGCCTATTTATTTATGTTTTAAAGACAGGGTCTTGGTTTGCTGCCCAATTCTAAACCAAAGAAAATGTGAAAGGCCAGAATATTGAACACCTATTATATATTCTTGTTGAAGACTGACCATTTGTTAATATTTTGCATATTTTCTGTTTCTTTGCATCTCTTGTGTAGATAAATGTGTTTTGGCCGGGTGCAGTGACTTACGCCTGTAATCCCAGCACTTTGGGAGGCCGAGGTGGGCGGATCAACTGAGGTCGGGAGTTCCAGACCAGCCTAAATAACATGGAGAAACCCTGTCTCTACTAAAAATACAAAATTAGCCGGGCATGGTGGCATATGCCTGTAATCTTAGCTACTCGGGAGGCTGAGGCAGGAGAATCGCTTGAACCTGGGAGGCAGAGGTTGTGGTGAGCCGAGATGGTGCCACTGCACTCCAGCCTACGCAACAAGAGCAAAACACCGTCTTAAAAATAAATAATAAATAAATAAATAAAATGAGGCCGGGCACAGTGGCTCACCCCTGTAATCCTAGCACTTTGGGTAGCAGAAGCAGGAGGAGCCCCTGAAGCTGAGTTTGAGACCAGCTGGGGGCAACATAGTGAGACCCCATCTCTACAAAAAATATAAAATAAAGCATAACTAAAGTCAGTGACAATATCAAGTCTTCTTTAAGATGTGCATGCATTGCTGATGAGAACACTTTTTTTTTTTTTTTTTTTTTTTGAGACAAACTCTTGCTCTGTTGCCAGGCTGGAGTGAAGTGGCATGATCTCGGCTCACTGCAACCTCCATATCCAGGGTTCAAGTGATTCTCCTCCCTCAGCCTCCCAAGTAGCTAGGACTACAGGCGCGCACTACCACACCCAGCTAATTTTTGTAGTTTTAATAGAGACGGGGTTCACCATGTTGGCCAGGATGGTCTTGATCTCTTGACCTTGTGATCCACCCACCTTGGCCTCCCAAAGTGCTGGGATTACAGGCGTGAGCCACGGTGCCCAGCCACATTTTTAAACAGTATCAACTAAATATGAACTTGGTGATGCAACATGCATATGTGTGCCAGGCTAAATGTAGAAGTTATTCATCATATTATTTGAAATAGCCTAAAATAGAAACAACCCAAATGTGGATCCACAGAATAGATGAATTGTGGCATATTTATTTCTGTGGATTTTTTTTTTTTTGGATTTTTTTTTTTTTTTTTTGTGACAGAGTCTTGCTCTGTCACCCACGCTGGAGTGCAGTGGCACAATCTTGGCTCACTGTAATTTCCACCTTCCTGGTTCAAGTGATTCTCTTGCCTTAGCCTCCCGAGTAGCTGGGATTACAGGCGCGAGCCACCAGGCCCAGCTAATTTTTCTTTGTATTTTTAGTAGAGATGGGGTTTCACCACATTGACCAGGCTGATCTTGAACTCCTGACCTCAAGTGATCTGCCCACCTCGGCTTCCCAAAAAAGTGCTGGGATTACAGGCGTGAGCCACCGTGCCTGGCCTCTGTGGCATATTCTTCAGCAAAGATATGAACCAAATTACAGGTGGATGAAAACAACAACTTGGGTGCACCTCACAAGCATAATGCTGACTGAAAAAAGCCAGGCACAAAAGAATCCTTATTGTCTGATAGTTGCTAGGCAAAGTCAACCAGAGCATTTTTTCTTGTATTCTTTGTTTTCGTATATATATGTGTGTGTGTGTGTGTGTGTGTGTGTGTGTGTGTGTGTGTGTGTGTGTGTGTGTATATATATATATATTTTTTAAATAAAGATACTTGGTCTCACTATATTGCCCAGGCTGGTCTGTAACTCCTGGCCTCAAGCCATCCTCCTACTTCGACCTCCCAAAGTGTTGGGATTACAGGCATGAGCCACCGCCTGGCCCAACTAGAGTATTAAGTGTCAGAATAGTATTACAATTGGGAGGCATGTCATAGAAAAGACTATGTCTGAGATGCAGGGTATGGAAATGCTCTATTTTTTTGTTTGTTTTTTAAGACGGAGTCGCACTCTGTCACCCAGGCTGGAGTGCTGTGGCATGGTGTTGGCTCACTGCAGTCTCCACCTCCCAGGTTCAAGTGATCCCCCGACCTCAGCCTCCCGAGTAGCTAGGATTACAGGCATGTGCCACCACACCCTGCTAATTTTTTTGTATTTTTAGTACAGACGGGGTTTCACCGTGTTGGCCAGGCTGATCTCAAACTCCTGACCTCAAGCGATTCACCTCCTTTGGCCTCCCAAAGTGCTGGGATTACAGGCGTGAACCACCGTGCCCAGCCTAAAATATTTTTTGTTTGTTGTATCCAACTGACATGCTATTATTATTTTCCCAAAGGTCATTTTTTTCCAGGATACTTTCTGTCTTCATCAGAGGAACATCGAGGAGGCAAGGCTGGTGGCTAGATTACTGATGGATTCTTCTCAGGCAAGTTAGGAAAGACCTAACTTCAAAATGTTATGCCCATCATCAGGTAGCCTTACCTCCTTATCATGTATTCAAGCATCTTAAAGAAATGATGGTCCTGCTCAGGAAATAACTCCCCAGATGAATTTCTCTAGAAACCATGCCATCTCAGGTTGTACAGAGATTGCAATGGAAATGATTGTTTTATCTCAATATTTACTAATTCTTTCTGATCCTCAATCATGCTTGTTGGTTCATTGTTTTGCTGAGTGTTATGACAGATTGTAAGAAGGGGATGGAGGTGTCTAATCTGAAGGAATTTCTGCATCACTGTGGAGATACTTCAATTTTTATTAGATTTTACATAGTGCTGCAACATATTCAGTGCAGACTGCAGCTATAAATAGAGGAGGACTGAGGCCAGAACCCATTGTAAAGCTGTAGCAAGATCAGGTTAGTCATGTTTCAGTGATGCTGATGAGTCCATGTGACTGGATGCAGTTGCAAGACAATATCTATATAGAGGAGAAGAGGCCTGAGGCCTGGGAGTACTGCAGGCTTCTAGTCTTCCTTAGTCCTTCATGCATTTTTCTCAGAACGTCAAAGAAGATGGTACTTAGCTGAAGGCAGCATGTATTTAATGGTTTAGCACTTAGTGACCTTTGAGGATGTGGCTGTGGACTTTACCCAGGAGGAGTGGACTTTGTTGGATCAAACCCAGAGAGATCTCTACAGAGATGTGATGTTGGAGAACTACAAGAATCTCATTATACTAGGTAAAACTGGCATCATTTCTTCACTGACCCTTTTAGGAAATCAATGTTTCTTAAATGTTTGCTGTCAAATAGGGGTACTGTAATAAGCAAGACAGGCGTAGACATAGGCCAGTGGGCATTCCTGTTTTTTTTTGTTTTTTTTTTTTTGTTTGTTTTTTTGAGACACAGTCTGGCTCTAGCGCTTAGGCTGGAGTGCAGTGGCCCAGTCTGCTCACTGCAACCTCCCCCTCCTGGGTTCAAGTGATTCTCCTGCCTCAGCCTCCCAGGTAGCTGGGATTACAGGCGTCCACCATCATGGCCAGCTAATTTTTGTAGTTTTAGTGGAGACGGGGTTGCACCGTGTTGCCCAGGCTGGTCTCAAACTCTGACCTCAGGTGATCCACCTGCCTCACCCTCCCAAAGTGCTAGGATTACAGGCGTGAGCCATGTGCATGGCCTGGGCATTACTTTACAGAACAAGCTTGTAAACTTTCTTAAAGCATTATGATATTTATGCACAGACCTGTTTTTTCATTGTAGCTCATCAGCTATTGTTAGTGTTAGTGTATTTTATATGTGGCCAAGACCATTCTTCTTCCAGTGTGGCCCAGGCAAGCCAAAAGATTGGACACCCCTGGCATAGAGGATTCCCCATGAAAATAAAGATTTAAGTAAATGAGTTTATTTCATGTATGGATTAAAAACTTTAAGACTTTAAATGTGTATGTGAAGTTGGACTTGGTTTTCCAGGCTCAAGCAATTCACCTGCCTCAACTTCCCGAGTAGCTGGGACCACAGACCCATGCCACCATGCCCTGCTAATTTTTGCATTTTTAGTAGAGATGAGGTTTCACCATGTTGGCCAGCCTCAAGTGATCTGCCTGCCTCAGCTTCCCAAAATGCTGAGGTAACAGGCATGGGCCATTATGCCTGGCCAATATTTTTGCTATTTTTAAAATCGTTGTAGTGCACGTATTGGAAATGCTGTATGATTAGTTTGCTGTTTGTAAAGTTACACTTGACCGTCTTCGGAATTCCTGAAGGCAAAAGTATTTGTTTCCCATTCGAGGACATGGTGTTATGTCTTGCATGGGGCTCTTCTTTTGTGCATTTTTCCCTCCAGCAGGGTCTGAAATATGCAAACCCAGTCTCATGTCTGGATTGGAACAAATGGAAGAGCTGAGGACAGGAGTGACAGGAGTCCTGCAGGGTGAGTTCATTAGCAGATATGGTATTATGAAGATCAGTGCTGGCCTGCGAGAAATGCAGTACATTGGAAATGTTACTTTACAAACTTCTCAGGGTATGCTTTTCCTTCTGAGAAGGCTGAGGCCATTTGATTTCCTTAGATAACTTCAACTCCCCTCATCTTTAAATTTCCATTGATCTTCTCAACCTTTTTTCTGTTCTCAGAAAGGTTACTGTGCCTTATTTGAGAATTCCATCTTACGCATGTAGGTCCTTTGCCAAGACTTTCTTATGTTGCTTTCTTGTTTCTCCCATCTTTTTGCTTGCTGTCAGCCTCAGTTTTCTGCCTGTTATTACTTGGATAGTAAGTAATACAGTTTTTTTGTTTTTGACATGGAGTCTCACACTGTTGCCCCCGCTGGTGTGCAGTGACCCAATCTTGGCTCGCTGCAACCTCCACCTCCTGGGTTCAAGCAGTTCACCTGCCTCGGCCTCCCAAGTAGCTAGGATTACAAGCGCCTGCCACCACGCCAAACTAATTTTTTGTATTTTTGGTAGAGATGGGATTTCACTATGTTGGCCAGGCTGTCCTCGAACTCCTGACCTTGTGATACACCCGCCTCAGCCTCGCAAAGTGCTGGGATTACAGGTGTAGTAATACAGTTTTGACACCACATCTTTATCATTACAAAACTTCTGACATAGCCAAACTCTATATAGTCCATCTTTCCATTTGCTTCACTCTTTTTTTTTTTTTTAATCATGTTTTATGCATGTTTGGAAAGATTTACAAGTGCGCCATATACTTTTTTTAGGTAAAATATACACAATTTTACCATTTTAGTGTTGTGCAGCTATCAGCTCTTTTTACTTTCAAAGCATTTCTTTCTTTCTTTTCCTTTTCTTTTTTTTTTTTTTTTTTTTTTT
>NW_016807065.1:570865-574891 GCF_001698545.2 Rhinopithecus bieti
CAGGCTGGTCTCAAAACTCCTGAGCTCAAAGCCATCCACTTGCTTTGGCCTCCCAAAGTGCTGGGATTACAGGCATGAGCCACTGTGCCCAGCCCATAATTTAGTCTAAATATTTCTCAGATGTATTGTGGCTCATGCCTGTAATCCCAGCACTTTGGGAGGCCAAAGCGGGCAGATGACTTGAGGCCAGGATTTGGAGACCAGCCTGGCCAACATGGCAAAAATCTGTTTTACTAAAATACAAAATTAGCTGGGCATAGTGGCACATGCCTGTAATCCCAGCTACTTGGGAGGCTGAGGCATGAGAATCCCTTGAACCGGGAGGCAGAGGTTGCTGTGAGTCGAGATCATGCCACTGCACTTCAGTCTGGGCAACAGAGTGAGAATCTTTCTCAAAAAAAAGAAAAAGTAATAAAAAATAAAATATATATATATCAGACAGATTGTCTAAGAAGCTCTGTGAACACAGAGAATATAGGCAGGCTGGTGGCCTCATTGTCCTATTATTCAACTTAACTCAAAAATGGGGCTGGAACTCTGTACATATAATGGATATGTTAAAATGTTTAAATGTATTTCCAATGCATAAATGTTGTAACTGAGGAAAAATTCTGTTACCATACTGAATGTGAGAAATTCTTTGTTCATCTTTTATATCTGAACAGAACAGAAGCAATACTGCAGAGAAACTCTATGACTCTAACCATTGTGGAAAAGTCTTCAGTGAACACACATTTCTTATGACTCACATGAGAACTCACATTGGAGAGAAAACTTCTAAGGATAATCAGAGTGGAAAACCTTAAGAAAGAACTTTCCTCATAGTTTTTACAAGAAAAGTCATGCTGAGGGGAAAACGCCTAAGTGTGTTAAACATGAAAAAGCCTTCAACAAGTTTTCAAATCTTACTAGGCAGAATAAAACTCACACACAAGAGAAGTTGTGTGAATGCACAGATTGTTGGAGAACTTTTCTTTATCAGTCATCCCTTAAGGTACATGTAAGATCTCACAATAGAGACAAACATTATATATGTAAGGAATGTGGGAAAGCCTTCAGTAATTCCTCACACCTTATAGGACATGGAAGAATTCACAGTGGAGAAAAGCCCTATGTCTGTAAAGAATGTGGTAAAGCTTTCATTCAATCCACAGGACTTAAATTACACATCAGAACTCACACTGGAGAAAAACCATATAAATGTAAAGAGTGTGGGAAAGCCTTCACCCATCCTTCATACCTTACTGATCATACAAGAATTCACAGTGGAAAAAAGCCCTATGTATGTATGGAATGTGGAAAAGCCTTCACTAGATCCACAGGACTTATTTTACACATACGAATTCACACTGGAGAAAAGCCATATGAATGTAAGGAGTGTGGAAAAGTTTTTATTCATTCCTCATACCTTACAAAACATGTAAGGATTCACAGTGGAGAGAAGCCATATTTATGTAAGGAATGTGGGAAAGCTTTTACTCATTCCTCAGGACTTGTTTTACATATGAGAACACACACTGGAGAAAAGCCCTATGAATGTAAAGAATGTGGGAAAGCCTTTAATAATTCCTCAATGCTTAGTCAACATGTAAGGATTCACACTGGAGAGAAGCCATATGAATGCAAAGAATGTGGGAAAGCTTTCGTTCAATCCTCGGGCCTTAGTACCCATTTAAGAACTCACACTGGAGAAAAGGGCTATGGATGTAAGGAATGCGGTAAAGCATTTGCTCGTTCCACAAATCTTAATATGCACATGCGAACACACACAGGAGAAAAGCCTTACGCATGTAAAGAATGTGGGAAAGCCTTCAGGTATTCCACATGCCTTAACGTTCATATGCGAACTCACACTGGAGCAAAACCATATGAATGTAAGAAATGTGGGAAAAACTTCACTCAATCTTCAGCACTTGCTAAACATCTAAGAACTAAGGCATGTGAAAAAACCTGAAGTGTTCCTCAGATCTTAGTATTTACATCTAAACTCATCTGGAAACAAATCATATGAAGGTAAAGAATATGAAGAACCTTCACTGAATTTCCATTTCTTATATAATATGAATGAATTTAACATGGACACAAGTCCCAGTGATACAAGGAATAGGCGAGAGTAGTAGTTCTTCACACCTTATAAAGTGTAAGAACTCACCTTTGGGAGAAAAAAATGGTTCTAAGACGTGGTAAAGCTTGTTTCTTCCACTATTGTTTTTTTCTTTTTTTTTTTTTCTTTTTCTTTTTTTTTTTGAGACCGAGTCTCTCTCTGTCACCCAGGCTGGAGTGCAGTGGTGTGACCTTGGCCCACTGCAACCTCTGCCTGCTGGGTTCAAGGAATTCTCCTGCCTCAGCCTCTCGAGTAGCTGGGACTACAGGCGTGTGCCACCATGCCCAGCTAATTTTTTGTATTTTTAGTAGAGACGGGGTTTCACCATGTTAGCCAGAATGGTCTCAATCTCCTGACCTCATGATCTGCTCGCCTTGGCCTCCCAAAGTGCTGGGATTATAGGCATGAGCCATCACACCCAGCATATTGTTTATTTTCGTACCAAAATTACCATAAAAGCCAATTGAAGGTAAGAATGAGAGATAGCCTTAAAATACTTCACAAGCCTTCAGAGCACTTCATAACCAATACTGGAGAAAAACCCTCTGTATGTAAGGAATGTGATAAAACATTTACCTAGTGCTCAGGACTTAGTATCCACATGAGAATTCACAGTGGTATAAAACCCTACAAATGTAAAGGCTATAAGATCTTCACTTATACCTCTTAATAACTCAACATTAAAGAACTCACAGTGGGCAGATAGCCTATGTATATAAGAAATCTGGGACAGCCTTCAGAAATTTCTGACAGTTTCATGTGTAAGAAACCTCATCAATTTAAGGCATGTTAAGAATTCTTCCAGTGTTACTAAGTCAGTCAACTTGCATTAGAGAGAAACTCGATGAAGGTAAGATGTGGGAAATCTTTACTTCTGCCTCATGTGTCAATATATGGTAATCTCAAAGAAGCCAGAAACATTATGAATGCAAGAAATATGGGAATGCCTTCATATACACACACACATATGCACACACATACACATATGTATTATTTCATCCTTTAATATAAACGATAATTCATACTGGAGAGAAATCTTTATAATACAGAATGAGGGAAATGTTGCATCCATTTTACAAGTCTTATTATACATGTGAAAACCCACACTGCAAAGAAGCTATATGAATGTGAAAATATGGGTATATGCTGGGTGTGGGTGGCTCATGCCTGTAATCCCAGCACTTTTGGGAGGTTGAGGTGGGCAGATCACTTGAGGTCAGGAGTTTGAGACCAGCCTGCCAACATCGTTAAACCTTATCTCTACTAAAAATACAAAAATTAGCCAAGCATGGTGGCAGGTGCCTGTAACCCCAGCTGCTTGGGAGGCTGACGCAGGAGAATTGAGTGAACCCAGGAGACGGAAGTTGCAGTGAGCCGAGATATCTCCACTGCACTGCAGCCTGGGTGACAGAGCAAAACTCCATCTCAAAACAAAAGTAATATTTTAGCAGTACATATTCCTTAAGTGCCTCTGAAAATACTCACTGGAAGAATAAACTATGAATCTGAGGAGTTATGGGAAGCTTTCCGGTACTACTGTTACTGTACACAAGATAATTCATACTAGAGGAGAAATTGAAATAAATGACATGAAAATGAGATTGCCTTTCTATATGTCTCACTGTTCATGGTGACTTGTCATGGACAGTAAATTTTCTGTGGTTGAAAAGTTTAATTGCTTTTAAAATTCCCCCTAAGTAGAATTTTTTCTATGTTGTAGTAAGAAGAGCATGTGGGGGGAGTGAGGACTGGAGCAGTGAACTGTGCAGTGGATGTTAGGATGTTGTATTTAATCCCCATGGTGACCAGGCCATGCCTCTAATTCCAGCACTTTGGGAGGCTAAGGTGGGCGGATCACAAGGTCAAGAGATCGAGACCAGCCTGGCCAACATGATGAAACCCATTTCTTTTTTTTTTTTTTT